>NW_028288932.1:0-288283 GCF_059628265.1 Tinamus guttatus
AGTATGGAGTCAGGGGATGGATGAAGCGGAGAGCCCCGTTTGGAGTGAGGCTGCAAAGGGTATGCCAAGAGAAGTGTTCTGCTGTGCCAAGACTCGTGCTGCGCACGCTTTGTGGTTGGAGTGAGAAACAGGTTCTTTGGTGTTTTCTGCGAAACGCTTTAGCAGCCCGTTGGTGCTAGTATGGAGTCAGGGGATGGATGAAGCGGAGAGCCCCGTTTGGAGTGAGGCTGCAAAGGGCATGCCAAGGGAAGTGTTCTGCTGTGCCAAGACTCGTGCTGCGCACGCTTTGTGGTTGGAGTGAGAAACAGGTTCTTTGGTGTTTTCTGCGAAACGCTTTAGCAGCCCGTTGGTGCTAGTATGGAGTCAGGGGATGGATGAAGCGGAGAGCCCCGTTTGGAGTGAGGCTGCAAAGGGCATGCCAAGGGAAGTGTTCTGCTGTGCCAAGACTCGTGCTGCGCACGCTTTGTGGTTGGAGTGAGAAACAGGTTCTTTGGTGTTTTCTGCGAAACGCTTTAGCAGCGCGTTGGTGCTAGTATGGAGTCAGGGGATGGATGAAGCGGAGAGCCCCGTTTGGAGTGAGGCTGCAAAGGGTATGCCAAGAGAAGTGTTCTGCTGTGCCAAGACTCGTGCTGCGCACGCTTTGTGGTTGGAGTGAGAAACAGGTTCTTTGGTGTTTTCTGCGAAACGCTTTAGCAGCCCGTTGGTGCTAGTATGGAGTCAGGGGATGGATGAAGCGGAGAGCCCCGTTTGGAGTGAGGCTGCAAAGGGTATGCCAAGGGAAGTGTTCTGCTGTGCCAAGACTCGTGCTGCGCACGCTTTGTGGTTGGAGTGAGAAACAGGTTCTTTGGTGTTTTCTGCGAAACGCTTTAGCAGCGCGTTGGTGCTAGTATGGAGTCAGGGGATGGATGAAGCGGAGAGCCCCGTTTGGAGTGAGGCTGCAAAGGGTATGCCAAGAGAAGTGTTCTGCTGTGCCAAGACTCGTGCTGCGCACGCTTTGTGGTTGGAGTGAGAAACAGGTTCTTTGGTGTTTTCTGCGAAACGCTTTAGCAGCCCGTTGGTGCTAGTATGGAGTCAGGGGATGGATGAAGCGGAGAGCCCCGTTTGGAGTGAGGCTGCAAAGGGCATGCCAAGGGAAGTGTTCTGCTGTGCCAAGACTCGTGCTGCGCACGCTTTGTGGTTGGAGTGAGAAACAGGTTCTTTGGTGTTTTCTGCGAAACGCTTTAGCAGCGCGTTGGTGCTAGTATGGAGTCAGGGGATGGATGAAGCGGAGAGCCCCGTTTGGAGTGAGGCTGCAAAGGGTATGCCAAGAGAAGTGTTCTGCTGTGCCAAGACTCGTGCTGCGCACGCTTTGTGGTTGGAGTGAGAAACAGGTTCTTTGGTGTTTTCTGCGAAACGCTTTAGCAGGCCGTTGGTGCTAGTATGGAGTCAGGGGATGGATGAAGCGGAGAGCCCCGTTTGGAGTGAGGCTGCAAAGGGTATGCCAAGAGAAGTGTTCTGCTGTGCCAAGACTCGTGCTGCGCACGCTTTGTGGTTGGAGTGAGAAACAGGTTCTTTGGTGTTTTCTGCGAAACGCTTTAGCAGCCCGTTGGTGCTAGTATGGAGTCAGGGGATGGATGAAGCGGAGAGCCCCGTTTGGAGTGAGGCTGCAAAGGGCATGCCAAGGGAAGTGTTCTGCTGTGCCAAGACTCGTGCTGCGCACGCTTTGTGGTTGGAGTGAGAAACAGGTTCTTTGGTGTTTTCTGCGAAACGCTTTAGCAGCCCGTTGGTGCTAGTATGGAGTCAGGGGATGGATGAAGCGGAGAGCCCCGTTTGGAGTGAGGCTGCAAAGGGCATGCCAAGGGAAGTGTTCTGCTGTGCCAAGACTCGTGCTGCGCACGCTTTGTGGTTGGAGTGAGAAACAGGTTCTTTGGTGTTTTCTGCGAAACGCTTTAGCAGCGCGTTGGTGCTAGTATGGAGTCAGGGGATGGATGAAGCGGAGAGCCCCGTTTGGAGTGAGGCTGCAAAGGGTATGCCAAGAGAAGTGTTCTGCTGTGCCAAGACTCGTGCTGCGCACGCTTTGTGGTTGGAGTGAGAAACAGGTTCTTTGGTGTTTTCTGCGAAACGCTTTAGCAGGCCGTTGGTGCTAGTATGGAGTCAGGGGATGGATGAAGCGGAGAGCCCCGTTTGGAGTGAGGCTGCAAAGGGTATGCCAAGGGAAGTGTTCTGCTGTGCCAAGACTCGTGCTGCGCACGCTTTGTGGTTGGAGTGAGAAACAGGTTCTTTGGTGTTTTCTGCGAAACGCTTTAGCAGCGCGTTGGTGCTAGTATGGAGTCAGGGGATGGATGAAGCGGAGAGCCCCGTTTGGAGTGAGGCTGCAAAGGGCATGCCAAGGGAAGTGTTCTGCTGTGCCAAGACTCGTGCTGCGCACGCTTTGTGGTTGGAGTGAGAAACAGGTTCTTTGGTGTTTTCTGCGAAACGCTTTAGCAGCCCGTTGGTGCTAGTATGGAGTCAGGGGATGGATGAAGCGGAGAGCCCCGTTTGGAGTGAGGCTGCAAAGGGCATGCCAAGGGAAGTGTTCTGCTGTGCCAAGACTCGTGCTGCGCACGCTTTGTGGTTGGAGTGAGAAACAGGTTCTTTGGTGTTTTCTGCGAAACGCTTTAGCAGCGCGTTGGTGCTAGTATGGAGTCAGGGGATGGATGAAGCGGAGAGCCCCGTTTGGAGTGAGGCTGCAAAGGGCATGCCAAGGGAAGTGTTCTGCTGTGCCAAGACTCGTGCTGCGCACGCTTTGTGGTTGGAGTGAGAAACAGGTTCTTTGGTTTTTTCTGCGAAACGCTTTAGCAGGCCGTTGGTGCTAGTATGGAGTCAGGGGATGGATGAAGCGGAGAGCCCCGTTTGGAGTGAGGCTGCAAAGGGTATGCCAAGGGAAGTGTTCTGCTGTGCCAAGACTCGTGCTGCGCACGCTTTGTGGTTGGAGTGAGAAACAGGTTCCTTGGTGTTTTCTGCGAAACGCTTTAGCAGCCTGTTGGTGCTAGTATGGAGTCAGGGGATGGATGAAGCGGAGAGCCCCGTTTGGAGTGAGGCTGCAAAGGGCATGCCAAGGGAAGTGTTCTGCTGTGCCAAGACTCGTGCTGCGCACGCTTTGTGGTTGGAGTGAGAAACAGGTTCTTTGGTGTTTTCTGCGAAACGCTTTAGCAGGCCGTTGGTGCTAGTATGGAGTCAGGGGATGGATGAAGCGGAGAGCCCCGTTTGGAGTGAGGCTGCAAAGGGTATGCCAAGAGAAGTGTTCTGCTGTGCCAAGACTCGTGCTGCGCACGCTTTGTGGTTGGAGTGAGAAACAGGTTCTTTGGTGCTTTCTGCGAAACGCTTTAGGAGCCTGTTGGTGCTAGTATGGAGTTAGGGGATGGATGAAGCAGAGAGCCCCGTTTGGAGTGAGGCTCCAAAGGGCATGCCAAGAAAAGTGTTCTGCTGTGCCAAGACTCGTGCTGCGCACGCTTTGTGGTTGGAGTGAGAAACAGGTTCTTTGGTGTTTTCTGCGAAACGCTTTAGCAGCGCGTTGGTGCTAGTATGGAGTCAGGGGATGGATGAAGCGGAGAGCCCCGTTTGGAGTGAGGCTGCAAAGGGCATGCCAAGGGAAGTGTTCTGCTGTGCCAAGACTCGTGCTGCGCACGCTTTGTGGTTGGAGTGAGAAACAGGTTCTTTGGTTTTTTCTGCGAAACGCTTTAGCAGGCCGTTGGTGCTAGTATGGAGTCAGGGGATGGATGAAGCGGAGAGCCCCGTTTGGAGTGAGGCTGCAAAGGGTATGCCAAGGGAAGTGTTCTGCTGTGCCAAGACTCGTGCTGCGCACGCTTTGTGGTTGGAGTGAGAAACAGGTTCTTTGGTGCTTTCTGCGAAACGCTTTAGGAGCCTGTTGGTGCTAGTATGGAGTTAGGGGATGGATGAAGCGGAGAGCCCCGTTTGGAGTGAGGCTGCAAAGGGCATGCCAAGGGAAGTGTTCTGCTGTGCCAAGACTCGTGCTGCGCACGCTTTGTGGTTGGAGTGAGAAACAGGTTCTTTGGTGTTTTCTGCGAAACGCTTTAGCAGCCCGTTGGTGCCAGTATGGAATTAGGGGATGGATGAAGCGGAGAGCCCCGTTTGGAGTGAGGCTGCAAAGGGCATGCCAAGGGAAGTGTTCTGCTGTGCCAAGACTCGTGCTGCGCACGCTTTGTGGTTGGAGTGAGAAACAGGTTCTTTGGTTTTTTCTGCGAAACGCTTTAGCAGGCCGTTGGTGCTAGTATGGAGTCAGGGGATGGATGAAGCGGAGAGCCCCGTTTGGAGTGAGGCTGCAAAGGGTATGCCAAGGGAAGTGTTCTGCTGTGCCAAGACTCGTGCTGCGCACGCTTTGTGGTTGGAGTGAGAAACAGGTTCTTTGGTGCTTTCTGCGAAACGCTTTAGGAGCCTGTTGGTGCTAGTATGGAGTTAGGGGATGGATGAAGCGGAGAGCCCCGTTTGGAGTGAGGCTGCAAAGGGCATGCCAAGGGAAGTGTTCTGCTGTGCCAAGACTCGTGCTGCGCACGCTTTGTGGTTGGAGTGAGAAACAGGTTCTTTGGTGTTTTCTGCGAAACGCTTTAGCAGCCCGTTGGTGCCAGTATGGAATTAGGGGATGGATGAAGCGGAGAGCCCCGTTTGGAGTGAGGCTGCAAAGGGCATGCCAAGGGAAGTGTTCTGCTGTGCCAAGACTCGTGCTGCGCACGCTTTGTGGTTGGAGTGAGAAACAGGTTCTTTGGTGTTTTTTGCGAAACGCTTTAGCAGCCCGTTGGTGCTAGTATGGAGTCAGGGGATGGATGAAGCGGAGAGCCCCGTTTGGAGTGAGGCTGCAAAGGGCATGCCAAGGGAAGTGTTCTGCTGTGCCAAGACTCGTGCTGCGCACGCTTTGTGGTTGGAGTGAGAAACAGGTTCTTTGGTGTTTTCTGCGAAACGCTTTAGCAGCCCGTTGGTGCTAGTATGGAGTCAGGGGATGGATGAAGCGGAGAGCCCCGTTTGGAGTGAGGCTGCAAAGGGCATGCCAAGGGAAGTGTTCTGCTGTGCCAAGACTCGTGCTGCGCACGCTTTGTGGTTGGAGTGAGAAACAGGTTCTTTGGTGTTTTCTGCGAAACGCTTTAGCAGCGCGTTGGTGCTAGTATGGAGTCAGGGGATGGATGAAGCGGAGAGCCCCGTTTGGAGTGAGGCTGCAAAGGGTATGCCAAGAGAAGTGTTCTGCTGTGCCAAGACTCGTGCTGCGCACGCTTTGTGGTTGGAGTGAGAAACAGGTTCTTTGGTGTTTTCTGCGAAACGCTTTAGCAGCCCGTTGGTGCTAGTATGGAGTCAGGGGATGGATGAAGCGGAGAGCCCCGTTTGGAGTGAGGCTGCAAAGGGCATGCCAAGGGAAGTGTTCTGCTGTGCCAAGACTCGTGCTGCGCACGCTTTGTGGTTGGAGTGAGAAACAGGTTCTTTGGTGTTTTCTGCGAAACGCTTTAGCAGCGCGTTGGTGCTAGTATGGAGTCAGGGGATGGATGAAGCGGAGAGCCCCGTTTGGAGTGAGGCTGCAAAGGGTATGCCAAGAGAAGTGTTCTGCTGTGCCAAGACTCGTGCTGCGCACGCTTTGTGGTTGGAGTGAGAAACAGGTTCTTTGGTGTTTTCTGCGAAACGCTTTAGCAGGCCGTTGGTGCTAGTATGGAGTCAGGGGATGGATGAAGCGGAGAGCCCCGTTTGGAGTGAGGCTGCAAAGGGTATGCCAAGAGAAGTGTTCTGCTGTGCCAAGACTCGTGCTGCGCACGCTTTGTGGTTGGAGTGAGAAACAGGTTCTTTGGTGTTTTCTGCGAAACGCTTTAGCAGCCCGTTGGTGCTAGTATGGAGTCAGGGGATGGATGAAGCGGAGAGCCCCGTTTGGAGTGAGGCTGCAAAGGGCATGCCAAGGGAAGTGTTCTGCTGTGCCAAGACTCGTGCTGCGCACGCTTTGTGGTTGGAGTGAGAAACAGGTTCTTTGGTGTTTTCTGCGAAACGCTTTAGCAGCCCGTTGGTGCTAGTATGGAGTCAGGGGATGGATGAAGCGGAGAGCCCCGTTTGGAGTGAGGCTGCAAAGGGCATGCCAAGGGAAGTGTTCTGCTGTGCCAAGACTCGTGCTGCGCACGCTTTGTGGTTGGAGTGAGAAACAGGTTCTTTGGTGTTTTCTGCGAAACGCTTTAGCAGCGCGTTGGTGCTAGTATGGAGTCAGGGGATGGATGAAGCGGAGAGCCCCGTTTGGAGTGAGGCTGCAAAGGGTATGCCAAGAGAAGTGTTCTGCTGTGCCAAGACTCGTGCTGCGCACGCTTTGTGGTTGGAGTGAGAAACAGGTTCTTTGGTGTTTTCTGCGAAACGCTTTAGCAGGCCGTTGGTGCTAGTATGGAGTCAGGGGATGGATGAAGCGGAGAGCCCCGTTTGGAGTGAGGCTGCAAAGGGTATGCCAAGGGAAGTGTTCTGCTGTGCCAAGACTCGTGCTGCGCACGCTTTGTGGTTGGAGTGAGAAACAGGTTCTTTGGTGTTTTCTGCGAAACGCTTTAGCAGCGCGTTGGTGCTAGTATGGAGTCAGGGGATGGATGAAGCGGAGAGCCCCGTTTGGAGTGAGGCTGCAAAGGGCATGCCAAGGGAAGTGTTCTGCTGTGCCAAGACTCGTGCTGCGCACGCTTTGTGGTTGGAGTGAGAAACAGGTTCTTTGGTGTTTTCTGCGAAACGCTTTAGCAGCCCGTTGGTGCTAGTATGGAGTCAGGGGATGGATGAAGCGGAGAGCCCCGTTTGGAGTGAGGCTGCAAAGGGCATGCCAAGGGAAGTGTTCTGCTGTGCCAAGACTCGTGCTGCGCACGCTTTGTGGTTGGAGTGAGAAACAGGTTCTTTGGTGTTTTCTGCGAAACGCTTTAGCAGCGCGTTGGTGCTAGTATGGAGTCAGGGGATGGATGAAGCGGAGAGCCCCGTTTGGAGTGAGGCTGCAAAGGGCATGCCAAGGGAAGTGTTCTGCTGTGCCAAGACTCGTGCTGCGCACGCTTTGTGGTTGGAGTGAGAAACAGGTTCTTTGGTTTTTTCTGCGAAACGCTTTAGCAGGCCGTTGGTGCTAGTATGGAGTCAGGGGATGGATGAAGCGGAGAGCCCCGTTTGGAGTGAGGCTGCAAAGGGTATGCCAAGGGAAGTGTTCTGCTGTGCCAAGACTCGTGCTGCGCACGCTTTGTGGTTGGAGTGAGAAACAGGTTCCTTGGTGTTTTCTGCGAAACGCTTTAGCAGCCTGTTGGTGCTAGTATGGAGTCAGGGGATGGATGAAGCGGAGAGCCCCGTTTGGAGTGAGGCTGCAAAGGGCATGCCAAGGGAAGTGTTCTGCTGTGCCAAGACTCGTGCTGCGCACGCTTTGTGGTTGGAGTGAGAAACAGGTTCTTTGGTGTTTTCTGCGAAACGCTTTAGCAGGCCGTTGGTGCTAGTATGGAGTCAGGGGATGGATGAAGCGGAGAGCCCCGTTTGGAGTGAGGCTGCAAAGGGCATGCCAAGAGAAGTGTTCTGCTGTGCCAAGACTCGTGCTGCGCACGCTTTGTGGTTGGAGTGAGAAACAGGTTCTTTGGTGTTTTCTGCGAAACGCTTTAGCAGCCCGTTGGTGCTAGTATGGAGTCAGGGGATGGATGAAGCGGAGAGCCCCGTTTGGAGTGAGGCTGCAAAGGGTATGCCAAGAGAAGTGTTCTGCTGTGCCAAGACTCGTGCTGCGCACGCTTTGTGGTTGGAGTGAGAAACAGGTTCTTTGGTGCTTTCTGCGAAACGCTTTAGGAGCCTGTGGTGCTAGTATGGAGTTAGGGGATGGATGAAGCAGAGAGCCCCGTTTGGAGTGAGGCTGCAAAGGGCATGCCAAGGGAAGTGTTCTGCTGTGCCAAGACTCGTGCTGCGCACGCTTTGTGGTTGGAGTGAGAAACAGGTTCTTTGGTGTTTTCTGCGAAACGCTTTAGCAGCCTGTTGGTGCTAGTATGGAGTCAGGGGATGGATGAAGCGGAGAGCCCCGTTTGGAGTGAGGCCGCAAAGGGCATGCCAAGGGAAGTGTTCTGCTGTGCCAAGACTCGTGCTGCGCACGCTTTGTGGTTGGAGTGAGAAACAGGTTCTTTGGTGCTTTCTGCGAAACGCTTTAGGAGCCTGTTGGTGCTAGTATGGAGTTAGGGGATGGATGAAGCGGAGAGCCCCGTTTGGAGTGAGGCTGCAAAGGGCATGCCAAGGGAAGTGTTCTGCTGTGCCAAGACTCGTGCTGCGCACGCTTTGTGGTTGGAGTGAGAAACAGGTTCTTTGGTGTTTTCTGCGAAACGCTTTAGCAGCCCGTTGGTGCCAGTATGGAATTAGGGGATGGATGAAGCGGAGAGCCCCGTTTGGAGTGAGGCTGCAAAGGGCATGCCAAGGGAAGTGTTCTGCTGTGCCAAGACTCGTGCTGCGCACGCTTTGTGGTTGGAGTGAGAAACAGGTTCTTTGGTGTTTTCTGCGAAACGCTTTAGCAGCCCGTTGGTGCTAGTATGGAGTCAGGGGATGGATGAAGCGGAGAGCCCCGTTTGGAGTGAGGCTGCAAAGGGCATGCCAAGGGAAGTGTTCTGCTGTGCCAAGACTCGTGCTGCGCACGCTTTGTGGTTGGAGTGAGAAACAGGTTCTTTGGTGTTTTCTGCGAAACGCTTTAGCAGCGCGTTGGTGCTAGTATGGAGTCAGGGGATGGATGAAGCGGAGAGCCCCGTTTGGAGTGAGGCTGCAAAGGGCATGCCAAGGGAAGTGTTCTGCTGTGCCAAGACTCGTGCTGCGCACGCTTTGTGGTTGGAGTGAGAAACAGGTTCTTTGGTGTTTTCTGCGAAACGCTTTAGCAGCCCGTTGGTGCTAGTATGGAGTCAGGGGATGGATGAAGCGGAGAGCCCCGTTTGGAGTGAGGCTGCAAAGGGTATGCCAAGAGAAGTGTTCTGCTGTGCCAAGACTCGTGCTGCGCACGCTTTGTGGTTGGAGTGAGAAACAGGTTCTTTGGTGTTTTCTGCGAAACGCTTTAGCAGGCCGTTGGTGCTAGTATGGAGTCAGGGGATGGATGAAGCGGAGAGCCCCGTTTGGAGTGAGGCTGCAAAGGGTATGCCAAGAGAAGTGTTCTGCTGTGCCAAGACTCGTGCTGCGCACGCTTTGTGGTTGGAGTGAGAAACAGGTTCTTTGGTGTTTTCTGCGAAACGCTTTAGCAGCCCGTTGGTGCTAGTATGGAGTCAGGGGATGGATGAAGCGGAGAGCCCCGTTTGGAGTGAGGCTGCAAAGGGCATGCCAAGGGAAGTGTTCTGCTGTGCCAAGACTCGTGCTGCGCACGCTTTGTGGTTGGAGTGAGAAACAGGTTCTTTGGTGTTTTCTGCGAAACGCTTTAGCAGCCCGTTGGTGCTAGTATGGAGTCAGGGGATGGATGAAGCGGAGAGCCCCGTTTGGAGTGAGGCTGCAAAGGGCATGCCAAGGGAAGTGTTCTGCTGTGCCAAGACTCGTGCTGCGCACGCTTTGTGGTTGGAGTGAGAAACAGGTTCTTTGGTGTTTTCTGCGAAACGCTTTAGCAGCGCGTTGGTGCTAGTATGGAGTCAGGGGATGGATGAAGCGGAGAGCCCCGTTTGGAGTGAGGCTGCAAAGGGTATGCCAAGAGAAGTGTTCTGCTGTGCCAAGACTCGTGCTGCGCACGCTTTGTGGTTGGAGTGAGAAACAGGTTCTTTGGTGTTTTCTGCGAAACGCTTTAGCAGGCCGTTGGTGCTAGTATGGAGTCAGGGGATGGATGAAGCGGAGAGCCCCGTTTGGAGTGAGGCTGCAAAGGGTATGCCAAGGGAAGTGTTCTGCTGTGCCAAGACTCGTGCTGCGCACGCTTTGTGGTTGGAGTGAGAAACAGGTTCTTTGGTGTTTTCTGCGAAACGCTTTAGCAGCGCGTTGGTGCTAGTATGGAGTCAGGGGATGGATGAAGCGGAGAGCCCCGTTTGGAGTGAGGCTGCAAAGGGCATGCCAAGGGAAGTGTTCTGCTGTGCCAAGACTCGTGCTGCGCACGCTTTGTGGTTGGAGTGAGAAACAGGTTCTTTGGTGTTTTCTGCGAAACGCTTTAGCAGCCCGTTGGTGCTAGTATGGAGTCAGGGGATGGATGAAGCGGAGAGCCCCGTTTGGAGTGAGGCTGCAAAGGGCATGCCAAGGGAAGTGTTCTGCTGTGCCAAGACTCGTGCTGCGCACGCTTTGTGGTTGGAGTGAGAAACAGGTTCTTTGGTGTTTTCTGCGAAACGCTTTAGCAGCGCGTTGGTGCTAGTATGGAGTCAGGGGATGGATGAAGCGGAGAGCCCCGTTTGGAGTGAGGCTGCAAAGGGCATGCCAAGGGAAGTGTTCTGCTGTGCCAAGACTCGTGCTGCGCACGCTTTGTGGTTGGAGTGAGAAACAGGTTCTTTGGTGCTTTCTGCGAAACGCTTTAGCAGCCCGTTGGTGCTAGTATGGAGTCAGGGGATGGATGAAGCGGAGAGCCCCGTTTGGAGTGAGGCTGCAAAGGGCATGCCAAGGGAAGTGTTCTGCTGTGCCAAGACTCGTGCTGCGCACGCTTTGTGGTTGGAGTGAGAAACAGGTTCTTTGGTGTTTTCTGCGAAACGCTTTAGCAGCCCGTTGGTGCTAGTATGGAGTCAGGGGATGGATGAAGCGGAGAGCCCCGTTTGGAGTGAGGCTGCAAAGGGCATGCCAAGGGAAGTGTTCTGCTGTGCCAAGACTCGTGCTGCGCACGCTTTGTGGTTGGAGTGAGAAACAGGTTCTTTGGTGTTTTCTGCGAAACGCTTTAGCAGCCCGTTGGTGCTAGTATGGAGTCAGGGGATGGATGAAGCGGAGAGCCCCGTTTGGAGTGAGGCTGCAAAGGGTATGCCAAGAGAAGTGTTCTGCTGTGCCAAGACTCGTGCTGCGCACGCTTTGTGGTTGGAGTGAGAAACAGGTTCTTTGGTGCTTTCTGCGAAACGCTTTAGGAGCCTGTGGTGCTAGTATGGAGTTAGGGGATGGATGAAGCAGAGAGCCCCGTTTGGAGTGAGGCTGCAAAGGGCATGCCAAGGGAAGTGTTCTGCTGTGCCAAGACTCGTGCTGCGCACGCTTTGTGGTTGGAGTGAGAAACAGGTTCTTTGGTGTTTTCTGCGAAACGCTTTAGCAGCCTGTTGGTGCTAGTATGGAGTCAGGGGATGGATGAAGCGGAGAGCCCCGTTTGGAGTGAGGCCGCAAAGGGCATGCCAAGGGAAGTGTTCTGCTGTGCCAAGACTCGTGCTGCGCACGCTTTGTGGTTGGAGTGAGAAACAGGTTCTTTGGTGTTTTCTGTGAAACGCTTTAGCAGGCCGTTGGTGCTAGTATGGAGTCAGGGGATGGATGAAGCGGAGAGCCCCGTTTGGAGTGAGGCTGCAAAGGGTATGCCAAGGGAAGTGTTCTGCTGTGCCAAGACTCGTGCTGCGCACGCTTTGTGGTTGGAGTGAGAAACAGGTTCTTTGGTGTTTTCTGCGAAACGCTTTAGCAGGCCGTTGGTGCTAGTATGGAGTCAGGGGATGGATGAAGCGGAGAGCCCCGTTTGGAGTGAGGCTGCAAAGGGTATGCCAAGGGAAGTGTTCTGCTGTGCCAAGACTCGTGCTGCGCACGCTTTGTGGTTGGAGTGAGAAACAGGTTCTTTGGTGTTTTCTGCGAAACGCTTTAGCAGCGCGTTGGTGCTAGTATGGAGTCAGGGGATGGATGAAGCGGAGAGCCCCGTTTGGAGTGAGGCTGCAAAGGGTATGCCAAGAGAAGTGTTCTGCTGTGCCAAGACTCGTGCTGCGCACGCTTTGTGGTTGGAGTGAGAAACAGGTTCTTTGGTGTTTTCTGCGAAACGCTTTAGCAGGCCGTTGGTGCTAGTATGGAGTCAGGGGATGGATGAAGCGGAGAGCCCCGTTTGGAGTGAGGCTGCAAAGGGTATGCCAAGAGAAGTGTTCTGCTGTGCCAAGACTCGTGCTGCGCACGCTTTGTGGTTGGAGTGAGAAACAGGTTCTTTGGTGTTTTCTGCGAAACGCTTTAGCAGCCCGTTGGTGCTAGTATGGAGTCAGGGGATGGATGAAGCGGAGAGCCCCGTTTGGAGTGAGGCTGCAAAGGGCATGCCAAGGGAAGTGTTCTGCTGTGCCAAGACTCGTGCTGCGCACGCTTTGTGGTTGGAGTGAGAAACAGGTTCTTTGGTGTTTTCTGCGAAACGCTTTAGCAGCCCGTTGGTGCTAGTATGGAGTCAGGGGATGGATGAAGCGGAGAGCCCCGTTTGGAGTGAGGCTGCAAAGGGCATGCCAAGGGAAGTGTTCTGCTGTGCCAAGACTCGTGCTGCGCACGCTTTGTGGTTGGAGTGAGAAACAGGTTCTTTGGTGTTTTCTGCGAAACGCTTTAGCAGCGCGTTGGTGCTAGTATGGAGTCAGGGGATGGATGAAGCGGAGAGCCCCGTTTGGAGTGAGGCTGCAAAGGGTATGCCAAGAGAAGTGTTCTGCTGTGCCAAGACTCGTGCTGCGCACGCTTTGTGGTTGGAGTGAGAAACAGGTTCTTTGGTGTTTTCTGCGAAACGCTTTAGCAGGCCGTTGGTGCTAGTATGGAGTCAGGGGATGGATGAAGCGGAGAGCCCCGTTTGGAGTGAGGCTGCAAAGGGTATGCCAAGGGAAGTGTTCTGCTGTGCCAAGACTCGTGCTGCGCACGCTTTGTGGTTGGAGTGAGAAACAGGTTCTTTGGTGTTTTCTGCGAAACGCTTTAGCAGGCCGTTGGTGCTAGTATGGAGTCAGGGGATGGATGAAGCGGAGAGCCCCGTTTGGAGTGAGGCTGCAAAGGGTATGCCAAGGGAAGTGTTCTGCTGTGCCAAGACTCGTGCTGCGCACGCTTTGTGGTTGGAGTGAGAAACAGGTTCTTTGGTGTTTTCTGCGAAACGCTTTAGCAGCGCGTTGGTGCTAGTATGGAGTCAGGGGATGGATGAAGCGGAGAGCCCCGTTTGGAGTGAGGCTGCAAAGGGCATGCCAAGGGAAGTGTTCTGCTGTGCCAAGACTCGTGCTGCGCACGCTTTGTGGTTGGAGTGAGAAACAGGTTCTTTGGTGTTTTCTGCGAAACGCTTTAGCAGCCCGTTGGTGCTAGTATGGAGTCAGGGGATGGATGAAGCGGAGAGCCCCGTTTGGAGTGAGGCTGCAAAGGGCATGCCAAGGGAAGTGTTCTGCTGTGCCAAGACTCGTGCTGCGCACGCTTTGTGGTTGGAGTGAGAAACAGGTTCTTTGGTGTTTTCTGCGAAACGCTTTAGCAGCGCGTTGGTGCTAGTATGGAGTCAGGGGATGGATGAAGCGGAGAGCCCCGTTTGGAGTGAGGCTGCAAAGGGCATGCCAAGGGAAGTGTTCTGCTGTGCCAAGACTCGTGCTGCGCACGCTTTGTGGTTGGAGTGAGAAACAGGTTCTTTGGTGCTTTCTGCGAAACGCTTTAGCAGCCCGTTGGTGCTAGTATGGAGTCAGGGGATGGATGAAGCGGAGAGCCCCGTTTGGAGTGAGGCTGCAAAGGGCATGCCAAGGGAAGTGTTCTGCTGTGCCAAGACTCGTGCTGCGCACGCTTTGTGGTTGGAGTGAGAAACAGGTTCTTTGGTGTTTTCTGCGAAACGCTTTAGCAGCCCGTTGGTGCTAGTATGGAGTCAGGGGATGGATGAAGCGGAGAGCCCCGTTTGGAGTGAGGCTGCAAAGGGCATGCCAAGGGAAGTGTTCTGCTGTGCCAAGACTCGTGCTGCGCACGCTTTGTGGTTGGAGTGAGAAACAGGTTCTTTGGTGTTTTCTGCGAAACGCTTTAGCAGCCCGTTGGTGCTAGTATGGAGTCAGGGGATGGATGAAGCGGAGAGCCCCGTTTGGAGTGAGGCTGCAAAGGGTATGCCAAGAGAAGTGTTCTGCTGTGCCAAGACTCGTGCTGCGCACGCTTTGTGGTTGGAGTGAGAAACAGGTTCTTTGGTGCTTTCTGCGAAACGCTTTAGGAGCCTGTTGGTGCTAGTATGGAGTTAGGGGATGGATGAAGCAGAGAGCCCCGTTTGGAGTGAGGCTGCAAAGGGCATGCCAAGGGAAGTGTTCTGCTGTGCCAAGACTCGTGCTGCGCACGCTTTGTGGTTGGAGTGAGAAACAGGTTCTTTGGTGTTTTCTGCGAAACGCTTTAGCAGCCTGTTGGTGCTAGTATGGAGTCAGGGGATGGATGAAGCGGAGAGCCCCGTTTGGAGTGAGGCCGCAAAGGGCATGCCAAGGGAAGTGTTCTGCTGTGCCAAGACTCGTGCTGCGCACGCTTTGTGGTTGGAGTGAGAAACAGGTTCTTTGGTGTTTTCTGTGAAACGCTTTAGCAGGCCGTTGGTGCTAGTATGGAGTCAGGGGATGGATGAAGCGGAGAGCCCCGTTTGGAGTGAGGCTGCAAAGGGTATGCCAAGGGAAGTGTTCTGCTGTGCCAAGACTCGTGCTGCGCACGCTTTGTGGTTGGAGTGAGAAACAGGTTCTTTGGTGTTTTCTGCGAAACGCTTTAGCAGGCCGTTGGTGCTAGTATGGAGTCAGGGGATGGATGAAGCGGAGAGCCCCGTTTGGAGTGAGGCTGCAAAGGGTATGCCAAGGGAAGTGTTCTGCTGTGCCAAGACTCGTGCTGCGCACGCTTTGTGGTTGGAGTGAGAAACAGGTTCTTTGGTGTTTTCTGCGAAACGCTTTAGCAGCCTGTTGGTGCTAGTATGGAGTCAGGGGATGGATGAAGCGGAGAGCCCCGTTTGGAGTGAGGCTGCAAAGGGTATGCCAAGGGAAGTGTTCTGCTGTGCCAAGACTCGTGCTGCGCACGCTTTGTGGTTGGAGTGAGAAACAGGTTCTTTGGTGTTTTCTGCGAAACGCTTTAGCAGCGCGTTGGTGCTAGTATGGAGTCAGGGGATGGATGAAGCGGAGAGCCCCGTTTGGAGTGAGGCTGCAAAGGGCATGCCAAGGGAAGTGTTCTGCTGTGCCAAGACTCGTGCTGCGCACGCTTTGTGGTTGGAGTGAGAAACAGGTTCTTTGGTGTTTTCTGCGAAACGCTTTAGCAGCGCGTTGGTGCTAGTATGGAGTCAGGGGATGGATGAAGCGGAGAGCCCCGTTTGGAGTGAGGCTGCAAAGGGTATGCCAAGGGAAGTGTTCTGCTGTGCCAAGACTCGTGCTGCGCACGCTTTGTGGTTGGAGTGAGAAACAGGTTCTTTGGTTTTTTCTGCGAAACGCTTTAGCAGGCCGTTGGTGCTAGTATGGAGTCAGGGGATGGATGAAGCGGAGAGCCCCGTTTGGAGTGAGGCTGCAAAGGGTATGCCAAGGGAAGTGTTCTGCTGTGCCAAGACTCGTGCTGCGCACGCTTTGTGGTTGGAGTGAGAAACAGGTTCTTTGGTGCTTTCTGCGAAACGCTTTAGGAGCCTGTTGGTGCTAGTATGGAGTTAGGGGATGGATGAAGCGGAGAGCCCCGTTTGGAGTGAGGCTGCAAAGGGCATGCCAAGGGAAGTGTTCTGCTGTGCCAAGACTCGTGCTGCGCACGCTTTGTGGTTGGAGTGAGAAACAGGTTCTTTGGTGTTTTCTGCGAAACGCTTTAGCAGCGCGTTGGTGCTAGTATGGAGTCAGGGGATGGATGAAGCGGAGAGCCCCGTTTGGAGTGAGGCTGCAAAGGGCATGCCAAGAGAAGTGTTCTGCTGTGCCAAGACTCGTGCTGCGCACGCTTTGTGGTTGGAGTGAGAAACAGGTTCTTTGGTGTTTTCTGCGAAACGCTTTAGCAGGCCGTTGGTGCTAGTATGGAGTCAGGGGATGGATGAAGCGGAGAGCCCCGTTTGGAGTGAGGCTGCAAAGGGTATGCCAAGGGAAGTGTTCTGCTGTGCCAAGACTCGTGCTGCGCACGCTTTGTGGTTGGAGTGAGAAACAGGTTCTTTGGTGTTTTCTGCGAAACGCTTTAGCAGCCTGTTGGTGCTAGTATGGAGTCAGGGGATGGATGAAGCGGAGAGCCCCGTTTGGAGTGAGGCTGCAAAGGGCATGCCAAGGGAAGTGTTCTGCTGTGCCAAGACTCGTGCTGCGCACGCTTTGTGGTTGGAGTGAGAAACAGGTTCTTTGGTGTTTTCTGCGAAACGCTTTAGCAGCCCGTTGGTGCTAGTATGGAGTCAGGGGATGGATGAAGCAGAGAGCCCCGTTTGGAGTGAGGCTGCAAAGGGCATGCCAAGGGAAGTGTTCTGCTGTGCCGAGACTCGTGCTGCGCACGCTTTGTGGTTGGAGTGAGAAACAGGTTCTTTGGTGTTTTCTGCGAAACGCTTTAGCAGCGCGTTGGTGCTAGTATGGAGTCAGGGGATGGATGAAGCGGAGAGCCCCGTTTGGAGTGAGGCTGCAAAGGGTATGCCAAGAGAAGTGTTCTGCTGTGCCAAGACTCGTGCTGCGCACGCTTTGTGGTTGGAGTGAGAAACAGGTTCTTTGGTGCTTTCTGCGAAACGCTTTAGGAGCCTGTTGGTGCTAGTATGGAGTCAGGGGATGGATGAAGCGGAGAGCCCCGTTTGGAGTGAGGCCGCAAAGGGCATGCCAAGGGAAGTGTTCTGCTGTGCCAAGACTCGTGCTGCGCACGCTTTGTGGTTGGAGTGAGAAACAGGTTCTTTGGTGTTTTCTGCGAAACGCTTTAGCAGGCCGTTGGTGCTAGTATGGAGTCAGGGGATGGATGAAGCGGAGAGCCCCGTTTGGAGTGAGGCTGCAAAGGGTATGCCAAGGGAAGTGTTCTGCTGTGCCAAGACTCGTGCTGCGCACGCTTTGTGGTTGGAGTGAGAAACAGGTTCTTTGGTGTTTTCTGCGAAACGCTTTAGCAGGCCGTTGGTGCTAGTATGGAGTCAGGGGATGGATGAAGCGGAGAGCCCCGTTTGGAGTGAGGCTGCAAAGGGTATGCCAAGGGAAGTGTTCTGCTGTGCCAAGACTCGTGCTGCGCACGCTTTGTGGTTGGAGTGAGAAACAGGTTCTTTGGTGTTTTCTGCGAAACGCTTTAGCAGCCCGTTGGTGCTAGTATGGAGTCAGGGGATGGATGAAGCGGAGAGCCCCGTTTGGAGTGAGGCTGCAAAGGGCATGCCAAGGGAAGTGTTCTGCTGTGCCAAGACTCGTGCTGCGCACGCTTTGTGGTTGGAGTGAGAAACAGGTTCTTTGGTGTTTTCTGCGAAACGCTTTAGCAGCGCGTTGGTGCTAGTATGGAGTCAGGGGATGGATGAAGCGGAGAGCCCCGTTTGGAGTGAGGCTGCAAAGGGCATGCCAAGGGAAGTGTTCTGCTGTGCCAAGACTCGTGCTGCGCACGCTTTGTGGTTGGAGTGAGAAACAGGTTCTTTGGTGTTTTCTGCGAAACGCTTTAGCAGCGCGTTGGTGCTAGTATGGAGTCAGGGGATGGATGAAGCGGAGAGCCCCGTTTGGAGTGAGGCTGCAAAGGGTATGCCAAGAGAAGTGTTCTGCTGTGCCAAGACTCGTGCTGCGCACGCTTTGTGGTTGGAGTGAGAAACAGGTTCTTTGGTGTTTTCTGCGAAACGCTTTAGCAGCGCGTTGGTGCTAGTATGGAGTCAGGGGATGGATGAAGCGGAGAGCCCCGTTTGGAGTGAGGCTGCAAAGGGCATGCCAAGGGAAGTGTTCTGCTGTGCCAAGACTCGTGCTGCGCACGCTTTGTGGTTGGAGTGAGAAACAGGTTCTTTGGTGTTTTCTGCGAAACGCTTTAGCAGCGCGTTGGTGCTAGTATGGAGTCAGGGGATGGATGAAGCGGAGAGCCCCGTTTGGAGTGAGGCTGCAAAGGGTATGCCAAGGGAAGTGTTCTGCTGTGCCAAGACTCGTGCTGCGCACGCTTTGTGGTTGGAGTGAGAAACAGGTTCTTTGGTTTTTTCTGCGAAACGCTTTAGCAGGCCGTTGGTGCTAGTATGGAGTCAGGGGATGGATGAAGCGGAGAGCCCCGTTTGGAGTGAGGCTGCAAAGGGCATGCCAAGGGAAGTGTTCTGCTGTGCCAAGACTCGTGCTGCGCACGCTTTGTGGTTGGAGTGAGAAACAGGTTCTTTGGTGTTTTCTGCGAAACGCTTTAGCAGCCCGTTGGTGCTAGTATGGAGTCAGGGGATGGATGAAGTGGAGAGCCCCGTTTGGAGTGAGGCTGCAAAGGGTATGCCAAGGGAAGTGTTCTGCTGTGCCAAGACTCGTGCTGCGCACGCTTTGTGGTTGGAGTGAGAAACAGGTTCTTTGGTGTTTTCTGCGAAACGCTTTAGCAGCGCGTTGGTGCTAGTATGGAGTCAGGGGATGGATGAAGCGGAGAGCCCCGTTTGGAGTGAGGCTGCAAAGGGCATGCCAAGGGAAGTGTTCTGCTGTGCCAAGACTCGTGCTGCGCACGCTTTGTGGTTGGAGTGAGAAACAGGTTCTTTGGTGTTTTCTGCGAAACGCTTTAGCAGCGCGTTGGTGCTAGTATGGAGTCAGGGGATGGATGAAGCGGAGAGCCCCGTTTGGAGTGAGGCTGCAAAGGGTATGCCAAGAGAAGTGTTCTGCTGTGCCAAGACTCGTGCTGCGCACGCTTTGTGGTTGGAGTGAGAAACAGGTTCTTTGGTGTTTTCTGCGAAACGCTTTAGCAGGCCGTTGGTGCTAGTATGGAGTCAGGGGATGGATGAAGCGGAGAGCCCCGTTTGGAGTGAGGCTGCAAAGGGCATGCCAAGGGAAGTGTTCTGCTGTGCCAAGACTCGTGCTGCGCACGCTTTGTGGTTGGAGTGAGAAACAGGTTCTTTGGTGATTTCTGCGAAACGCTTTAGCAGCGCGTTGGTGCTAGTATGGAGTCAGGGGATGGATGAAGCGGAGAGCCCCGTTTGGAGTGAGGCTGCAAAGGGCATGCCAAGGGAAGTGTTCTGCTGTGCCAAGACTCGTGCTGCGCACGCTTTGTGGTTGGAGTGAGAAACAGGTTCTTTGGTGTTTTCTGCGAAACGCTTTAGCACCCTCTTGGTGCTAGTATGGAGTTAGGGGATGGATGAAACGTAGAGCCCCATTTGGAGTGAGGCTGCAAAGGGCATGCCAAGGGAAGTGTTCTGCTGTGCCAAGACTCGTGCTGCGCACGCTTTGTGGTTGGAGTGAGAAACAGGTTCCTTGGTGTTTTCTGCGAAACGCTTTAGCAGGCCGTTGGTGCTAGTATGGAGTCAGGGGATGGATGAAGCGGAGAGCCCCGTTTGGAGTGAGGCTGCAAAGGGCATGCCAAGGGAAGTGTTCTGCTATGCCAAGACTCGTGCTGCGCACGCTTTGTGGTTGGAGTGAGAAGCAGGTTCCTTGGTGTTTTCTGCGAAACGCTTTAGCAGCCTGTTGGTGCTAGTATGGAGTCAGGGGATGGATGAAGCGGAGAGCCCCGTTTGGAGTGAGGCTGCAAAGGGCATGCCAAGGGAAGTGTTCTGCTGTGCCAAGACTCGTGCTGCGCACGCTTTGTGGTTGGAGTGAGAAACAGGTTCTTTGGTGTTTTCTGCGAAACGCTTTAGCAGCGCGTTGGTGCTAGTATGGAGTCAGGGGATGGATGAAGCGGAGAGCCCCGTTTGGAGTGAGGCTGCAAAGGGTATGCCAAGAGAAGTGTTCTGCTGTGCCAAGACTCGTGCTGCGCACGCTTTGTGGTTGGAGTGAGAAACAGGTTCTTTGGTGCTTTCTGCGAAACGCTTTAGGAGCCTGTTGGTGCTAGTATGGAGTTAGGGGATGGATGAAGCGGAGAGCCCCGTTTGGAGTGAGGCTGCAAAGGGCATGCCAAGGGAAGTGTTCTGCTATGCCAAGACTCGTGCTGCGCACGCTTTGTGGTTGGAGTGAGCAGCAGGTTCCTTGGTGTTTTCTGCGAAACGCTTTAGCAGCCTGTTGGTGCTAGTATGGAGTCAGGGGATGGATGAAGCGGAGAGCCCCGTTTGGAGTGAGGCTGCAAAGGGCATGCCAAGGGAAGTGTTCTGCTGTGCCAAGACTCGTGCTGCGCACGCTTTGTGGTTGGAGTGAGAAACAGGTTCTTTGGTGTTTTCTGCGAAACGCTTTAGCAGCGCGTTGGTGCTAGTATGGAGTTAGGGGATGGATGAAGCGGAGAGCCCCGTTTGGAGTGAGGCTGCAAAGGGCATGCCAAGGGAAGTGTTCTGCTGTGCCAAGACTCGTGCTGCGCACGCTTTGTGGTTGGAGTGAGAAACAGGTTCTTTGGTGTTTTCTGCGAAACGCTTTAGCAGCCCGTTGGTGCTAGTATGGAGTCAGGGGATGGATGAAGCGGAGAGCCCCGTTTGGAGTGAGGCTGCAAAGGGTATGCCAAGGGAAGTGTTCTGCTGTGCCAAGACTCGTGCTGCGCACGCTTTGTGGTTGGAGTGAGAAACAGGTTCTTTGGTGTTTTCTGCGAAACGCTTTAGCAGCGCGTTGGTGCTAGTATGGAGTCAGGGGATGGATGAAGCGGAGAGCCCCGTTTGGAGTGAGGCTGCAAAGGGTATGCCAAGGGAAGTGTTCTGCTGTGCCAAGACTCGTGCTGCGCACGCTTTGTGGTTGGAGTGAGAAACAGGTTCTTTGGTGTTTTCTGCGAAACGCTTTAGCAGCCCGTTGGTGCTAGTATGGAGTCAGGGGATGGATGAAGCGGAGAGCCCCGTTTGGAGTGAGGCTGCAAAGGGTATGCCAAGGGAAGTGTTCTGCTGTGCCAAGACTCGTGCTGCGCACGCTTTGTGGTTGGAGTGAGAAACAGGTTCTTTGGTGTTTTCTGCGAAACGCTTTAGCAGCCCGTTGGTGCTAGTATGGAGTCAGGGGATGGATGAAGCGGAGAGCCCCGTTTGGAGTGAGGCTGCAAAGGGCATGCCAAGGGAAGTGTTCTGCTGTGCCAAGACTCGTGCTGCGCACGCTTTGTGGTTGGAGTGAGAAACAGGTTCTTTGGTGTTTTCTGCGAAACGCTTTAGCAGCCCGTTGGTGCTAGTATGGAGTCAGGGGATGGATGAAGTGGAGAGCCCCGTTTGGAGTGAGGCTGCAAAGGGCATGCCAAGGGAAGTGTTCTGCTGTGCCAAGACTCGTGCTGCGCACGCTTTGTGGTTGGAGTGAGAAACAGGTTCTTTGGTGTTTTCTGCGAAACGCTTTAGCAGCGCGTTGGTGCTAGTATGGAGTCAGGGGATGGATGAAGCGGAGAGCCCCGTTTGGAGTGAGGCTGCAAAGGGCATGCCAAGGGAAGTGTTCTGCTGTGCCAAGACTCGTGCTGCGCACGCTTTGTGGTTGGAGTGAGAAACAGGTTCTTTGGTGTTTTCTGCGAAACGCTTTAGCAGCGCGTTGGTGCTAGTATGGAGTCAGGGGATGGATGAAGCGGAGAGCCCCGTTTGGAGTGAGGCTGCAAAGGGTATGCCAAGAGAAGTGTTCTGCTGTGCCAAGACTCGTGCTGCGCACGCTTTGTGGTTGGAGTGAGAAACAGGTTCTTTGGTGTTTTCTGCGAAACGCTTTAGCAGGCCGTTGGTGCTAGTATGGAGTCAGGGGATGGATGAAGCGGAGAGCCCCGTTTGGAGTGAGGCTGCAAAGGGCATGCCAAGGGAAGTGTTCTGCTGTGCCAAGACTCGTGCTGCGCACGCTTTGTGGTTGGAGTGAGAAACAGGTTCTTTGGTGATTTCTGCGAAACGCTTTAGCAGCCTCTTGGTGCTAGTATGGAGTCAGGGGATGGATGAAGCGGAGAGCCCCGTTTGGAGTGAGGCTGCAAAGGGCATGCCAAGGGAAGTGTTCTGCTGTGCCAAGACTCGTGCTGCGCACGCTTTGTGGTTGGAGTGAGAAACAGGTTCTTTGGTGTTTTCTGCGAAACGCTTTAGCACCCTCTTGGTGCTAGTATGGAGTTAGGGGATGGATGAAGCGTAGAGCCCCATTTGGAGTGAGGCTGCAAAGGGCATGCCAAGGGAAGTGTTCTGCTGTGCCAAGACTCGTGCTGCGCACGCTTTGTGGTTGGAGTGAGAAACAGGTTCCTTGGTGTTTTCTGCGAAACGCTTTAGCAGCCCGTTGGTGCTAGTATGGAGTCAGGGGATGGATGAAGCGGAGAGCCCCGTTTGGAGTGAGGCTGCAAAGGGCATGCCAAGGGAAGTGTTCTGCTATGCCAAGACTCGTGCTGCGCACGCTTTGTGGTTGGAGTGAGAAGCAGGTTCCTTGGTGTTTTCTGCGAAACGCTTTAGCAGCCTGTTGGTGCTAGTATGGAGTCAGGGGATGGATGAAGCGGAGAGCCCCGTTTGGAGTGAGGCTGCAAAGGGCATGCCAAGGGAAGTGTTCTGCTGTGCCAAGACTCGTGCTGCGCACGCTTTGTGGTTGGAGTGAGAAACAGGTTCTTTGGTGTTTTCTGCGAAACGCTTTAGCAGCGCGTTGGTGCTAGTATGGAGTCAGGGGATGGATGAAGCGGAGAGCCCCGTTTGGAGTGAGGCTGCAAAGGGTATGCCAAGAGAAGTGTTCTGCTGTGCCAAGACTCGTGCTGCGCACGCTTTGTGGTTGGAGTGAGAAACAGGTTCTTTGGTGCTTTCTGCGAAACGCTTTAGGAGCCTGTTGGTGCTAGTATGGAGTTAGGGGATGGATGAAGCGGAGAGCCCCGTTTGGAGTGAGGCTGCAAAGCGCATGCCAAGGGAAGTGTTCTGCTATGCCAAGACTCGTGCTGCGCACGCTTTGTGGTTGGAGTGAGAAGCAGGTTCCTTGGTGTTTTCTGCGAAACGCTTTAGCAGCCTGTTGGTGCTAGTATGGAGTCAGGGGATGGATGAAGCGGAGAGCCCCGTTTGGAGTGAGGCTGCAAAGGGCATGCCAAGGGAAGTGTTCTGCTGTGCCAAGACTCGTGCTGCGCACGCTTTGTGGTTGGAGTGAGAAACAGGTTCTTTGGTGTTTTCTGCGAAATGCTTTAGCAGCCCGTTGGTGCCAGTATGGAATTAGGGGATGGATGAAGCGGAGAGCCCCGTTTAGAGTGAGGCTGCAAAGGGCATGCCAAGGGAAGTGTTCTGCTGTGCCAAGACTCGTGCTGCGCACGCTTTGTGGTTGGAGTGAGAAACAGGTTCCTTGGTGTTTTCTGCGAAACGCTTTAGCAGCCTCTTGGTGCTAGTATGGAGTCAGGGGATGGATGAAGCGTAGAGCCCCATTTGGAGTGAGGCTGCAAAGGGCATGCCAAGGGAAGTGTTCTGCTGTGCCAAGACTCGTGCTGCGCACGCTTTGTGGTTGGAGTGAGAAACAGGTTCCTTGGTGTTTTCTGCGAAACGCTTTAGCAGCCCGTTGGTGCTAGTATGGAGTCAGGGGATGGATGAAGCGGAGAGCCCCGTTTGGAGTGAGGCTGCAAAGGGCATGCCAAGGGAAGTGTTCTGCTATGCCAAGACTCGTGCTGCGCACGCTTTGTGGTTGGAGTGAGAAGCAGGTTCCTTGATGTTTTCTGCGAAACGGTTTAGCAGCCTGTTGGTGCTAGTATGGAGTCAGGGGATGGATGAAGCGGAGAGCCCCGTTTGGAGTGAGGCTGCAAAGGGCATGCCAAGGGAAGTGTTCTCCTGTGCCAAGACTCGTGCTGCGCACGCTTTGTGTTTGGAGTGAGAAACAGGTTCTTTGGTGTTTTCTGCGAAACGCTTTAGCAGCGCGTTGGTGCTAGTATGGAGTCAGGGGATGGATGAAGCGTAGAGCCCCGTTTGGAGTGAGGCTGCAAAGGGTATGCCAAGAGAAGTGTTCTGCTGTGCCAAGACTCGTGCTGCGCACGCTTTGTGGTTGGAGTGAGAAACAGGTTCTTTGGTGCTTTCTGCGAAACGCTTTAGGAGCCTGTTGGTGCTAGTATGGAGTTAGGGGATGGATGAAGCGGAGAGCCCCGTTTGGAGTGAGGCTGCAAAGGGCATGCCAAGGGAAGTGTTCTGCTATGACAAGACTCGTGCTGCGCACGCTTTGTGGTTGGAGTGAGAAGCAGGTTCCTTGGTGTTTTCTGCGAAACGCTTTAGCAGCCTGTTGGTGCTAGTATGGAGTCAGGGGATGGATGAAGCGGAGAGCCCCGTTTGGAGTGAGGCTGCAAAGGGCATGCCAAGGGAAGTGTTCTGCTGTGCCAAGACTCGTGCTGCGCACGCTTTGTGGTTGGAGTGAGAAACAGGTTTTTTGGTGTTTTCTGCGAAACGCTTTAGCAGCGCGTTGGTGCTAGTATGGAGTTAGGGGATGGATGAAGCAGAGAGCCCCGTTTGGAGTGAGGCTGCAAAGGGCATGCCAAGGGAAGTGTTCTGCTATGACAAGACTCGTGCTGCGCACGCTTTGTGGTTGGAGTGAGAAGCAGGTTCCTTGGTGTTTTCTGCGAAACGCTTTAGCAGCCTGTTGGTGCTAGTATGGAGTCAGGGGATGGATGAAGCGGAGAGCCCCGTTTGGAGTGAGGCTGCAAAGGGCATGCCAAGGGAAGTGTTCTGCTGTGCCAAGACTCGTGCTGCGCACGCTTTGTGGTTGGAGTGAGAAACAGGTTCCTTGGTGTTTTCTGCGAAACGCTTTAGCAGCCCGTTGGTGCTAGTATGGAGTCAGGGGATGGATGAAGCGGAGAGCCCCGTTTGGAGTGAGGCTGCAAAGGGCATGCCAAGGGAAGTGTTCTGCTGTGCCAAGACTCGTGCTGCGCACGCTTTGTGGTTGGAGTGAGAAACAGGTTCTTTGGTGTTTTCTGCGAAACGCTTTAGCAGCCCGTTGGTGCCAGTATGGAGTCAGGGGATGGATGAAGCGGAGAGCCCCGTTTGGAGTGAGGCTGCAAAGGGTATGCCAAGAGAAGTGTTCTGCTGTGCCAAGACTCGTGCTGCGCACGCTTTGTGGTTGGAGTGAGAAACAGGTTCTTTGGTGTTTTCTGCGAAACGCTTTAGCAGCCCGTTGGTGCTAGTATGGAATTAGGGGATGGATGAAGCGGAGAGCCCCGTTTGGAGTGAGGCTGCAAAGGGCATGCCAAGGGAAGTGTTCTGCTGTGCCAAGACTCGTGCTGCGCACGCTTTGTGGTTGGAGTGAGAAACAGGTTCTTTGGTGTTTTCTGCGAAACGCTTTAGCAGCCCGTTGGTGCCAGTATGGAGTCAGGGGATGGATGAAGCGGAGAGCCCCGTTTGGAGTGAGGCTGCAAAGGGTATGCCAAGAGAAGTGTTCTGCTGTGCCAAGACTCGTGCTGCGCACGCTTTGTGGTTGGAGTGAGAAACAGGTTCTTTGGTGTTTTCTGCGAAACGCTTTAGCAGGCCGTTGGTGCTAGTATGGAGTCAGGGGATGGATGAAGCGGAGAGCCCCGTTTGGAGTGAGGCTGCAAAGCGCATGCCAAGGGAAGTGTTCTGCTGTGCCAAGACTCGTGCTGCGCACGCTTTGTGGTTGGAGTGAGAAACAGGTTCTTTGGTGTTTTCTGCGAAACGCTTTAGCAGCGCGTTGGTGCTAGTATGGAGTCAGGGGATGGATGAAGCGGAGAGCCCCGTTTGGAGTGAGGCTGCAAAGGGCATGCCAAGGGAAGTGTTCTGCTGTGCCAAGACTCGTGCTGCGCACGCTTTGTGGTTGGAGTGAGAAACAGGTTCTTTGGTGTTTTCTGCGAAACGCTTTAGCAGCGCGTTGGTGCTAGTATGGAGTCAGGGGATGGATGAAGCGGAGAGCCCCGTTTGGAGTGAGGCTGCAAAGGGTATGCCAAGAGAAGTGTTCTGCTGTGCCAAGACTCGTGCTGCGCACGCTTTGTGGTTGGAGTGAGAAACAGGTTCTTTGGTGCTTTCTGCGAAACGCTTTAGGAGCCTGTTGGTGCTAGTATGGAGTCAGGGGATGGATGAAGCGGAGAGCCCCGTTTGGAGTGAGGCTGCAAAGGGTATGCCAAGAGAAGTGTTCTGCTGTGCCAAGACTCGTGCTGCGCACGCTTTGTGGTTGGAGTGAGAAACAGGTTCTTTGGTGCTTTCTGCGAAACGCTTTAGGAGCCTGTTGGTGCTAGTATGGAGTTAGGGGATGGATGAAGCGGAGAGCCCCGTTTGGAGTGAGGCTGCAAAGGGCATGCCAAGGGAAGTGTTCTGCTGTGCCAAGACTCGTGCTGCGCACGCTTTGTGGTTGGAGTGAGAAACAGGTTCTTTGGTGTTTTCTGCGAAACGCTTTAGCAGCGCGTTGGTGCCAGTATGGAATTAGGGGATGGATGAAGCGGAGAGCCCCGTTTGGAGTGAGGCTGCAAAGGGCATGCCAAGGGAAGTGTTCTGCTGTGCCAAGACTCGTGCTGCGCACGCTTTGTGGTTGGAGTGAGAAACAGGTTCCTTGGTGTTTTCTGCGAAACGCTTTAGCAGCCTCTTGGTGCTAGTATGGAGTTAGGGGATGGATGAAGCGTAGAGCCCCATTTGGAGTGAGGCTGCAAAGGGCATGCCAAGGGAAGTGTTCTGCTGTGCCAAGACTCGTGCTGCGCACGCTTTGTGGTTGGAGTGAGAAACAGGTTCCTTGGTGTTTTCTGCGAAACGCTTTAGCAGCCCGTTGGTGCTAGTATGGAGTCAGGGGATGGATGAAGCGGAGAGCCCCGTTTGGAGTGAGGCTGCAAAGGGCATGCCAAGGGAAGTGTTCTGCTATGCCAAGACTCGTGCTGCGCACGCTTTGTGGTTGGAGTGAGAAGCAGGTTCCTTGGTGTTTTCTGCGAAACGCTTTAGCAGCCTGTTGGTGCTAGTATGGAGTCAGGGGATGGATGAAGCGGAGAGCCCTGTTTGGAGTGAGGCTGCAAAGGGCATGCCAAGGGAAGTGTTCTGCTGTGCCAAGACTCGTGCTGCGCACGCTTTGTGGTTGGAGTGAGAAATAGGTTCTTTGGTGTTTTCTGCGAAACGCTTTAGCAGCCCGTTGGTGCTAGTATGGAGTCAGGGGATGGATGAAGCGGAGAGCCCCGTTTGGAGTGAGGCTGCAAAGGGTATGCCAAGAGAAGTGTTCTGCTGTGCCAAGACTCGTGCTGCGCACGCTTTGTGGTTGGAGTGAGAAACAGGTTCTTTGGTGCTTTCTGCGAAACGCTTTAGGAGCCTGTTGGTGCTAGTATGGAGTTAGGGGATGGATGAAGCGGAGAGCCCCGTTTGGAGTGAGGCTGCAAAGGGCATGCCAAGGGAAGTGTTCTGCTGTGCCAAGACTCGTGCTGCGCACGCTTTGTGGTTGGAGTGAGAAACAGGTTCTTTGGTGTTTTCTGCGAAACGCTTTAGCAGCGCGTTGGTGCCAGTATGGAATTAGGGGATGGATGAAGCGGAGAGCCCCGTTTGGAGTGAGGCTGCAAAGGGCATGCCAAGGGAAGTGTTCTGCTGTGCCAAGACTCGTGCTGCGCACGCTTTGTGGTTGGAGTGAGAAACAGGTTCCTTGGTGTTTTCTGCGAAACGCTTTAGCAGCCTCTTGGTGCTAGTATGGAGTTAGGGGATGGATGAAGCGTAGAGCCCCATTTGGAGTGAGGCTGCAAAGGGCATGCCAAGGGAAGTGTTCTGCTGTGCCAAGACTCGTGCTGCGCACGCTTTGTGGTTGGAGTGAGAAACAGGTTCCTTGGTGTTTTCTGCGAAACGCTTTAGCAGCCCGTTGGTGCTAGTATGGAGTCAGGGGATGGATGAAGCGGAGAGCCCCGTTTGGAGTGAGGCTGCAAAGGGCATGCCAAGGGAAGTGTTCTGCTATGCCAAGACTCGTGCTGCGCACGCTTTGTGGTTGGAGTGAGAAGCAGGTTCCTTGGTGTTTTCTGCGAAACGCTTTAGCAGCCTGTTGGTGCTAGTATGGAGTCAGGGGATGGATGAAGCGGAGAGCCCCGTTTGGAGTGAGGCTGCAAAGGGCATGCCAAGGGAAGTGTTCTGCTGTGCCAAGACTCGTGCTGCGCACGCTTTGTGGTTGGAGTGAGAAATAGGTTCTTTGGTGTTTTCTGCGAAACGCTTTAGCAGCCCGTTGGTGCTAGTATGGAGTCAGGGGATGGATGAAGCGGAGAGCCCCGTTTGGAGTGAGGCTGCAAAGGGTATGCCAAGAGAAGTGTTCTGCTGTGCCAAGACTCGTGCTGCGCACGCTTTGTGGTTGGAGTGAGAAACAGGTTCTTTGGTGCTTTCTGCGAAACGCTTTAGCAGGCCGTTGGTGCTAGTATGGAGTCAGGGGATGGATGAAGCGGAGAGCCCCGTTTGGAGTGAGGCTGCAAAGGGCATGCCAAGGGAAGTGTTCTGCTGTGCCGAGACTCGTGCTGCACACGCTTTGTGGTTGGAGTGAGAAACAGGTTCTTTGGTGGTTTCTGCGAAACGCTTTAGGAGCCCGTTGGTGCCAGTATGGAATTAGGGGATGGATGAAGCGGAGAGCCCCGTTTGGAGTGAGGCTGCAAAGGGCATGCCAAGGGAAGTGTTCTGCTGTGCCAAGACTCGTGCTGCGCACGCTTTGTGGTTGGAGTGAGAAACAGGTTCCTTGGTGTTTTCTGCGAAACGCTTTAGCAGCCCGTTGGTGCTAGTATGGAGTCAGGGGATGGATGAAGCGGAGAGCCCCGTTTGGAGTGAGGCTGCAAAGCGCATGCCAAGGGAAGTGTTCTGCTATGCCAAGACTCGTGCTGCGCACGCTTTGTGGTTGGAGTGAGAAACAGGTTCCTTGGTGTTTTCTGCGAAACGCTTTAGCAGCCTGTTGGTGCTAGTATGTAGTCAGGGGATGGATGAAGCGGAGAGCCGCGTTTGGAGTGAGGCTGCAAAGGGTATGCCAAGAGAAGTGTTCTGCTGTGCCAAGACTCGTGCTGCGCACGCTTTGTGGTTGGAGTGAGAAACAGGTTCTTTGGTGCTTTCTGCGAAACGCTTTAGGAGCCTGTTGGTGCTAGTATGGAGTTAGGGGATGGATGAAGCGGAGAGCCCCGTTTGGAGTGAGGCTGCAAAGCGCATGCCAAGGGAAGTGTTCTGCTGTGCCAAGACTCGTGCTGCGCACGCTTTGTGGTTGGAGTGAGAAGCAGGTTCCTTGGTGTTTTCTGCGAAACGCTTTAGCAGCGCGTTGGTGCTAGTATGGAGTCAGGGGATGGATGAAGCGGAGAGCCCCGTTTGGAGTGAGGCTGCAAAGGGCATGCCAAGGGAAGTGTTCTGCTGTGCCAAGACTCGTGCTGCGCACACTTTGTGGTTGGAGTGAGAAACAGGTTCTTTGGTGTTTTCTGCGAAACGCTTTAGCAGCGCATTGGTGCTAGTATGGAGTCAGGGGATGGATGAAGCGGAGAGCCCCTTTTGGAGTGAGGCTGCAAAGCGCATGCCAAGGGAAGTGTTCTGCTGTGCCAAGACTCGTGCTGCGCACGCTTTGTGGTTGGAGTGAGAAACAGGTTCTTTGGTGTTTTCTGCGAAACGCTTTAGCAGCGCGTTGGTGCTAGTATGGAGTCAGGGGATGGATGAAGCGGAGAGCCCCGTTTGGAGTGAGGCTGCAAAGCGCATGCCAGGGGAAGTGTTCTGCTGTGCCAAGACTCGTGCTGCGCACGCTTTTTGGTGGGAGTGAGAAACAGGTTCTTTGGTGTTTTCTGCGAAACGCTTTAGCAGCGCGTTGGTGCTAGTATGGAATTAGGGGATGGATGAAGCGGAGAGCCCCGTTTGGAGTGAGGCTGCAAAGGGCATGCCAAGGGAAGTGTTCTGCTGTGCCAAGACTCGTGCTGCGCACGCTTTGTGGTTGGAGTGAGAAACAGGTTCCTTGGTGTTTTCTGCGAAACGCTTTAGCAGCCTGTTGGTGCTAGTATGGAGTCAGGGGATGGATGAAGCGGAGAGCCCCGTTTGGAGTGAGGCTGCAAAGCGCATGCCAAGGGAAGTGTTCTGCTGTGCCAAGACTCGTGCTGCGCACGCTTTGTGCTTGGAGTGAGAAACAGGTTCCTTGGTGTTTTCTGCGAAACGCTTTAGCAGCCCGTTGGTGCTAGTATGGAGTCAGGGAATGGATGAAGCGGAGAGCCCCGTTTGGAGTGAGGCTGCAAAGGGCATGCCAAGGGAAGTGTTCTGCTGTGCCAAGACTCGTGCTGCGCACGCTTTGTGGTTGGAGTGAGAAACAGGTTCCTTGGTGTTTTCTGCGAAACGCTTTAGCAGCCCGTTGGTGCTAGTATGGAGTCAGGGAATGGATGAAGCGGAGAGCCCCGTTTGGAGTGAGGCTGCAAAGCGCATGCCAAGGGAAGTGTACTGCTGTGCCAAGACTCGTGCTGCGCACGCTTTGTGGTTGGAGTGAGAAACAGGTTCTTTAGTGTTTTCTGCGAAACGCTTTAGCAGCCCGTTGGTGCTAGTATGGAATTAGGGGATGGATGAAGCGGAGAGCCCCGTTTGGAGTGAGGCTGCAAAGCGCATGCCAGGGGAAGTGTTCTGCTGTGCCAAGACTCGTGCTGCGCACGCTTTTTGGTGGGAGTGAGAAACAGGTTCTTTGGTGTTTTCTGCCAAACGCTTTAGCAGCGCGTTGGTGCTAGTATGGAGTCAGGGGATGGATGAAGCGGAGAGCCCCGTTTGGAGTGAGGCTGCAAAGGGCATGCCAAGGGAAGTGTTCTGCTGTGCCAAGACTCGTGCTGCGCACGCTTTGTGGTTGGAGTGAGAAACAGGTTCCTTGGTGCTTTCTGCGAAACGCTTTAGGAGCCTGTTGGTGCTAGTATGGAGTCAGGGGATGGATGAAGCGGAGAGCCCCGTTTGGAGTGAGGCTGCAAAGGGCATGCCAAGGGAAGTGTTCTGCTGTGCCAAGACTCGTGCTGCGCACGCTTTGTGGTTGGAGTGAGAAACAGGTTCTTTGGTGTTTTCTGCGAAACGCTTTAGCAGCGCGTTGGTGCTAGTATGGAGTCAGGGGATGGATGAAGCGGAGAGCCCCGTTTGGAGTGAGGCTGCAAAGCGCATGCCAAGGGAAGTGTTCTGCTGTGCCAAGACTCGTGCTGCGCACGCTTTGTGGTTGGAGTGAGAAACAGGTTCCTTGGTGTTTTCTGCGAAACGCTTTAGCAGCCTGTTGGTGCTAGTATGGAGTCAGGGGATGGATGAAGCGGAGAGCCCCGTTTGGAGTGAGGCTGCAAAGCGCATGCCAAGGGAAGTGTTCTGCTGTGCCAAGACTCGTGCTGCGCACGCTTTGTGGTTGGAGTGAGAAACAGGTTCCTTGGTGTTTTCTGCGAAACGCTTTAGCAGCCCGTTGGTGCTAGTATGGAGTCAGGGAATGGATGAAGCGGAGAGCCCCGTTTGGAGTGAGGCTGCAAAGGGCATGCCAAGGGAAGTGTTCTGCTGTGCCAAGACTCGTGCTGCGCACGCTTTGTGGTTGGAGTGAGAAACAGGTTCCTTGGTGCTTTCTGCGAAACGCTTTAGGAGCCTGTTGGTGCTAGTATGGAGTCAGGGGATGGATGAAGCGGAGAGCCCCGTTTGGAGTGAGGCTGCAAAGGGCATGCCAAGGGAAGTGTTCTGCTGTGCCAAGACTCGTGCTGCGCACGCTTTGTGGTTGGAGTGAGAAACAGGTTCTTTGGTGTTTTCTGCGAAACGCTTTAGCAGCGCGTTGGTGCTAGTATGGAGTCAGGGGATGGATGAAGCGGAGAGCCCCGTTTGGAGTGAGGCTGCAAAGCGCATGCCAAGGGAAGTGTTCTGCTGTGCCAAGACTCGTGCTGCGCACGCTTTGTGGTTGGAGTGAGAAACAGGTTCCTTGGTGTTTTCTGCGAAACGCTTTAGCAGCCCGTTGGTGCTAGTATGGAGTCAGGGAATGGATGAAGCGGAGAGCCCCGTTTGGAGTGAGGCTGCAAAGGGCATGCCAAGGGAAGTGTTCTGCTGTGCCAAGACTCGTGCTGCGCACGCTTTGTGGTTGGAGTGAGAAACAGGTTCCTTGGTGTTTTCTGCGAAACGCTTTAGCAGCCCGTTGGTGCTAGTATGGAGTCAGGGAATGGATGAAGCGGAGAGCCCCGTTTGGAGTGAGGCTGCAAAGCGCATGCCAAGGGAAGTGTACTGCTGTGCCAAGACTCGTGCTGCGCACGCTTTGTGGTTGGAGTGAGAAACAGGTTCTTTAGTGTTTTCTGCGAAACGCTTTAGCAGCCCGTTGGTGCTAGTATGGAATTAGGGGATGGATGAAGCGGAGAGCCCCGTTTGGAGTGAGGCTGCAAAGCGCATGCCAGGGGAAGTGTTCTGCTGTGCCAAGACTCGTGCTGCGCATGCTTTTTGGTGGGAGTGAGAAACAGGTTCTTTGGTGTTTTCTGCGAAACGCTTTAGCAGGCCGTTGGTGCCAGTATGGAGTCAGGGGATGGATGAAGCGGAGAGCCCCGTTTGGAGTGAGGCTGCAAAGGGTATGCCAAGGGAAGTGTTCTGCTGTGCCAAGACTCGTGCTGCGCACGCTTTGTGGTTGGAGTGAGAAACAGGTTCTTTGGTGTTTTCTGCGAAACGCTTTAGCAGCGCGTTGGTGCTAGTATGGAGTCAGGGGATGGATGAAGCGGAGAGCCCCGTTTGGAGTGAGGCTGCAAAGGGCATGCCAAGGGAAGTGTTCTGCTGTGCCAAGACTCGTGCTGCGCACGCTTTGTGGTTGGAGTGAGAAACAGGTTCTTTGGTGTTTTCTGCGAAACGCTTTAGCAGCGCGTTGGTGCTAGTATGGAGTCAGGGGATGGATGAAGCGGAGAGCCCCGTTTGGAGTGAGGCTGCAAAGGGCATGCCAAGGGAAGTGTTCTGCTGTGCCAAGACTCGTGCTGCGCACGCTTTGTGGTTGGAGTGAGAAACAGGTTCCTTGGTGTTTTCTGCGAAACGCTTTAGCAGCCCGTTGGTGCTAGTATGGAGTCAGGGGATGGATGAAGCGGAGAGCCCCGTTTGGAGTGAGGCTGCAAAGGGCATGCCAAGGGAAGTGTTCTGCTGTGCCAAGACTCGTGCTGCGCACGCTTTGTGGTTGGAGTGAGAAACAGGTTCCTTGGTGTTTTCTGCGAAACGCTTTAGGAGCCTGTTGGTGCTAGTATGGAGTTAGGGGATGGATGAAGCGGAGAGCCCCGTTTGGAGTGAGGCCGCAAAGCGCATGCCAAGGGAAGTGTTCTGCTGTGCCAAGACTCGTGCTGCGCACGCTTTGTGGTTGGAGTGAGAAACAGGTTCTTTGGCGTTTTCTGCGAAACGCTTTAGCAGCCCGTTGGTGCTAGTATGGAGTCAGGGGATGGATGAAGCGGAGAGCCCCGTTTGGAGTGAGGCTGCAAAGGGTATGCCAAGGGAAGTGTTCTGCTGTGCCAAGACTCGTGCTGCGCACGCTTTGTGGTTGGAGTGAGAAACAGGTTCTTTGGTGTTTTCTGCGAAACGCTTTAGCAGGCCGTTGGTGCTAGTATGGAGTCAGGGGATGGATGAAGCGGAGAGCCCCGTTTGGAGTGAGGCTGCAAAGGGTATGCCAAGGGAAGTGTTCTGCTGTGCCAAGACTCGTGCTGCGCACGCTTTGTGGTTGGAGTGAGAAACAGGTTCTTTGGTGCTTTCTGCGAAACGCTTTAGGAGCCTGTTGGTGCTAGTATGGAGTTAGGGGATGGATGAAGCGGAGAGCCCCGTTTGGAGTGAGGCTGCAAAGGGCATGCCAAGGGAAGTGTTCTGCTGTGCCAAGACTCGTGCTGCGCACGCTTTGTGGTTGGAGTGAGAAACAGGTTCCTTGGTGTTTTCTGCGAAACGCTTTAGCAGCCCGTTGGTGCTAGTATGGAGTCAGGGGATGGATGAAGCGGAGAGCCCCGTTTGGAGTGAGGCTGCAAAGGGCATGCCAAGGGAAGTGTTCTGCTGTGCCAAGACTCGTGCTGCGCACGCTTTGTGGTTGGAGTGAGAAACAGGTTCCTTGGTGTTTTCTGCGAAACGCTTTAGGAGCCTGTTGGTGCTAGTATGGAGTTAGGGGATGGATGAAGCGGAGAGCCCCGTTTGGAGTGAGGCCGCAAAGCGCATGCCAAGGGAAGTGTTCTGCTGTGCCAAGACTCGTGCTGCGCACGCTTTGTGGTTGGAGTGAGAAACAGGTTCTTTGGCGTTTTCTGCGAAACGCTTTAGCAGCCCGTTGGTGCTAGTATGGAGTCAGGGGATGGATGAAGCGGAGAGCCCCGTTTGGAGTGAGGCTGCAAAGGGTATGCCAAGGGAAGTGTTCTGCTGTGCCAAGACTCGTGCTGCGCACGCTTTGTGGTTGGAGTGAGAAACAGGTTCTTTGGTGTTTTCTGCGAAACGCTTTAGCAGGCCGTTGGTGCTAGTATGGAGTCAGGGGATGGATGAAGCGGAGAGCCCCGTTTGGAGTGAGGCTGCAAAGGGTATGCCAAGGGAAGTGTTCTGCTGTGCCAAGACTCGTGCTGCGCACGCTTTGTGGTTGGAGTGAGAAACAGGTTCTTTGGTGCTTTCTGCGAAACGCTTTAGGAGCCTGTTGGTGCTAGTATGGAGTTAGGGGATGGATGAAGCGGAGAGCCCCGTTTGGAGTGAGGCTGCAAAGGGCATGCCAAGGGAAGTGTTCTGCTGTGCCAAGACTCGTGCTGCGCACGCTTTGTGGTTGGAGTGAGAAACAGGTTCTTTGGTGTTTTCTGCGAAACGCTTTAGCAGCCCGTTGGTGCCAGTATGGAATTAGGGGATGGATGAAGCGGAGAGCCCCGTTTGGAGTGAGGCTGCAAAGGGCATGCCAAGGGAAGTGTTCTGCTGTGCCAAGACTCGTGCTGCGCACGCTTTGTGGTTGGAGTGAGAAACAGGTTCCTTGGTGTTTTCTGCGAAACGCTTTAGCAGCCCGTTGGTGCTAGTATGGAGTCAGGGGATGGATGAAGCGGAGAGCCCCGTTTGGAGTGAGGCTGCAAAGGGCATGCCAAGGGAAGTGTTCTGCTATGCCAAGACTCGTGCTGCGCACGCTTTGTGGTTGGAGTGAGAAGCAGGTTCCTTGGTGTTTTCTGCGAAACGCTTTAGCAGCCCGTTGGTGCTAGTATGGAGTCAGGGGATGGATGAAGCGGAGAGCCCCGTTTGGAGTGAGGCTGCAAAGGGCATGCCAAGGGAAGTGTTCTGCTGTGCCAAGACTCGTGCTGCGCACGCTTTGTGCTTGGAGTGAGAAACAGGTTCCTTGGTGTTTTCTGCGAAACGCTTTAGCAGCCCGTTGGTGCTAGTATGGAGTCAGGGAATGGATGAAGCGGAGAGCCCCGTTTGGAGTGAGGCTGCAAAGGGCATGCCAAGGGAAGTGTTCTGCTGTGCCAAGACTCGTGCTGCGCACGCTTTGTGGTTGGAGTGAGAAACAGGTTCCTTGGTGTTTTCTGCGAAACGCTTTAGCAGCCCGTTGGTGCTAGTATGGAGTCAGGGAATGGATGAAGCGGAGAGCCCCGTTTGGAGTGAGGCTGCAAAGTGCATGCCAAGGGAAGTGTTCTGCTGTGCCAAGACTCGTGCTGCGCACGCTTTGTGGTTGGAGTGAGAAACAGGTTCTTTGGTGTTTTCTGCGAAACGCTTTAGGAGCCCGATGGTGCTAGTATGGAATTAGGGGATGGATGAAGCAGAGAGCCCCGTTTGGAGTGAGGCTGCAAAGGGCATGCCAAGGGAAGTGTTCTGCTGTGCCAAGACTCGTGCTGCGCACGCTTTGTGGTTGGAGTGAGAAACAGGTTCTTTGGTGTTTTCTGTGAAACGCTTTAGCAGCCCGTTGGTGCTAGTATGGAGTCAGGGGATGGATGAAGCGGAGAGGCCCGTTTGGAGTGAGGCTGCAAAGCGCATGCCAAGGGAAGTGTTCTGCTGTGCCAAGACTCGTGCTGCGCACGCTTTGTGGTTGGAGTGAGAAACAGGTTCTTTGGTGTTTTCTGCGAAACGCTTTAGCAGCCCGTTGGTGCTAGTATGGAATTAGGGGATGGATGAAGCAGAGAGCCCCGTTTGGAGTGAGGCTGCAAAGGGCATGCCAAGGGAAGTGTTCTGCTGTGCCAAGACTCGTGCTGCGCACGCTTTGTGGTTGGAGTGAGAAACAGGTTCTTTGGTGTTTTCTGTGAAACGCTTTAGCAGCCCGTTGGTGCTAGTATGGAGTCAGGGGATGGATGAAGCGGAGAGCCCCGTTTGGAGTGAGGCTGCAAAGCGCATGCCAAGGGAAGTGTTCTGCTGTGCCAAGACTCGTGCTGCGCACGCTTTGTGGTTGGAGTGAGAAACAGGTTCCTTGGTGTTTTCTGCGAAACGCTTTAGCAGCGCGTTGGTGCTAGTATGGAGTCAGGGGATGGATGAAGCGGAGAGCCCCGTTTGGAGTGAGGCTGCAAAGGGCATGCCAAGGGAAGTGTTCTGCTGTGCCAAGACTCGTGCTGCGCACGCTTTGTGGTTGGAGTGAGAAACAGGTTCCTTGGTGTTTTCTGCGAAACGCTTTAGCAGCCCGTTGGTGCTAGTATGGAGTTAGGGGATGGATGAAGCGGAGAGCCCCGTTTGGAGTGAGGCTGCAAAGGGTATGCCAAGGGAAGTGTTCTGCTGTGCCAAGACTCGTGCTGCGCACGCTTTGTGGTTGGAGTGAGAAACAGGTTCCTTGGTGTTTTCTGCGAAACGCTTTAGGAGCCTGTTGGTGCTAGTATGGAGTCAGGGGATGGATGAAGCGGAGAGCCCCGTTTGGAGTGAGGCTGCAAAGCGCATGCCAAGGGAAGTGTACTGCTGTGCCAAGACTCGTGCTGCGCACGCTTTGTGGTTGGAGTGAGAAACAGGTTCCTTGGTGCTTTCTGCGAAACGCTTTAGGAGCCTGTTGGTGCTAGTATGGAGTTAGGGGATGGATGAAGCGGAGAGCCCCGTTTGGAGTGAGGCTGCAAAGGGCATGCCAAGGGAAGTGTTCTGCTGTGTCAAGACTCGTGCTTCACACGCTTTGTGGTTGGAGTGAGAAACAGGTTCCTTGGTGTTTTCTGCGAAACGCTTTAGCAGGCCGTTGGTGCTAGTATGGAGTCAGGGGATGGATGAAGCGGAGAGCCCCGTTTGGAGTGAGGCTGCAAAGTGCATGCCAAGGGAAGTGTTCTGCTGTGCCAAGACTCGTGCTGCGCACGCTTTGTGGTTGGAGTGAGAAACAGGTTCTTTGGTGTTTTCTGCGAAACGCTTTAGCAGCCCGTTGGTGCTAGTATGGAATTAGGGGATGGATGAAGCAGAGAGCCCCGTTTGGAGTGAGGCTGCAAAGGGCATGCCAAGGGAAGTGTTCTGCTGTGCCAAGACTCGTGCTGCGCACGCTTTGTGGTTGGAGTGAGAAACAGGTTCTTTGGTGTTTTCTGTGAAACGCTTTAGCAGCCCGTTGGTGCTAGTATGGAGTCAGGGGATGGATGAAGCGGAGAGGCCCGTTTGGAGTGAGGCTGCAAAGCGCATGCCAAGGGAAGTGTTCTGCTGTGCCAAGACTCGTGCTGCGCACGCTTTGTGGTTGGAGTGAGAAACAGGTTCTTTGGTGTTTTCTGCGAAACGCTTTAGCAGCCCGTTGGTGCTAGTATGGAATTAGGGGATGGATGAAGCAGAGAGCCCCGTTTGGAGTGAGGCTGCAAAGGGCATGCCAAGGGAAGTGTTCTGCTGTGCCAAGACTCGTGCTGCGCACGCTTTGTGGTTGGAGTGAGAAACAGGTTCTTTGGTGTTTTCTGCGAAACGCTTTAGCAGCCCGTTGGTGCTAGTATGGAGTCAGGGGATGGATGAAGCGGAGAGCCCCGTTTGGAGTGAGGCTGCAAAGGGCATGCCAAGGGAAGTGTTCTGCTGTGCCAAGACTCGTGCTGCGCACGCTTTGTGGTTGGAGTGAGAAACAGGTTCCTTGGTGTTTTCTGCGAAACGCTTTAGCAGCCTCTTGGTGCTAGTATGGAGTTAGGGGATGGATGAAGCGTAGAGCCCCGTTTGGAGTGAGGCTGCAAAGGGCATGCCAAGGGAAGTGTTCTGCTGTGCCAAGACTCGTGCTGCGCACGCTTTGTGGTTGGAGTGAGAAACAGGTTCTTTGGTGTTTTCTGCGAAACGCTTTAGCAGGCCGTTGGTGCTAGTATGGAGTCAGGGGATGGATGAAGCGGAGAGCCCCGTTTGGAGTGAGGCTGCAAAGCGCATGCCAAGGGAAGTGTTCTGCTATGCCAAGACTCGTGTTGCGCACGCTTTGTGGTTGGAGTGAGAAGCAGGTTCTTTGGTGTTTTCTGCGAAACGCTTTAGCAGCCTGTTGGTGCTAGTATGGAGTCAGGGGATGGATGAAGCGGAGAGCCCCGTTTGGAGTGAGGCTGCAAAGGGCATGCCAAGGGAAGTGTTCTGCTGTGCCAAGACTCGTGCTGCGCACGCTTTGTGGTTGGAGTGAGAAACAGGTTCTGTGGTGTTTTCTGCGAAACGCTTTAGCAGCGCGTTGGTGCTAGTATGGAGTCAGGGGATGGATGAAGCGGAGAGCCCCGTTTGGAGTGAGGCTGCAAAGGGTATGCCAAGAGAAGTGTTCTGCTGTGCCAAGACTCGTGCTGCGCACGCTTTGTGGTTGGAGTGAGAAACAGGTTCTTTGGTGCTTTCTGCGAAACGCTTTAGGAGCCTGTTGGTGCTAGTATGGAGTCAGGGGATGGATGAAGCGGAGAGCCCCGTTTGGAGTGAGGCTGCAAAGCGCATGCCAAGGGAAGTGTTCTGCTATGCCAAGACTCGTGCTGCGCACGCTTTGTGGTTGGAGTGAGAAGCAGGTTCCTTGGTGTTTTCTGCGAAACGCTTTAGCAGCCCGTTGGTGCTAGTATGGAGTCAGGGAATGGATGAAGCGGAGAGCCCCGTTTGGAGTGAGGCTGCAAAGGGCATGCCAAGGGAAGTGTTCTGCTGTGCCAAGACTCGTGCTGCGCACGCTTTGTGGTTGGAGTGAGAAACAGGTTCTTTGGTGTTTTCTGCGAAACGCTTTAGCAGCCCGTTGGTGCTAGTATGGAGTCAGGGGATGGATGAAGCGGAGAGCCCTGTTTGGAGTGAGGCTGCAAAGCGCATGCCAAGGGAAGTGTTCTGCTGTGCCAAGACTCGTGCTGCGCACGCTTTGTGGTTGGAGTGAGAAACAGGTTCCTTGGTGTTTTCTGCGAAACGCTTTAGCAGCCCGTTGGTGCTAGTATGGAGTCAGGGAATGGATGAAGCGGAGAGCCCCGTTTGGAGTGAGGCTGCAAAGGGCATGCCAAGGGAAGTGTTCTGCTGTGCCAAGACTCGTGCTGCGCACGCTTTGTGGTTGGAGTGAGAAACAGGTTCTTTGGTGTTTTCTGCGAAACGCTTTAGCAGCCCGTTGGTGCTAGTATGGAGTCAGGGGATGGATGAAGCGGAGAGCCCCGTTTGGAGTGAGGCTGCAAAGGGCATGCCAAGGGAAGTGTTCTGCTGTGCCAAGACTCGTGCTGCGCACGCTTTGTGGTTGGAGTGAGAAACAGGTTCCTTGGTGTTTTCTGCGAAACGCTTTAGCAGCCTCTTGGTGCTAGTATGGAGTTAGGGGATGGATGAAGCGTAGAGCCCCGTTTGGAGTGAGGCTGCAAAGCGCATGCCAAGGGAAGTGTTCTGCTATGCCAAGACTCGTGTTGCGCACGCTTTGTGGTTGGAGTGAGAAGCAGGTTCTTTGGTGTTTTCTGCGAAACGCTTTAGCAGCCTCTTGGTGCTAGTATGGAGTCAGGGGATGGATGAAGCGGAGAGCCCCGTTTGGAGTGAGGCTGCAAAGCGCATGCCAAGGGAAGTGTTCTGCTATGCCAAGACTCGTGTTGCGCACGCTTTGTGGTTGGAGTGAGAAGCAGGTTCTTTGGTGTTTTCTGCGAAACGCTTTAGCAGCCTGTTGGTGCTAGTATGGAGTCAGGGGATGGATGAAGCGGAGAGCCCCGTTTGGAGTGAGGCTGCAAAGGGCATGCCAAGGGAAGTGTTCTGCTGTGCCAAGACTCGTGCTGCGCACGCTTTGTGGTTGGAGTGAGAAACAGGTTCTTTGGTGTTTTCTGCGAAACGCTTTAGCAGCGCGTTGGTGCTAGTATGGAGTCAGGGGATGGATGAAGCGGAGAGCCCCGTTTGGAGTGAGGCTGCAAAGGGTATGCCAAGAGAAGTGTTCTGCTGTGCCAAGACTCGTGCTGCGCACGCTTTGTGGTTGGAGTGAGAAACAGGTTCTTTGGTGCTTTCTGCGAAACGCTTTAGGAGCCTGTTGGTGCTAGTATGGAGTCAGGGGATGGATGAAGCGGAGAGCCCCGTTTGGAGTGAGGCTGCAAAGCGCATGCCAAGGGAAGTGTTCTGCTATGCCAAGACTCGTGCTGCGCACGCTTTGTGGTTGGAGTGAGAAGCAGGTTCCTTGGTGTTTTCTGCGAAACGCTTTAGCAGCCCGTTGGTGCTAGTATGGAGTCAGGGGATGGATGAAGCGGAGAGCCCCGTTTGGAGTGAGGCTGCAAAGGGCATGCCAAGGGAAGTGTTCTGCTATGCCAAGACTCGTGCTGCGCACGCTTTGTGGTTGGAGTGAGAAACAGGTTCTTTGGTGTTTTCTGCGAAACGCTTTAGCAGCCCGTTGGTGCTAGTATGGAGTCAGGGGATGGATGAAGCGGAGAGCCCCGTTTGGAGTGAGGCTGCAAAGCGCATGCCAAGGGAAGTGTTCTGCTGTGCCAAGACTCGTGCTGCGCACGCTTTGTGGTTGGAGTGAGAAACAGGTTCCTTGGTGTTTTCTGCGAAACGCTTTAGCAGCCCGTTGGTGCTAGTATGGAGTCAGGGAATGGATGAAGCGGAGAGCCCCGTTTGGAGTGAGGCTGCAAAGGGCATGCCAAGGGAAGTGTTCTGCTGTGCCAAGACTCGTGCTGCGCACGCTTTGTGGTTGGAGTGAGAAACAGGTTCCTTGGTGTTTTCTGCGAAACGCTTTAGCAGGCCGTTGGTGCTAGTATGGAGTCAGGGAATGGATGAAGCGGAGAGCCCCGTTTGGAGTGAGGCTGCAAAGGGCATGCCAAGGGAAGTGTACTGCTGTGCCAAGACTCGTGCTGTGCACGCTTTGTGGTTGGAGTGAGAAACAGGTTCTTTAGTGTTTTCTGCGAAACGCTTTAGCAGCCCGTTGGTGCTAGTATGGAATTAGGGGATGGATGAAGCGGAGAGCCCCGTTTGGAGTGAGGCTGCAAAGCGCATGCCAAGGGAAGTGTTCTGCTGTGCCAAGACTCGTGCTGCGCACGCTTTGTGGTTGGAGTGAGAAACAGGTTCCTTGGTGTTTTCTGCGAAACGCTTTAGCAGCCCGTTGGTGCTAGTATGGAGTCAGGGGATGGATGAAGCGGAGAGCCCCGTTTGGAGTGAGGCTGCAAAGGGCATGCCAAGGGAAGTGTTCTGCTGTGCCAAGACTCGTGCTGCGCACGCTTTGTGGTTGGAGTGAGAAACAGGTTCCTTGGTGTTTTCTGCGAAACGCTTTAGCAGCGCGTTGGTGCTAGTATGGAGTCAGGGGATGGATGAAGCGGAGAGCCCCGTTTGGAGTGAGGCTGCAAAGGGTATGCCAAGAGAAGTGTTCTGCTGTGCCAAGACTCGTGCTGCGCACGCTTTGTGGTTGGAGTGAGAAACAGGTTCCTTGGTGTTTTCTGCGAAACGCTTTAGGAGCCCGTTGGTGCTAGTATGGAGTTAGGGGATGGATGAAGCGGAGAGCCCCGTTTGGAGTGAGGCTGCAAAGCGCATGCCAAGGGAAGTGTTCTGCTATGCCAAGACTCGTGCTGCGCACGCTTTGTGGTTGGAGTGAGAAGCAGGTTCCTTGGTGTTTTCTGCGAAACGCTTTAGCAGCCTGTTGGTGCTAGTATGGAGTCAGGGAATGGATGAAGCGGAGAGCCCCGTTTGGAGTGAGGCTGCAAAGGGCATGCCAAGGGAAGTGTTCTGCTGTGCCAAGACTCGTGCTGCGCACGCTTTGTGGTTGGAGTGAGAAACAGGTTCTTTGGTGTTTTCTGCGAAACGCTTTAGCAGCGCGTTGGTGCTAGTATGGAATTAGGGGATGGATGAAGCGGAGAGCCCCGTTTGGAGTGAGGCTGCAAAGGGCATGCCAAGGGAAGTGTTCTGCTGTGCCAAGACTCGTGCTGCGCACGCTTTGTGGTTGGAGTGAGAAACAGGTTCCTTGGTGTTTTCTGCGAAACGCTTTAGCAGCCCGTTGGTGCTAGTATGGAGTCAGGGGATGGATGAAGCGGAGAGCCCCGTTTGGAGTGAGGCTGCAAAGGGCATGCCAAGGGAAGTGTTCTGCTGTGCCAAGACTCGTGCTGCGCACGCTTTGTGGTTGGAGTGAGAAATAGGTTCCTTGGTGCTTTCTGCGAAACGCTTTAGGAGCCCGTGGGTGCTAGTATGGAGTCAGGGGATGGATGAAGCGGAGAGCCCCGTTTGGAGTGAGGCTGCAAAGGGCATGCCAAGGGAAGTGTTCTGCTGTGCCAAGACTCGTGCTGCGCACGCTTTGTGGTTGGAGTGAGAAACAGGTTCCTTGGTGTTTTCTGCGAAACGCTTTAGCAGCCCGTTGGTGCTAGTATGGAGTTAGGGGATGGATGAAGCGGAGAGCCCCGTTTGGAGTGAGGCTGCAAAGGGCATGCCAAGGGAAGTGTTCTGCTGTGCCAAGACTCGTGCTGCGCACGCTTTGTGGTTGGAGTGAGAAACAGGTTCCTTGGTGCTTTCTGCGAAACGCTTTAGGAGCCTGTTGGTGCTAGTATGGAATTAGGGGTTGGATGAAGCGGAGAGCCCCGTTTGGAGTGAGGCTGCAAAGGGCATGCCAAGGGAAGTGTTCTGCTGTGCCAAGACTCGTGCTGCGCACGCTTTGTGGTTGGAGTGAGAAACAGGTTCCTTGGTGTTTTCTGCGAAACGCTTTAGCAGCCCGTTGCTGCTAGTATGGAGTCAGGGGATGGATGAAGCGGAGAGCCCCGTTTGGAGTGAGGCTGCAAAGGGCATGCCAAGGGAAGTGTTCTGCTGTGCCAAGACTCGTGCTGCGCACGCTTTGTGGTTGGAGTGGGAAACAGGTTCCTTGGTGTTTTCTGCGAAACGCTTTAGCAGCCCGTTGGTGCTAGTATGGAGTCAGGGGATGGATGAAGCGGAGAGCCCCGTTTGGAGTGAGGCTGCAAAGCGCATGCCAAGGGAAGTGTTCTGCTGTGCCAAGACTCGTGCTGCGCACGCTTTGTGGTTGGAGTGAGAAACAGGTTCCTTGGTGTTTTCTGCGAAACGCTTTAGCAGCCTGTTGGTGCTAGTATGGAGTCAGGGAATGGATGAAGCGGAGAGCCCCGTTTGGAGTGAGGCTGCAAAGGGCATGCCAAGGGAAGTGTTCTGCTGTGCCAAGACTCGTGCTGCGCACGCTTTGTGGCTGGAGTGAGAAACAGGTTCTTTGGTGCTTTCTGCGAAACGCTTTAGGAGCCCATTTGTGCTAGTATGGAGTCAGGGGATGGATGAAGCGGAGAGCCCCGTTTGGAGTGAGGCTGCAAAGGGCATGCCAAGGGAAGTGTTCTGCTGTGCCAAGACTCGTGCTGCGCACGCTTTGTGGTTGGAGTGAGAAACAGGTTCCTTGGTGTTTTCTGCGAAACGCTTTAGCAGCCCGTTGGTGCTAGTATGGAGTTAGGGGATGGATGAAGCGGAGAGCCCCGTTTGGAGTGAGGCTGCAAAGGGCATGCCAAGGGAAGTGTTCTGCTGTGCCAAGACTCGTGCTGCGCACGCTTTGTGGTTGGAGTGAGAAATAGGTTCCTTGGTGCTTTCTGCGAAACGCTTTAGGAGCCCGTGGGTGCTAGTATGGAGTCAGGGGATGGATGAAGCGGAGAGCCCCGTTTGGAGTGAGGCTGCAAAGGGCATGCCAAGGGAAGTGTTCTGCTGTGCCAAGACTCGTGCTGCGCACGCTTTGTGGTTGGAGTGAGAAACAGGTTCCTTGGTGTTTTCTGCGAAACGCTTTAGCAGCCCGTTGGTGCTAGTATGGAGTTAGGGGATGGATGAAGCGGAGAGCCCCGTTTGGAGTGAGGCTGCAAAGGGCATGCCAAGGGAAGTGTTCTGCTGTGCCAAGACTCGTGCTGCGCACGCTTTGTGGTTGGAGTGAGAAACAGGTTCCTTGGTGCTTTCTGCGAAACGCTTTAGGAGCCTGTTGGTGCTAGTATGGAGTTAGGGGATGGATGAAGCGGAGAGCCCCGTTTGGAGTGAGGCTGCAAAGGGCATGCCAAGGGAAGTGTTCTGCTGTGCCAAGACTCGTGCTGCGCACGCTTTGTGGTTGGAGTGAGAAACAGGTTCCTTGGTGTTTTCTGCGAAACGCTTTAGCAGCCCGTTGCTGCTAGTATGGAGTCAGGGGATGGATGAAGCGGAGAGCCCCGTTTGGAGTGAGGCTGCAAAGGGCATGCCAAGGGAAGTGTTCTGCTGTGCCAAGACTCGTGCTGCGCACGCTTTGTGGTTGGAGTGAGAAACAGGTTCCTTGGTGTTTTCTGCGAAACGCTTTAGCAGCCCGTTGGTGCTAGTATGGAGTCAGGGGATGGATGAAGCAGAGAGCCCCGTTTGGAGTGAGGCTGCAAAGGGCATGCCAAGGGAAGTGTTCTGCTGTGCCAAGACTCGTGCTGCGCACGCTTTGTGGTTGGAGTGAGAAACAGGTTCCTTGGTGTTTTCTGCGAAACGCTTTAGCAGCCCGTTGGTGCTAGTATGGAGTCAGGGGATGGATGAAGCGGAGAGCCCCGTTTGGAGTGAGGCTGCAAAGCGCATGCCAAGGGAAGTGTTCTGCTGTGCCAAGACTCGTGCTGCGCACGCTTTGTGGTTGGAGTGAGAAACAGGTTCCTTGGTGTTTTCTGCGAAACGCTTTAGCAGCCCGTTGGTGCTAGTATGGAGTCAGGGGATGGATGAAGCAGAGAGCCCCGTTTGGAGTGAGGCTGCAAAGGGCATGCCAAGGGAAGTGTTCTGCTGTGCCAAGACTCGTGCTGCGCACGCTTTGTGGTTGGAGTGAGAAACAGGTTCTTTGGTGCTTTCTGCGAAACGCTTTAGGAGCCCATTGGTGCTAGTATGGAGTCAGGGGATGGATGAAGCGGAGAGCCCCGTTTGGAGTGAGGCTGCAAAGGGCATGCCAAGGGAAGTGTTCTGCTGTGCCAAGACTCGTGCTGCGCACGCTTTGTGGTTGGAGTGAGAAACAGGTTCCTTGGTGTTTTCTGCGAAACGCTTTAGCAGCCCGTTGGTGCTAGTATGGAGTTAGGGGATGGATGAAGCGGAGAGCCCCGTTTGGAGTGAGGCTGCAAAGGGCATGCCAAGGGAAGTGTTCTGCTGTGCCAAGACTCGTGCTGCGCACGCTTTGTGGTTGGAGTGAGAAACAGGTTCCTTGGTGCTTTCTGCGAAACGCTTTAGGAGCCTGTTGGTGCTAGTATGGAGTTAGGGGATGGATGAAGCGGAGAGCCCCGTTTGGAGTGAGGCTGCAAAGGGCATGCCAAGGGAAGTGTTCTGCTGTGCCAAGACTCGTGCTGCGCACGCTTTGTGGTTGGAGTGAGAAACAGGTTCCTTGGTGTTTTCTGCGAAACGCTTTAGCAGCCCGTTGGTGCTAGTATAGAATTAGGGGATGGATGAAGCGGAGAGCCCCGTTTGGAGTGAGGCTGCAAAGGGCATGCCAAGGGAAGTGTTCTGCTGTGCCAAGACTCGTGCTGCGCACGCTTTGTGGTTGGAGTGAGAAACAGGTTCCTTGGTGTTTTCTGCGGAACGCTTTAGCAGCCCGTTGGTGCTAGTATGGAGTCAGGGGATGGATGAAGCGGAGAGCCCCGTTTGGAGTGAGGCTGCAAAGGGCATGCCAAGGGAAGTGTTCTGCTGTGCCAAGACTCGTGCTGCGCACGCTTTGTGGTTGGAGTGAGAAACAGGTTCCTTGGTGTTTTCTGCGAAACGCTTTAGCAGCCCGTTGGTGCTAGTATGGAGTTAGGGGATGGATGAAGCGGAGAGCCCCGTTTGGAGTGAGGCTGCAAAGGGCATGCCAAGGGAAGTGTTCTGCTGTGCCAAGACTCGTGCTGCGCACGCTTTGTGGTTGGAGTGAGAAACAGGTTCCTTGGTGCTTTCTGCGAAACGCTTTAGGAGCCTGTTGGTGCTAGTATGGAGTTAGGGGATGGATGAAGCGGAGAGCCCCGTTTGGAGTGAGGCTGCAAAGGGCATGCCAAGGGAAGTGTTCTGCTGTGCCAAGACTCGTGCTGCGCACGCTTTGTGGTTGGAGTGAGAAACAGGTTCCTTGGTGTTTTCTGCGAAACGCTTTAGCAGCCCGTTGGTGCTAGTATAGAATTAGGGGATGGATGAAGCGGAGAGCCCCGTTTGGAGTGAGGCTGCAAAGGGCATGCCAAGGGAAGTGTTCTGCTGTGCCAAGACTCGTGCTGCGCACGCTTTGTGGTTGGAGTGAGAAACAGGTTCCTTGGTGTTTTCTGCGGAACGCTTTAGCAGCCCGTTGGTGCTAGTATGGAGTCAGGGGATGGATGAAGCGGAGAGCCCCGTTTGGAGTGAGGCTGCAAAGGGCATGCCAAGGGAAGTGTTCTGCTGTGCCAAGACTCGTGCTGCGCACGCTTTGTGGTTGGAGTGAGAAACAGGTTCCTTGGTGTTTTCTGCGAAACGCTTTAGCAGCCCGTTGGTGCTAGTATGGAGTTAGGGGATGGATGAAGCGGAGAGCCCCGTTTGGAGTGAGGCTGCAAAGGGCATGCCAAGGGAAGTGTTCTGCTGTGCCAAGACTCGTGCTGCGCACGCTTTGTGGTTGGAGTGAGAAACAGGTTCCTTGGTGCTTTCTGCGAAATGCTTTAGGAGCCTGTTGGTGCTAGTATGGAGTTAGGGGATGGATGAAGCGGAGAGCCCCGTTTGGAGTGAGGCTGCAAAGGGCATGCCAAGGGAAGTGTTCTGCTGTGCCAAGACTCGTGCTGCGCACGCTTTGTGGTTGGAGTGAGAAACAGGTTCCTTGGTGTTTTCTGCGAAACGCTTTAGCAGCCCGTTGGTGCTAGTATAGAATTAGGGGATGGATGAAGCGGAGAGCCCCGTTTGGAGTGAGGCTGCAAAGGGCATGCCAAGGGAAGTGTTCTGCTGTGCCAAGACTCGTGCTGCGCACGCTTTGTGGTTGGAGTGAGAAACAGGTTCCTTGGTGTTTTCTGCGAAACGCTTTAGCAGCCCGTTGGTGCTAGTATGGAGTCAGGGGATGGATGAAGCGGAGAGCCCCGTTTGGAGTGAGGCTGCAAAGGGCATGCCAAGGGAAGTGTTCTGCTGTGCCAAGACTCGTGCTGCGCACGCTTTGTGGTTGGAGTGAGAAACAGGTTCTTTGGTGTTTTCTGCGAAACGCTTTAGCAGCCCGTTGGTGCTAGTATGGAGTCAGGGGATGGATGAAGCGGAGAGCCCCGTTTGGAGTGAGGCTGCAAAGCGCATGCCAAGGGAAGTGTTCTGCTGTGCCAAGACTCGTGCTGCGCACGCTTTGTGGTTGGAGTGAGAAACAGGTTCCTTGGTGTTTTCTGCGAAACGCTTTAGCAGCCCGTTGGTGCTAGTATAGAATTAGGGGATGGATGAAGCGTAGAGCCCCGTTTGGAGTGAGGCTGCAAAGGGCATGCCAAGGGAAGTGTTCTGCTGTGCCAAGACTCGTGCTGCGCACGCTTTGTGGTTGGAGTGAGAAATAGGTTCCTTGGTGCTTTCTGCGAAACGCTTTAGGAGCCCGTGGGTGCTAGTATGGAGTCAGGGGATGGATGAAGCGGAGAGCCCCGTTTGGAGTGAGGCTGCAAAGGGCATGCCAAGGGAAGTGTTCTGCTGTGCCAAGACTCGTGCTGCGCACGCTTTGTGGTTGGAGTGAGAAACAGGTTCCTTGGTGTTTTCTGCGAAACGCTTTAGCAGCCCGTTGGTGCTAGTATGGAGTTAGGGGATGGATGAAGCGGAGAGCCCCGTTTGGAGTGAGGCTGCAAAGGGCATGCCAAGGGAAGTGTTCTGCTGTGCCAAGACTCGTGCTGCGCACGCTTTGTGGTTGGAGTGAGAAACAGGTTCCTTGGTGCTTTCTGCGAAACGCTTTAGGAGCCTGTTGGTGCTAGTATGGAGTTAGGGGATGGATGAAGCGGAGAGCCCCGTTTGGAGTGAGGCTGCAAAGGGCATGCCAAGGGAAGTGTTCTGCTGTGCCAAGACTCGTGCTGCGCACGCTTTGTGGTTGGAGTGAGAAACAGGTTCCTTGGTGTTTTCTGCGAAACGCTTTAGCAGCCCGTTGGTGCTAGTATAGAATTAGGGGATGGATGAAGCGGAGAGCCCCGTTTGGAGTGAGGCTGCAAAGGGCATGCCAAGGGAAGTGTTCTGCTGTGCCAAGACTCGTGCTGCGCACGCTTTGTGGTTGGAGTGAGAAACAGGTTCCTTGGTGTTTTCTGCGAAACGCTTTAGCAGCCCGTTGCTGCTAGTATGGAGTCAGGGGATGGATGAAGCGGAGAGCCCCGTTTGGAGTGAGGCTGCAAAGGGCATGCCAAGGGAAGTGTTCTGCTGTGCCAAGACTCGTGCTGCGCACGCTTTGTCGTTGGAGTGAGAAACAGGTTCCTTGGTGTTTTCTGCGAAACGCTTTAGCAGCCCGTTGGTGCTAGTATGGAGTCAGGGGATGGATGAAGCGGAGAGCCCCGTTTGGAGTGAGGCTGCAAAGGGCATGCCAAGGGAAGTGTTCTGCTGTGCCAAGACTCGTGCTGCGCACGCTTTGTGGTTGGAGTGAGAAACAGGTTCCTTGGTGTTTTCTGCGAAACGCTTTAGCAGCCCGTTGGTGCTAGTATGGAGTCAGGGAATGGATGAAGCGGAGAGCCCCGTTTGGAGTGAGGCTGCAAAGGGCATGCCAAGGGAAGTGTTCTGCTGTGCCAAGACTCGTGCTGCGCACGCTTTGTGGTTGGAGTGAGAAACAGGTTCTTTGGTGCTTTCTGCGAAACGCTTTAGGAGCCCATTGGTGCTAGTATGGAGTCAGGGGATGGATGAAGCGGAGAGCCCCGTTTGGAGTGAGGCTGCAAAGGGCATGCCAAGGGAAGTGTTCTGCTGTGCCAAGACTCGTGCTGCGCACGCTTTGTGGTTGGAGTGAGAAACAGGTTCTTTGGTGTTTTCTGCGAAACGCTTTAGCAGCCCGTTGGTGCTAGTATGGAGTCAGGGAATGGATGAAGCGGAGAGCCCCGTTTGGAGTGAGGCTGCAAAGGGCATGCCAAGGGAAGTGTTCTGCTGTGCCAAGACTCGTGCTGCGCACGCTTTGTGGTTGGAGTGAGAAACAGGTTCTTTGGTGTTTTCTGCGAAACGCTTTAGGAGCCTGTTGGTGCTAGTATGGAGTTAGGGGATGGATGAAGCGGAGAGCCCCGTTTGGAGTGAGGCTGCAAAGGGCATGCCAAGGGAAGTGTTCTGCTGTGCCAAGACTCGTGCTGCGCACGCTTTGTGGTTGGAGTGAGAAACAGGTTCCTTGGTGTTTTCTGCGAAACGCTTTAGCAGCCCGTTGGTGCTAGTATGGAGTCAGGGGATGGATGAAGCGGAGAGCCCCGTTTGGAGTGAGGCTGCAAAGGGCATGCCAAGGGAAGTGTTCTGCTGTGCCAAGACTCGTGCTGCGCACGCTTTGTGGTTGGAGTGAGAAACAGGTTCTTTGGTGTTTTCTGCGAAAGGCTTTAGCAGCCCGTTGGTGCTAGTATGGAGTCAGGGGATGGATGAAGCGGAGAGCCCCGTTTGGAGTGAGGCTGCAAAGCGCATGCCAAGGGAAGTGTTCTGCTGTGCCAAGACTCGTGCTGCGCACGCTTTGTGGTTGGAGTGAGAAACAGGTTCCTTGGTGTTTTCTGCGAAACGCTTTAGCAGCCCGTTGGTGCTAGTATGGAGTCAGGGAATGGATGAAGCGGAGAGCCCCGTTTGGAGTGAGGCTGCAAAGGGCATGCCAAGGGAAGTGTTCTGCTGTGCCAAGACTCGTGCTGCGCACGCTTTGTGGTTGGAGTGAGAAACAGGTTCTTTGGTGCTTTCTGCGAAACGCTTTAGGAGCCTGTTGGTGCTAGTATGGAGTTAGGGAATGGATGAAGCGGAGAGCCCCGTTTGGAGTGAGGCTGCAAAGGGCATGCCAAGGGAAGTGTTCTGCTGTGCCAAGACTCGTGCTGCGCACGCTTTGTGGTTGGAGTGAGAAACAGGTTCTTTGGTGTTTTCTGCGAAACGCTTTAGCAGCCCGTTGGTGCTAGTATGGAGTCAGGGGATGGATGAAGCGGAGAGCCCCGTTTGGAGTGAGGCTGCAAAGGGCATGCCAAGGGAAGTGTTCTGCTGTGCCAAGACTCGTGCTGCGCACGCTTTGTGGTTGGAGTGAGAAACAGGTTCTTTGGTGTTTTCTGCGAAACGCTTTAGGAGCCTGTTGGTGCTAGTATGGAGTTAGGGGATGGATGAAGCGGAGAGCCCCGTTTGGAGTGAGGCTGCAAAGGGCATGCCAAGGGAAGTGTTCTGCTGTGCCAAGACTCGTGCTGCGCACGCTTTGTGGTTGGAGTGAGAAACAGGTTCCTTGGTGTTTTCTGCGAAACGCTTTAGCAGCCCGTTGGTGCTAGTATGGAGTTAGGGGATGGATGAAGCGGAGAGCCCCGTTTGGAGTGAGGCTGCAAAGGGCATGCCAAGGGAAGTGTTCTGCTGTGCCAAGACTCGTGCTGCGCACGCTTTGTGGTTGGAGTGAGAAACAGGTTCCTTGGTGCTTTCTGCGAAACGCTTTAGGAGCCTGTTGGTGCTAGTATGGAGTTAGGGGATGGATGAAGCGGAGAGCCCCGTTTGGAGTGAGGCTGCAAAGGGCATGCCAAGGGAAGTGTTCTGCTGTGCCAAGACTCGTGCTGCGCACGCTTTGTGGTTGGAGTGAGAAACAGGTTCCTTGGTGTTTTCTGCGAAACGCTTTAGCAGCCCGTTGGTGCTAGTATAGAATTAGGGGATGGATGAAGCGGAGAGCCCCGTTTGGAGTGAGGCTGCAAAGGGCATGCCAAGGGAAGTGTTCTGCTGTGCCAAGACTCGTGCTGCGCACGCTTTGTGGTTGGAGTGAGAAATAGGTTCCTTGGTGCTTTCTGCGAAACGCTTTAGGAGCCCGTGGGTGCTAGTATGGAGTCAGGGGATGGATGAAGCGGAGAGCCCCGTTTGGAGTGAGGCTGCAAAGGGCATGCCAAGGGAAGTGTTCTGCTGTGCCAAGACTCGTGCTGCGCACGCTTTGTGGTTGGAGTGAGAAACAGGTTCCTTGGTGTTTTCTGCGAAACGCTTTAGCAGGCCGTTGGTGCTAGTATGGAGTTAGGGGATGGATGAAGCGGAGAGCCCCGTTTGGAGTGAGGCTGCAAAGGGCATGCCAAGGGAAGTGTTCTGCTGTGCCAAGACTCGTGCTGCGCACGCTTTGTGGTTGGAGTGAGAAACAGGTTCTTTGGTGCTTTCTGCGAAACGCTTTAGGAGCCTGTTGGTGCTAGTATGGAGTTAGGGGATGGATGAAGCGGAGAGCCCCGTTTGGAGTGAGGCTGCAAAGGGCATGCCAAGGGAAGTGTTCTGCTGTGCCAAGACTCGTGCTGCGCACGCTTTGTGGTTGGAGTGAGAAACAGGTTCCTTGGTGTTTTCTGCGAAACGCTTTAGCAGCCCGTTGGTGCTAGTATAGAATTAGGGGATGGATGAAGCGGAGAGCCCCGTTTGGAGTGAGGCTGCAAAGGGCATGCCAAGGGAAGTGTTCTGCTGTGCCAAGACTCGTGCTGCGCACGCTTTGTGGTTGGAGTGAGAAACAGGTTCCTTGGTGTTTTCTGCGAAACGCTTTAGCAGCCCGTTGGTGCTAGTATGGAGTCAGGGGATGGATGAAGCGGAGAGCCCCGTTTGGAGTGAGGCTGCAAAGGGCATGCCAAGGGAAGTGTTCTGCTGTGCCAAGACTCGTGCTGCGCACGCTTTGTGGTTGGAGTGAGAAACAGGTTCCTTGGTGTTTTCTGCGAAACGCTTTAGCAGCCCGTTGCTGCTAGTATGGAGTCAGGGGATGGATGAAGCGGAGAGCCCCGTTTGGAGTGAGGCTGCAAAGCGCATGCCAAGGGAAGTGTTCTGCTGTGCCAAGACTCGTGCTGCGCACGCTTTGTGGTTGGAGTGAGAAACAGGTTCCTTGGTGTTTTCTGCGAAACGCTTTAGCAGCCCGTTGGTGCTAGTATGGAGTTAGGGGATGGATGAAGCGGAGAGCCCCGTTTGGAGTGAGGCTGCAAAGGGCATGCCAAGGGAAGTGTTCTGCTGTGCCAAGACTCGTGCTGCGCACGCTTTGTGGTTGGAGTGAGAAACAGGTTCCTTGGTGCTTTCTGCGAAACGCTTTAGGAGCCTGTTGGTGCTAGTATGGAGTTAGGGGATGGATGAAGCGGAGAGCCCCGTTTGGAGTGAGGCTGCAAAGCGCATGCCAAGGGAAGTGTTCTGCTGTGCCAAGACTCGTGCTGCGCACGCTTTGTGGTTGGAGTGAGAAACAGGTTCCTTGGTGTTTTCTGCGAAACGCTTTAGCAGCCCGTTGGTGCTAGTATGGAGTCAGGGAATGGATGAAGCGGAGAGCCCCGTTTGGAGTGAGGCTGCAAAGGGCATGCCAAGGGAAGTGTTCTGCTGTGCCAAGACTCGTGCTGCGCACGCTTTGTGGTTGGAGTGAGAAACAGGTTCTTTGGTGCTTTCTGCGAAATGCTTTAGGAGCCCATTGGTGCTAGTATGGAGTCAGGGGATGGATGAAGCGGAGAGCCCCGTTTGGAGTGAGGCTGCAAAGGGCATGCCAAGGGAAGTGTTCTGCTGTGCCAAGACTCGTGCTGCGCACGCTTTGTGGTTGGAGTGAGAAACAGGTTCCTTGGTGCTTTCTGCGAAACGCTTTAGCAGCCCGTTGGTGCTAGTATGGAGTTAGGGGATGGATGAAGCGGAGAGCCCCGTTTGGAGTGAGGCTGCAAAGGGCATGCCAAGGGAAGTGTTCTGCTGTGCCAAGACTCGTGCTGCGCACGCTTTGTGGTTGGAGTGAGAAACAGGTTCCTTGGTGCTTTCTGCGAAACGCTTTAGGAGCCTGTTGGTGCTAGCATGGAGTTAGGGGATGGATGAAGCGGAGAGCCCCGTTTGGAGTGAGGCTGCAAAGGGCATGCCAAGGGAAGCGTTCTGCTGTGCCAAGACTCGTGCTGCGCACGCTTTGTGGTTGGAGTGAGAAACAGGTTCCTTGGTGTTTTCTGCGAAACGCTTTAGCAGCCCGTTGGTGCTAGTATAGAATTAGGGGATGGATGAAGCGGAGAGCCCCGTTTGGAGTGAGGCTGCAAAGGGCATGCCAAGGGAAGTGTTCTGCTGTGCCAAGACTCGTGCTGCGCACGCTTTGTGGTTGGAGTGAGAAACAGGTTCCTTGGTGTTTTCTGCGGAACGCTTTAGCAGCCCGTTGGTGCTAGTATGGAGTCAGGGGATGGATGAAGCGGAGAGCCCCGTTTGGAGTGAGGCTGCAAAGGGCATGCCAAGGGAAGTGTTCTGCTGTGCCAAGACTCGTGCTGCGCACGCTTTGTGGTTGGAGTGAGAAACAGGTTCCTTGGTGTTTTCTGCGAAACGCTTTAGCAGCCCGTTGCTGCTAGTATGGAGTCAGGGGATGGATGAAGCGGAGAGCCCCGTTTGGAGTGAGGCTGCAAAGGGCATGCCAAGGGAAGTGTTCTGCTGTGCCAAGACTCGTGCTGCGCACGCTTTGTCGTTGGAGTGAGAAACAGGTTCCTTGGTGTTTTCTGCGAAACGCTTTAGCAGCCCGTTGGTGCTAGTATGGAGTCAGGGGATGGATGAAGCGGAGAGCCCCGTTTGGAGTGAGGCTGCAAAGCGCATGCCAAGGGAAGTGTTCTGCTGTGCCAAGACTCGTGCTGCGCACGCTTTGTGGTTGGAGTGAGAAACAGGTTCCTTGGTGTTTTCTGCGAAACGCTTTAGCAGCCCGTTGGTGCTAGTATGGAGTCAGGGAATGGATGAAGCGGAGAGCCCCGTTTGGAGTGAGGCTGCAAAGGGCATGCCAAGGGAAGTGTTCTGCTGTGCCAAGACTCGTGCTGCGCACGCTTTGTGGTTGCAGTGAGAAACAGGTTCTTTGGTGCTTTCTGCGAAACGCTTTAGGAGCCCATTGGTGCTAGTATGGAGTCAGGGGATGGATGAAGCGGAGAGCCCCGTTTGGAGTGAGGCTGCAAAGGGCATGCCAAGGGAAGTGTTCTGCTGTGCCAAGACTCGTGCTGCGCACGCTTTGTGGTTGGAGTGAGAAACAGGTTCTTTGGTGTTTTCTGCGAAACGCTTTAGCAGGCCGTTGGTGCTAGTATGGAGTCAGGGAATGGATGAAGCGGAGAGCCCCGTTTGGAGTGAGGCTGCAAAGGGCATGCCAAGGGAAGTGTTCTGCTGTGCCAAGACTCGTGCTGCGCACGCTTTGTGGTTGGAGTGAGAAACAGGTTCTTTGGTGTTTTCTGCGAAACGCTTTAGGAGCCTGTTGGTGCTAGTATGGAGTTAGGGGATGGATGAAGCGGAGAGCCCCGTTTGGAGTGAGGCTGCAAAGGGCATGCCAAGGGAAGTGTTCTGCTGTGCCAAGACTCGTGCTGCGCACGCTTTGTGGTTGGAGTGAGAAACAGGTTCCTTGGTGTTTTCTGCGAAACGCTTTAGCAGCCCGTTGGTGCTAGTATGGAGTCAGGGGATGGATGAAGCGGAGAGCCCCGTTTGGAGTGAGGCTGCAAAGGGCATGCCAAGGGAAGTGTTCTGCTGTGCCAAGACTCGTGCTGCGCACGCTTTGTGGTTGGAGTGAGAAACAGGTTCTTTGGTGTTTTCTGCGAAACGCTTTAGCAGCCCGTTGGTGCTAGTATGGAGTCAGGGGATGGATGAAGCGGAGAGCCCCGTTTGGAGTGAGGCTGCAAAGCGCATGCCAAGGGAAGTGTTCTGCTGTGCCAAGACTCGTGCTGCGCACGCTTTGTGGTTGGAGTGAGAAACAGGTTCCTTGGTGTTTTCTGCGAAACGCTTTAGCAGCCCGTTGGTGCTAGTATGGAGTCAGGGAATGGATGAAGCGGAGAGCCCCGTTTGGAGTGAGGCTGCAAAGGGCATGCCAAGGGAAGTGTTCTGCTGTGCCAAGACTCGTGCTGCGCACGCTTTGTGGTTGGAGTGAGAAACAGGTTCTTTGGTGCTTTCTGCGAAACGCTTTAGGAGCCTGTTGGTGCTAGTATGGAGTTAGGGAATGGATGAAGCGGAGAGCCCCGTTTGGAGTGAGGCTGCAAAGGGCATGCCAAGGGAAGTGTTCTGCTGTGCCAAGACTCGTGCTGCGCACGCTTTGTGGTTGGAGTGAGAAACAGGTTCCTTGGTGTTTTCTGCGAAACGCTTTAGGAGCCCATTGGTGCTAGTATAGAATTAGGGGATGGATGAAGCGTAGAGCCCCGTTTGGAGTGAGGCTGCAAAGGGCATGCCAAGGGAAGTGTTCTGCTGTGCCAAGACTCGTGCTGCGCACGCTTTGTGGTTGGAGTGAGAAATAGGTTCCTTGGTGCTTTCTGCGAAACGCTTTAGGAGCCCGTGGGTGCTAGTATGGAGTCAGGGGATGGATGAAGCGGAGAGCCCCGTTTGGAGTGAGGCTGCAAAGGGCATGCCAAGGGAAGTGTTCTGCTGTGCCAAGACTCGTGCTGCGCACGCTTTGTCGTTGGAGTGAGAAACAGGTTCCTTGGTGTTTTCTGCGAAACGCTTTAGCAGCCCGTTGGTGCTAGTATGGAGTCAGGGGATGGATGAAGCGGAGAGCCCCGTTTGGAGTGAGGCTGCAAAGCGCATGCCAAGGGAAGTGTTCTGCTGTGCCAAGACTCGTGCTGCGCACGCTTTGTGGTTGGAGTGAGAAACAGGTTCCTTGGTGTTTTCTGCGAAACGCTTTAGCAGCCCGTTGGTGCTAGTATGGAGTCAGGGAATGGATGAAGCGGAGAGCCCCGTTTGGAGTGAGGCTGCAAAGGGCATGCCAAGGGAAGTGTTCTGCTGTGCCAAGACTCGTGCTGCGCACGCTTTGTGGTTGGAGTGAGAAACAGGTTCTTTGGTGCTTTCTGCGAAACGCTTTAGGAGCCCATTGGTGCTAGTATGGAGTCAGGGGATGGATGAAGCGGAGAGCCCCGTTTGGAGTGAGGCTGCAAAGGGCATGCCAAGGGAAGTGTTCTGCTGTGCCAAGACTCGTGCTGCGCACGCTTTGTGGTTGGAGTGAGAAACAGGTTCTTTGGTGTTTTCTGCGAAACGCTTTAGCAGCCCGTTGGTGCTAGTATGGAGTCAGGGAATGGATGAAGCGGAGAGCCCCGTTTGGAGTGAGGCTGCAAAGGGCATGCCAAGGGAAGTGTTCTGCTGTGCCAAGACTCGTGCTGCGCACGCTTTGTGGTTGGAGTGAGAAACAGGTTCTTTGGTGTTTTCTGCGAAACGCTTTAGGAGCCTGTTGGTGCTAGTATGGAGTTAGGGGATGGATGAAGCGGAGAGCCCCGTTTGGAGTGAGGCTGCAAAGGGCATGCCAAGGGAAGTGTTCTGCTGTGCCAAGACTCGTGCTGCGCACGCTTTGTGGTTGGAGTGAGAAACAGGTTCCTTGGTGTTTTCTGCGAAACGCTTTAGCAGCCCGTTGGTGCTAGTATGGAGTTAGGGGATGGATGAAGCGGAGAGCCCCGTTTGGAGTGAGGCTGCAAAGGGCATGCCAAGGGAAGTGTTCTGCTGTGCCAAGACTCGTGCTGCGCACGCTTTGTGGTTGGAGTGAGAAACAGGTTCCTTGGTGCTTTCTGCGAAACGCTTTAGGAGCCTGTTGGTGCTAGTATGGAGTTAGGGGATGGATGAAGCGGAGAGCCCCGTTTGGAGTGAGGCTGCAAAGGGCATGCCAAGGGAAGTGTTCTGCTGTGCCAAGACTCGTGCTGCGCACGCTTTGTGGTTGGAGTGAGAAACAGGTTCCTTGGTGTTTTCTGCGAAACGCTTTAGCAGCCCGTTGGTGCTAGTATAGAATTAGGGGATGGATGAAGCGGAGAGCCCCGTTTGGAGTGAGGCTGCAAAGGGCATGCCAAGGGAAGTGTTCTGCTGTGCCAAGACTCGTGCTGCGCACGCTTTGTGGTTGGAGTGAGAAATAGGTTCCTTGGTGCTTTCTGCGAAACGCTTTAGGAGCCCGTGGGTGCTAGTATGGAGTCAGGGGATGGATGAAGCGGAGAGCCCCGTTTGGAGTGAGGCTGCAAAGGGCATGCCAAGGGAAGTGTTCTGCTGTGCCAAGACTCGTGCTGCGCACGCTTTGTGGTTGGAGTGAGAAACAGGTTCCTTGGTGTTTTCTGCGAAACGCTTTAGCAGCCCGTTGGTGCTAGTATGGAGTTAGGGGATGGATGAAGCGGAGAGCCCCGTTTGGAGTGAGGCTGCAAAGGGCATGCCAAGGGAAGTGTTCTGCTGTGCCAAGACTCGTGCTGCGCACGCTTTGTGGTTGGAGTGAGAAACAGGTTCTTTGGTGTTTTCTGCGAAACGCTTTAGGAGCCTGTTGGTGCTAGTATGGAGTCAGGGGATGGATGAAGCGGAGAGCCCCGTTTGGAGTGAGGCTGCAAAGCGCATGCCAAGGGAAGTGTTCTGCTGTGCCAAGACTCGTGCTGCGCACGCTTTGTGGTTGGAGTGAGAAACAGGTTCCTTGGTGTTTTCTGCGAAACGCTTTAGCAGCCCGTTGGTGCTAGTATGGAGTCAGGGAATGGATGAAGCGGAGAGCCCCGTTTGGAGTGAGGCTGCAAAGGGCATGCCAAGGGAAGTGTTCTGCTGTGCCAAGACTCGTGCTGCGCACGCTTTGTGGTTGGAGTGAGAAACAGGTTCTTTGGTGCTTTCTGCGAAACGCTTTAGGAGCCCATTGGTGCTAGTATGGAGTCAGGGGATGGATGAAGCGGAGAGCCCCGTTTGGAGTGAGGCTGCAAAGGGCATGCCAAGGGAAGTGTTCTGCTGTGCCAAGACTCGTGCTGCGCACGCTTTGTGGTTGGAGTGAGAAACAGGTTCTTTGGTGTTTTCTGCGAAACGCTTTAGCAGCCCGTTGGTGCTAGTATGGAGTCAGGGAATGGATGAAGCGGAGAGCCCCGTTTGGAGTGAGGCTGCAAAGGGCATGCCAAGGGAAGTGTTCTGCTGTGCCAAGACTCGTGCTGCGCACGCTTTGTGGTTGGAGTGAGAAACAGGTTCTTTGGTGTTTTCTGCGAAACGCTTTAGGAGCCTGTTGGTGCTAGTATGGAGTTAGGGGATGGATGAAGCGGAGAGCCCCGTTTGGAGTGAGGCTGCAAAGGGCATGCCAAGGGAAGTGTTCTGCTGTGCCAAGACTCGTGCTGCGCACGCTTTGTGGTTGGAGTGAGAAACAGGTTCTTTGGTGTTTTCTGCGAAACGCTTTAGCAGCCCGTTGGTGCTAGTATGGAGTTAGGGGATGGATGAAGCGGAGAGCCCCGTTTGGAGTGAGGCTGCAAAGGGCATGCCAAGGGAAGTGTTCTGCTGTGCCAAGACTCGTGCTGCGCACGCTTTGTGGTTGGAGTGAGAAACAGGTTCCTTGGTGCTTTCTGCGAAACGCTTTAGGAGCCTGTTGGTGCTAGTATGGAGTTAGGGGATGGATGAAGCGGAGAGCCCCGTTTGGAGTGAGGCTGCAAAGGGCATGCCAAGGGAAGTGTTCTGCTGTGCCAAGACTCGTGCTGCGCACGCTTTGTGGTTGGAGTGAGAAACAGGTTCCTTGGTGCTTTCTGCGAAACGCTTTAGGAGCCTGTTGGTGCTAGTATGGAGTTAGGGGATGGATGAAGCGGAGAGCCCCGTTTGGAGTGAGGCTGCAAAGGGCATGCCAAGGGAAGTGTTCTGCTGTGCCAAGACTCGTGCTGCGCACGCTTTGTGGTTGGAGTGAGAAACAGGTTCCTTGGTGTTTTCTGCGAAACGCTTTAGCAGCCCGTTGGTGCTAGTATGGAGTCAGGGGATGGATGAAGCGGAGAGCCCCGTTTGGAGTGAGGCTGCAAAGGGCATGCCAAGGGAAGTGTTCTGCTGTGCCAAGACTCGTGCTGCGCACGCTTTGTGGTTGGAGTGAGAAACAGGTTCCTTGGTGTTTTCTGCGAAACGCTTTAGCAGCCCGTTGGTGCTAGTATGGAGTCAGGGGATGGATGAAGCGGAGAGCCCCGTTTGGAGTGAGGCTGCAAAGGGCATGCCAAGGGAAGTGTTCTGCTGTGCCAAGACTCGTGCTGCGCACGCTTTGTGGTTGGAGTGAGAAACAGGTTCCTTGGTGTTTTCTGCGAAACGCTTTAGCAGCCCGTTGCTGCTAGTATGGAGTCAGGGGATGGATGAAGCGGAGAGCCCCGTTTGGAGTGAGGCTGCAAAGCGCATGCCAAGGGAAGTGTTCTGCTGTGCCAAGACTCGTGCTGCGCACGCTTTGTGGTTGGAGTGAGAAACAGGTTCCTTGGTGTTTTCTGCGAAACGCTTTAGCAGCCCGTTGGTGCTAGTATGGAGTCAGGGAATGGATGAAGCGGAGAGCCCCGTTTGGAGTGAGGCTGCAAAGGGCATGCCAAGGGAAGTGTTCTGCTGTGCCAAGACTCGTGCTGCGCACGCTTTGTGGTTGGAGTGAGAAACAGGTTCTTTGGTGCTTTCTGCGAAACGCTTTAGGAGCCCATTGGTGCTAGTATGGAGTCAGGGGATGGATGAAGCGGAGAGCCCCGTTTGGAGTGAGGCTGCAAAGGGCATGCCAAGGGAAGTGTTCTGCTGTGCCAAGACTCGTGCTGCGCACGCTTTGTGGTTGGAGTGAGAAACAGGTTCCTTGGTGTTTTCTGCGAAACGCTTTAGCAGCCCGTTGGTGCTAGTATGGAGTCAGGGGATGGATGAAGCGGAGAGCCCCGTTTGGAGTGAGGCTGCAAAGGGCATGCCAAGGGAAGTGTTCTGCTGTGCCAAGACTCGTGCTGCGCACGCTTTGTGGTTGGAGTGAGAAACAGGTTCCTTGGTGCTTTCTGCGAAACGCTTTAGGAGCCTGTTGGTGCTAGTATGGAGTTAGGGGATGGATGAAGCGGAGAGCCCCGTTTGGAGTGAGGCTGCAAAGCGCATGCCAAGGGAAGTGTTCTGCTGTGCCAAGACTCGTGCTGCGCACGCTTTGTGGTTGGAGTGAGAAACAGGTTCCTTGGTGTTTTCTGCGAAACGCTTTAGCAGCCCGTTGGTGCTAGTATGGAGTCAGGGAATGGATGAAGCGGAGAGCCCCGTTTGGAGTGAGGCTGCAAAGGGCATGCCAAGGGAAGTGTTCTGCTGTGCCAAGACTCGTGCTGCGCACGCTTTGTGGTTGGAGTGAGAAACAGGTTCTTTGGTGCTTTCTGCGAAATGCTTTAGGAGCCCATTGGTGCTAGTATGGAGTCAGGGGATGGATGAAGCGGAGAGCCCCGTTTGGAGTGAGGCTGCAAAGGGCATGCCAAGGGAAGTGTTCTGCTGTGCCAAGACTCGTGCTGCGCACGCTTTGTGGTTGGAGTGAGAAACAGGTTCCTTGGTGCTTTCTGCGAAACGCTTTAGCAGCCCGTTGGTGCTAGTATGGAGTTAGGGGATGGATGAAGCGGAGAGCCCCGTTTGGAGTGAGGCTGCAAAGGGCATGCCAAGGGAAGTGTTCTGCTGTGCCAAGACTCGTGCTGCGCACGCTTTGTGGTTGGAGTGAGAAACAGGTTCCTTGGTGCTTTCTGCGAAACGCTTTAGGAGCCTGTTGGTGCTAGCATGGAGTTAGGGGATGGATGAAGCGGAGAGCCCCGTTTGGAGTGAGGCTGCAAAGGGCATGCCAAGGGAAGTGTTCTGCTGTGCCAAGACTCGTGCTGCGCACGCTTTGTGGTTGGAGTGAGAAACAGGTTCCTTGGTGTTTTCTGCGAAACGCTTTAGCAGCCCGTTGGTGCTAGTATAGAATTAGGGGATGGATGAAGCGGAGAGCCCCGTTTGGAGTGAGGCTGCAAAGGGCATGCCAAGGGAAGTGTTCTGCTGTGCCAAGACTCGTGCTGCGCACGCTTTGTGGTTGGAGTGAGAAACAGGTTCCTTGGTGTTTTCTGCGGAACGCTTTAGCAGCCCGTTGGTGCTAGTATGGAGTCAGGGGATGGATGAAGCGGAGAGCCCCGTTTGGAGTGAGGCTGCAAAGGGCATGCCAAGGGAAGTGTTCTGCTGTGCCAAGACTCGTGCTGCGCACGCTTTGTGGTTGGAGTGAGAAACAGGTTCCTTGGTGTTTTCTGCGAAACGCTTTAGCAGCCCGTTGGTGCTAGTATGGAGTCAGGGGATGGATGAAGCGGAGAGCCCCGTTTGGAGTGAGGCTGCAAAGCGCATGCCAAGGGAAGTGTTCTGCTGTGCCAAGACTCGTGCTGCGCACGCTTTGTGGTTGGAGTGAGAAACAGGTTCCTTGGTGTTTTCTGCGAAACGCTTTAGCAGCCCGTTGGTGCTAGTATGGAGTCAGGGAATGGATGAAGCGGAGAGCCCCGTTTGGAGTGAGGCTGCAAAGGGCATGCCAAGGGAAGTGTTCTGCTGTGCCAAGACTCGTGCTGCGCACGCTTTGTGGTTGGAGTGAGAAACAGGTTCTTTGGTGCTTTCTGCGAAACGCTTTAGGAGCCCATTGGTGCTAGTATGGAGTCAGGGAATGGATGAAGTGGAGAGCCCCGTTTGGAGTGAGGCTGCAAAGTGCATGCCAAGGGAAGTGTACTGCTGTGCCAAGACTCGTGCTGCGCACGCTTTGTGGTTGGAGTGAGAAACAGGTTCTTTGGTGTTTTCTGCCAAACGCTTTAGCAGCGCGTTGGTGCTGGTTTGGAATTAGGGGATGGATGAAGCGGAGAGCCCCGTTTGGAGTGAGGCTGCAAAGGGCATGCCAAGGGAAGTGTTCTGCTGTGCCAAGACTCGTGCTGCGCACGCTTTGTGGTTGGAGTGAGAAACAGGTTCCTTGGTGCTTTCTGCGAAACGCTTTAGGAGCCTGTTGGTGCTAGTATGGAGTTAGGGGATGGATGAAGCGGAGAGCCCCGTTTGGAGTGAGGCTGCAAAGGGCATGCCAAGGGAAGTGTTCTGCTGTGCCAAGACTCGTGCTGCGCACGCTTTGTGGTTGGAGTGAGAAACAGGTTCCTTGGTGTTTTCTGCGAAACGCTTTAGCAGCGCGTTGGTGCTAGTATAGAATTAGGGGATGGATGAAGCGGAGAGCCCCGTTTGGAGTGAGGCTGCAAAGGGCATGCCAAGGGAAGTGTTCTGCTGTGCCAAGACTCGTGCTGCGCACGCTTTGTGGTTGGAGTGAGAAACAGGTTCCTTGGTGTTTTCAGCGAAACGCTTTAGCAGCCCGTTGCTGCTAGTATGGAGTCAGGGGATGGATGAAGCGGAGAGCCCCGTTTGGAGTGAGGCTGCAAAGGGCATGCCAAGGGAAGTGTTCTGCTGTGCCAAGACTCGTGCTGCGCACGCTTTGTGGTTGGAGTGAGAAACAGGTTCCTTGGTGTTTTCTGCGAGACGCTTTAGCAGCCCGTTGGTGCTAGTATGGAGTCAGGGGATGGATGAAGCGGAGAGCCCCGTTTGGAGTGAGGCTGCAAAGCGCATGCCAAGGGAAGTGTTCTGCTGTGCCAAGACTCGTGCTGCGCACGCTTTGTGGTTAGAGTGAGAAACAGGTTCCTTGGTGTTTTCTGCGAAACGCTTTAGCAGCCCGTTGGTGCTAGTATGGAGTCAGGGAATGGATGAAGCGGAGAGCCCCGTTTGGAGTGAGGCTGCAAAGGGTATGCCAAGGGAAGTGTTCTGCTGTGCCAAGACTCGTGCTGCGCACGCTTTGTGGTTGGAGTGAGAAACAGGTTCTTTGGTGTTTTCTGCGAAACGCTTTAGCAGCGCGTTGGTGCTAGTATGGAATTAGGGGATGGATGAAGCAGAGAGCCCCGTTTGGAGTGAGGCTGCAAAGGGCATGCCAAGGGAAGTGTTCTGCTGTGCCAAGACTCGTGCTGCGCACGCTTTGTGGTTGGAGTGAGAAATAGGTTCCTTGGTGCTTTCTGCGAAACGCTTTAGCAGCGCGTTGGTGCTAGTATGGAGTCAGGGGATGGATGAAGCGGAGAGCCCCGTTTGGAGTGAGGCTGCAAAGGGCATACCAAGGGAAGTGTTCTGCTGTGCCAAGACTCGTGCTGCGCACGCTTTTTGGTTGGAGTGAGAAACAGGTTCCTTGGTGTTTTCTGCGAAACGCTTTAGCAGCGCGTTGGTGCTAGTATGGAGTTAGGGGATGGATGAAGCGGAGAGCCCCGTTTGGAGTGAGGCTGCAAAGCGCATGCCAAGGGAAGTGTTCTGCTGTGCCAAGACTCGTGCTGCGCACGCTTTGTGGTTGGAGTGAGAAAAAGGTTCCTTGGTGTTTTCTGCGAAACGCTTTAGCAGCCCGTTGGTTCTAGTATGCAGTCAGGGAATGGATGAAGCGGAGAGCCCCGTTTGGAGTGAGGCTGCAAAGGGCATGCCAAGGGAAGTGTTCTGCTGTGCCAAGACTCGTGCTGCGCACGCTTTGTGGTTGGAGTGAGAAACAGGTTCTTTGGTGTTTTCTGCGAAACGCTTTAGCAGCCCGTTGGTGCTAGTATGGAGTCAGGGAATGGATGAAGCGGAGAGCCCCGTTTGGAGTGAGGCTGCAAAGGGCATGCCAAGGGAAGTGTTCTGCTGTGCCAAGACTCATGCTGCGCACGCTTTGTGGTTGGAGTGAGAAACAGGTTCCTTGGTGTTTTCTGCGAAACGCTTTAGCAGCCCGTTGGTGCTAGTATGGAGTCAGGGGATGGATGAAACGGAGAGCCCCGTTTGGAGTGAGGCTGCAAAGCGCATGCCAAGGGAAGTGTTCTGCTGTGCCAAGACTCGTGCTGTGCACGCTTTGTGGTTGGAGTGAGAAACAGGTTCTTTGGTGCTTTCTGCGAAACGCTTTAGCAGCCCATTGGTGCTAGTATGGAGTCAGGGGATGGATGAAGCAGAGAGCCCCGTTTGGAGTGAGGCTGCAAAGCGCATGCCAAGGGAAGTGTACTGCTGTGCCAAGACTCGTGCTGCGCACGCTTTGTTGTTGGAGTGAGAAACAGGTTCTTTAGTGTTTTCTGCGAAACGCTTTAGGAGCCCGTTGGTGCTAGTATGGAATTAGGGGATGGATGAAGCGGAGAGCCACGTTTGGAGTGAGGCTGCAAAGCGCATGCCAGGGGAAGTGTTCTGCTGTGCCAAGACTCGTGCTGCGCACGCTTTGTGGTTGGAGTGAGAAACAGGTTCTTTGGTGTTTTCTGCCAAACGCTTTAGCAGCCCGTTGGTGCTAGTTTGGAATTAGGGGATGGATGAAGCGGAGAGCCCCGTTTGGAGTGAGGCTGCAAAGGGCATGCCAAGGGAAGTGTTCTGCTGTGCCAAGACTCGTGCTGCGCACGCTTTGTGGTTGGAGCGAGAAATAGGTTCCTTGGTGCTTTCTGCGAAACGCTTTAGGAGCCCGTGGGTCCTAGTATGGAGTCAGGGGATGGATGAAGCGGAGAGCCCCGTTTGGAGTGAGGCTGCAAAGCGCATGCCAAGGGAAGTGTACTGCTGTGCCAAGACTCGTGCTGCGCACGCTTTGTGGTTGGAGTGAGAAACAGGTTCCTTGGTGCTTTCTGCGAAACGCTTTAGGAGCCTGTTGCTGCTAGTATTGAGATAGGGGATGGATGAAGCGGAGAGCCCCGTTTGGAGTGAGGCTGCAAAGTGCATGCCAAGGGAAGTGTTCTGCTGTGCCAAGACTCGTGCTGCGCACGCTTTGTGGTTGGAGTGAGAAACAGGTTCTTTGGTGTTTTCTGCGAAACGCTTTAGCAGCCCGTTGGTGCTAGTATGGAATTAGGGGATGGATGAAGCAGAGAACCCCGTTTGGAGTGAGGCTGCAAAGGGCATGCCAAGGGAAGTGTTCTGCTGTGCCAAGACTCGTGCTGCGCACGCTTTGTGGTTGGAGTGAGAAATAGGTTCCTTGGTGCTTTCTGCGAAACGCTTTAGGAGCCCATTGGTGCTAGTATGGAGTCAGGGGATGGATGAGGCGGAGAGCCCCGTTTGGAGTGAGGCTGCAAAGCGCATGCCAAGGGAAGTGTTCTGCTGTGCCAAGACTCGTGCTGCGCACGCTTTGTGGTTGGAGTGAGAAACAGGTTCTTTGGTGTTTTCTGCCAAACGCTTTAGCAGCGCGTTGGTGCTGGTTTGGAATTAGGGGATGGATGAAGCGGAGAGCCCCGTTTGGAGTGAGGCTGCAAAGGGCATGCCAAGGGAAGTGTTCTGCTGTGCCAAGACTCGTGCTGCGCACGCTTTGTGGTTGGAGTGAGAAACAGTTTCCTTGGTGCTTTCTGCGAAACGCTTTAGGAGCCTGTTGGTGCTAGTATGGAGTTAGGGGATGGATGAAGCGGAGAGCCCCGTTTGGAGTGAGGCTGCAAAGGGCATGCCAAGGGAAGTGTTCTGCTGTGCCAAGACTCGTGCTGCGCACGCTTTGTGGTTGGAGTGAGAAACAGGTTCCTTGGTGTTTTCTGCGAAACGCTTTAGCAGCCCGTTGGTGCTAGTATAGAATTAGGGGATGGATGAAGCGGAGAGCCCCGTTTGGAGTGAGGCTGCAAAGGGCATGCCAAGGGAAGTGTTCTGCTGTGCCAAGACTCGTGCTGCGCACGCTTTGTGGTTGGAGTGAGAAACAGGTTCCTTGGTGTTTTCAGCGAAACGCTTTAGCAGCCCGTTGCTGCTAGTATGGAGTCAGGGGATGGATGAAGCGGAGAGCCCCGTTTGGAGTGAGGCTGCAAAGGGCATGCCAAGGGAAGTGTTCTGCTGTGCCAAGACTCGTGCTGCGCACGCTTTGTGGTTGGAGTGAGAAACAGGTTCCTTGGTGTTTTCTGCGAAACGCTTTAGCAGCGCGTTGGTGCTAGTATGGAGTCAGGGGATGGATGAAGCGGAGAGCCCCGTTTGGAGTGAGGCTGCAAAGGGCATGCCAAGGGAAGTGTTCTGCTGTGCCAAGACTCGTGCTGCGCACGCTTTGTGGTTGGAGTGAGAAACAGGTTCTTTGGTGTTTTCTGCGAAACGCTTTAGCAGCGCGTTGGTGCTAGTATAGAATTAGGGGATGGATGAAGCGGAGAGCCCCGTTTGGAGTGAGGCTGCAAAGGGCATGCCAAGGGAAGTGTACTGCTGTGCCAAGACTCGTGCTGCGCACGCTTTGTGGTTGGAGTGAGAAACAGGTTCTTTGGTGTTTTCTGCCAAACGCTTTAGCAGCGCGTTGGTGCTGGTTTGGAATTAGGGGATGGATGAAGCGGAGAGCCCCGTTTGGAGTGAGGCTGCAAAGGGCATGCCAAGGGAAGTGTTCTGCTGTGCCAAGACTCGTGCTGCGCACGCTTTGTGGTTGGAGTGAGAAACAGGTTCCTTGGTGCTTTCTGCGAAACGCTTTAGGAGCCTGTTGGTGCTAGTATGGAGTTAGGGGATGGATGAAGCGGAGAGCCCCGTTTGGAGTGAGGCTGCAAAGGGCATGCCAAGGGAAGTGTTCTGCTGTGCCAAGACTCGTGCTGCGCACGCTTTGTGGTTGGAGTGAGAAACAGGTTCCTTGGTGTTTTCTGCGAAACGCTTTAGCAGCGCGTTGGTGCTAGTATAGAATTAGGGGATGGATGAAGCGGAGAGCCCCGTTTGGAGTGAGGCTGCAAAGGGCATGCCAAGGGAAGTGTTCTGCTGTGCCAAGACTCGTGCTGCGCACGCTTTGTGGTTGGAGTGAGAAACAGGTTCCTTGGTGTTTTCAGCGAAACGCTTTAGCAGCCCGTTGCTGCTAGTATGGAGTCAGGGGATGGATGAAGCGGAGAGCCCCGTTTGGAGTGAGGCTGCAAAGTGCATGCCAAGGGAAGTGTTCTGCTGTGCCAAGACTCGTGCTGCGCACGCTTTGTGGTTGGAGTGAGAAACAGGTTCTTTGGTGTTTTCTGCGAAACGCTTTAGCAGCCCGTTGGTGCTAGTATGGAATTAGGGGATGGATGAAGCAGAGAACCCCGTTTGGAGTGAGGCTGCAAAGGGCATGCCAAGGGAAGTGTTCTGCTGTGCCAAGACTCGTGCTGCGCACGCTTTGTGGTTGGAGTGAGAAATAGGTTCCTTGGTGCTTTCTGCGAAACGCTTTAGGAGCCCATTGGTGCTAGTATGGAGTCAGGGGATGGATGAGGCGGAGAGCCCCGTTTGGAGTGAGGCTGCAAAGCGCATGCCAAGGGAAGTGTTCTGCTGTGCCAAGACTCGTGCTGCGCACGCTTTGTGGTTGGAGTGAGAAACAGGTTCTTTGGTGTTTTCTGCCAAACGCTTTAGCAGCGCGTTGGTGCTGGTTTGGTATTAGGGGATGGATGAAGCGGAGAGCCCCGTTTGGAGTGAGGCTGCAAAGGGCATGCCAAGGGAAGTGTTCTGCTGTGCCAAGACTCGTGCTGCGCACGCTTTGTGGTTGGAGTGAGAAACAGTTTCCTTGGTGCTTTCTGCGAAACGCTTTAGGAGCCTGTTGGTGCTAGTATGGAGTTAGGGGATGGATGAAGCGGAGAGCCCCGTTTGGAGTGAGGCTGCAAAGGGCATGCCAAGGGAAGTGTTCTGCTGTGCCAAGACTCGTGCTGCGCACGCTTTGTGGTTGGAGTGAGAAACAGGTTCCTTGGTGTTTTCTGCGAAACGCTTTAGCAGCCCGTTGGTGCTAGTATAGAATTAGGGGATGGATGAAGCGGAGAGCCCCGTTTGGAGTGAGGCTGCAAAGGGCATGCCAAGGGAAGTGTTCTGCTGTGCCAAGACTCGTGCTGCGCACGCTTTGTGGTTGGAGTGAGAAACAGGTTCCTTGGTGTTTTCAGCGAAACGCTTTAGCAGCCCGTTGCTGCTAGTATGGAGTCAGGGGATGGATGAAGCGGAGAGCCCCGTTTGGAGTGAGGCTGCAAAGGGCATGCCAAGGGAAGTGTTCTGCTGTGCCAAGACTCGTGCTGCGCACGCTTTGTGGTTGGAGTGAGAAACAGGTTCCTTGGTGTTTTCTGCGAAACGCTTTAGCAGCGCGTTGGTGCTAGTATGGAGTCAGGGGATGGATGAAGCGGAGAGCCCCGTTTGGAGTGAGGCTGCAAAGGGCATGCCAAGGGAAGTGTTCTGCTGTGCCAAGACTCGTGCTGCGCACGCTTTGTGGTTGGAGTGAGAAACAGGTTCCTTGGTGTTTTCTGCGAAACGCTTTAGCAGCGCGTTGGTGCTAGTATAGAATTAGGGGATGGATGAAGCGGAGAGCCCCGTTTGGAGTGAGGCTGCAAAGGGCATGCCAAGGGAAGTGTACTGCTGTGCCAAGACTCGTGCTGCGCACGCTTTGTGGTTGGAGTGAGAAACAGGTTCTTTGGTGTTTTCTGCGAAACGCTTTAGCAGCGCGTTGGTGCTGGTTTGGAATTAGGGGATGGATGAAGCGGAGAGCCCCGTTTGGAGTGAGGCTGCAAAGGGCATGCCAAGGGAAGTGTTCTGCTGTGCCAAGACTCGTGCTGCGCACGCTTTGTGGTTGGAGTGAGAAACAGGTTCCTTGGTGCTTTCTGCGAAACGCTTTAGGAGCCTGTTGGTGCTAGTATGGAGTTAGGGGATGGATGAAGCGGAGAGCCCCGTTTGGAGTGAGGCTGCAAAGGGCATGCCAAGGGAAGTGTTCTGCTGTGCCAAGACTCGTGCTGCGCACGCTTTGTGGTTGGAGTGAGAAACAGGTTCCTTGGTGTTTTCTGCGAAACGCTTTAGCAGCGCGTTGGTGCTAGTATAGAATTAGGGGATGGATGAAGCGGAGAGCCCCGTTTGGAGTGAGGCTGCAAAGGGCATGCCAAGGGAAGTGTTCTGCTGTGCCAAGACTCGTGCTGCGCACGCTTTGTGGTTGGAGTGAGAAACAGGTTCCTTGGTGTTTTCAGCGAAACGCTTTAGCAGCCCGTTGCTGCTAGTATGGAGTCAGGGGATGGATGAAGCGGAGAGCCCCGTTTGGAGTGAGGCTGCAAAGGGCATGCCAAGGGAAGTGTTCTGCTGTGCCAAGACTCGTGCTGCGCACGCTTTGTGGTTGGAGTGAGAAACAGGTTCCTTGGTGTTTTCTGCGAGACGCTTTAGCAGCCCGTTGGTGCTAGTATGGAGTCAGGGGATGGATGAAGCGGAGAGCCCCGTTTGGAGTGAGGCTGCAAAGCGCATGCCAAGGGAAGTGTTCTGCTGTGCCAAGACTCGTGCTGCGCACGCTTTGTGGTTAGAGTGAGAAACAGGTTCCTTGGTGTTTTCTGCGAAACGCTTTAGCAGCCCATTGGTGCTAGTATGGAGTCAGGGGATGGATGAAGCGGAGAGCCCCGTTTGGAGTGAGGCTGCAAAGCGCATGCCAAGGGAAGTGTTCTGCTGTGCCAAGACTCGTGCTGCGCACGCTTTGTGGTTGGAGTGAGAAACAGGTTCTTTAGTGTTTTCTGCGAAACGCTTTAGCAGCCCGTTGGTGCTAGTATGGAATTAGGGGATGGATGAGGCGGAGAGCCACGTTTGGAGTGAGGCTGCAAAGCGCATGCCAGGGGAAGTGTTCTGCTGTGCCAAGACTCGTGCTGCGCACGCTTTGTGGTTGGAGTGAGAAACAGGTTCTTTGGTGTTTTCTGCCAAACGCTTTAGCAGCGCGTTGGTGCTAGTTTGGAATTAGGGGATGGATGAAGCGGAGAGCCCCGTTTGGAGTGAGGCTGCAAAGGGCATGCCAAGGGAAGTGTTCTGCTGTGCCAAGACTCGTGCTGCGCACGCTTTGTGGTTGGAGTGAGAAACAGGTTCCTTGGTGCTTTCTGCGAAACTCTTTAGGAGCCTGTTGGTGCTAGTATGGAGTTAGGGGATGGATGAAGCGGAGAGCCCCGTTTGGAGTGAGGCTGCAAAGTGCATGCCAAGGGAAGTGTTCTGCTGTGCCAAGACTCGTGCTGCGCACGCTTTGTGGTTGGAGTGAGAAACAGGTTCTTTGGTGTTTTCTGCGAAACGCTTTAGCAGCGCGTTGGTGCTAGTATGGAATTAGGGGATGGATGAAGCAGAGAGCCCCGTTTGGAGTGAGGCTGCAAAGGGCATGCCAAGGGAAGTGTTCTGCTGTGCCAAGACTCGTGCTGCGCACGCTTTGTGGTTGGAGTGAGAAATAGGTTCCTTGGTGCTTTCTGCGAAACGCTTTAGAAGCCCGTGGGTGCTAGTATGGAGTCAGGGGATGGATGAAGCGGAGAGCCCCGTTTGGAGTGAGGCTGCAAAGGGCATACCAAGGGAAGTGTTCTGCTGTGCCAAGACTCGTGCTGCGCACGCTTTTTGGTTGGAGTGAGAAACAGGTTCCTTGGTGTTTTCTGCGAAACGCTTTAGCAGCGCGTTGGTGCTGGTATGGAGTTAGGGGATGGATGAAGCGGAGAGCCCCGTTTGGAGTGAGGCTGCAAAGCGCATGCCAAGGGAAGTGTTCTGCTGTGCCAAGACTCGTGCTGCGCACGCTTTGTGGTTGGAGTGAGAAAAAGGTTCCTTGGTGTTTTCTGCGAAACGCTTTAGCAGCCCGTTGGTTCTAGTATGCAGTCAGGGAATGGATGAAGCGGAGAGCCCCGTTTGGAGTGAGGCTGCAAAGGGCATGCCAAGGGAAGTGTTCTGCTGTGCCAAGACTCGTGCTGCGCACGCTTTGTGGTTGGAGTGAGAAACAGGTTCCTTGGTGTTTTCTGCGAAACGCTTTAGCAGCCCGTTGGTGCTAGTATGGAGTCAGGGAATGGATGAAGCGGAGAGCCCCGTTTGCAGTGAGGCTGCAAAGGGCATGCCAAGGGAAGTGTTCTGCTGTGCCAAGACTCATGCTGCGCACGCTTTGTGGTTGGAGTGAGAAACAGGTTCCTTGGTGTTTTCTGCGAAACGCTTTAGCAGCCCGTTGGTTCTAGTATGGAGTCAGGGGATGGATGAAACGGAGAGCCCCGTTTGGAGTGAGGCTGCAAAGCGCATGCCAAGGGAAGTGTTCTGCTGTGCCAAGACTCGTGCTGTGCACGCTTTGTGGTTGGAGTGAGAAACAGGTTCTTTGGTGCTTTCTCCGAAACGCTTTAGCAGCCCGTTGGTGCTAGTATGGAATTAGGGGATGGATGAAGCGGAGAGCCACGTTTGGAGTGAGGCTGCAAAGCGCATGCCAGGGGAAGTGTTCTGCTGTGCCAAGACTCGTGCTGCGCACGCTTTGTGGTTGGAGTGAGAAACAGGTTCTTTGGTGTTTTCTGCCAAACGCTTTAGCAGCCCGTTGGTGCTAGTTTGGAATTAGGGGATGGATGAAGCGGAGAGCCCCGTTTGGAGTGAGGCTGCAAAGGGCATGCCAAGGGAAGTGTTCTGCTGTGCCAAGACTCGTGCTGCGCACGCTTTGTGGTTGGAGCGAGAAATAGGTTCCTTGGTGCTTTCTGCGAAACGCTTTAGGAGCCCGTGGGTCCTAGTATGGAGTCAGGGGATGGATGAAGCGGAGAGCCCCGTTTGGAGTGAGGCTGCAAAGCGCATGCCAAGGGAAGTGTACTGCTGTGCCAAGACTCGTGCTGCGCACGCTTTGTGGTTGGAGTGAGAAACAGGTTCCTTGGTGCTTTCTGCGAAACGCTTTAGGAGCCTGTTGCTGCTAGTATGGAGATAGGGGATGGATGAAGCGGAGAGCCCCGTTTGGAGTGAGGCTGCAAAGTGCATGCCAAGGGAAGTGTTCTGCTGTGCCAAGACTCGTGCTGCGCACGCTTTGTGGTTGGAGTGAGAAACAGGTTCTTTGGTGTTTTCTGCGAAACGCTTTAGCAGCCCGTTGGTGCTAGTATGGAATTAGGGGATGGATGAAGCAGAGAACCCCGTTTGGAGTGAGGCTGCAAAGGGCATGCCAAGGGAAGTGTTCTGCTGTGCCAAGACTCGTGCTGCGCACGCTTTGTGGTTGGAGTGAGAAATAGGTTCCTTGGTGCTTTCTGCGAAACGCTTTAGGAGCCCATTGGTGCTAGTATGGAGTCAGGGGATGGATGAAGCGGAGAGCCCCGTTTGGAGTGAGGCTGCAAAGGGCATGCCAAGGGAAGTGTTCTGCTGTGCCAAGACTCGTGCTGCGCACGCTTTGTGGTTGGAGTGAGAAACAGGTTCCTTGGTGTTTTCAGCGAAACGCTTTAGCAGCCCGTTGCTGCTAGTATGGAGTCAGGGGATGGATGAAGCGGAGAGCCCCGTTTGGAGTGAGGCTGCAAAGGGCATGCCAAGGGAAGTGTTCTGCTGTGCCAAGACTCGTGCTGCGCACGCTTTGTGGTTGGAGTGAGAAACAGGTTCCTTGGTGTTTTCTGCGAGACGCTTTAGCAGCCCGTTGGTGCTAGTATGGAGTCAGGGGATGGATGAAGCGGAGAGCCCCGTTTGGAGTGAGGCTGCAAAGCGCATGCCAAGGGAAGTGTTCTGCTGTGCCAAGACTCGTGCTGCGCACGCTTTGTGGTTAGAGTGAGAAACAGGTTCCTTGGTGTTTTCTGCGAAACGCTTTAGCAGCCCATTGGTGCTAGTATGGAGTCAGGGGATGGATGAGGCGGAGAGCCACGTTTGGAGTGAGGCTGCAAAGCGCATGCCAGGGGAAGTGTTCTGCTGTGCCAAGACTCGTGCTGCGCACGCTTTGTGGTTGGAGTGAGAAACAGGTTCTTTGGTGTTTTCTGCCAAACGCTTTAGCAGCGCGTTGGTGCTAGTTTGGAATTAGGGGATGGATGAAGCGGAGAGCCCCGTTTGGAGTGAGGCTGCAAAGGGCATGCCAAGGGAAGTGTTCTGCTGTGCCAAGACTCGTGCTGCGCACGCTTTGTGGTTGGAGTGAGAAACAGGTTCCTTGGTGCTTTCTGCGAAACTCTTTAGGAGCCTGTTGGTGCTAGTATGGAGTTAGGGGATGGATGAAGCGGAGAGCCCCGTTTGGAGTGAGGCTGCAAAGTGCATGCCAAGGGAAGTGTTCTGCTGTGCCAAGACTCGTGCTGCGCACGCTTTGTGGTTGGAGTGAGAAACAGGTTCTTTGGTGTTTTCTGCGAAACGCTTTAGCAGCGCGTTGGTGCTAGTATGGAATTAGGGGATGGATGAAGCAGAGAGCCCCGTTTGGAGTGAGGCTGCAAAGGGCATGCCAAGGGAAGTGTTCTGCTGTGCCAAGACTCGTGCTGCGCACGCTTTGTGGTTGGAGTGAGAAATAGGTTCCTTGGTGCTTTCTGCGAAACGCTTTAGAAGCCCGTGGGTGCTAGTATGGAGTCAGGGGATGGATGAAGCGGAGAGCCCCGTTTGGAGTGAGGCTGCAAAGGGCATACCAAGGGAAGTGTTCTGCTGTGCCAAGACTCGTGCTGCGCACGCTTTTTGGTTGGAGTGAGAAACAGGTTCCTTGGTGTTTTCTGCGAAACGCTTTAGCAGCGCGTTGGTGCTAGTATGGAGTTAGGGGATGGATGAAGCGGAGAGCCCCGTTTGGAGTGAGGCTGCAAAGCGCATGCCAAGGGAAGTGTTCTGCTGTGCCAAGACTCGTGCTGCGCACGCTTTGTGGTTGGAGTGAGAAAAAGGTTCCTTGGTGTTTTCTGCGAAACGCTTTAGCAGCCCGTTGGTTCTAGTATGCAGTCAGGGAATGGATGAAGTGGAGAGCCCCGTTTGGAGTGAGGCTGCAAAGGGCATGCCAAGGGAAGTGTTCTGCTGTGCCAAGACTCGTGCTGCGCACGCTTTGTGGTTGGAGTGAGAAACAGGTTCCTTGGTGTTTTCTGCGAAACGCTTTAGCAGCCCGTTGGTGCTAGTATGGAGTCAGGGAATGGATGAAGCGGAGAGCCCCGTTTGCAGTGAGGCTGCAAAGGGCATGCCAAGGGAAGTGTTCTGCTGTGCCAAGACTCATGCTGCGCACGCTTTGTGGTTGGAGTGAGAAACAGGTTCCTTGGTGTTTTCTGCGAAACGCTTTAGCAGCCCGTTGGTGCTAGTATGGAGTCAGGGGATGGATGAAACGGAGAGCCCCGTTTGGAGTGAGGCTGCAAAGCGCATGCCAAGGGAAGTGTTCTGCTGTGCCAAGACTCGTGCTGTGCACGCTTTGTGGTTGGAGTGAGAAACAGGTTCTTTGGTGCTTTCTCCGAAACGCTTTAGCAGCCCGTTGGTGCTAGTATGGAATTAGGGGATGGATGAAGCGGAGAGCCACGTTTGGAGTGAGGCTGCAAAGCGCATGCCAGGGGAAGTGTTCTGCTGTGCCAAGACTCGTGCTGCGCACGCTTTGTGGTTGGAGTGAGAAACAGGTTCTTTGGTGTTTTCTGCCAAACGCTTTAGCAGCCCGTTGGTGCTAGTTTGGAATTAGGGGATGGATGAAGCGGAGAGCCCCGTTTGGAGTGAGGCTGCAAAGGGCATGCCAAGGGAAGTGTTCTGCTGTGCCAAGACTCGTGCTGCGCACGCTTTGTGGTTGGAGCGAGAAATAGGTTCCTTGGTGCTTTCTGCGAAACGCTTTAGGAGCCCGTGGGTCCTAGTATGGAGTCAGGGGATGGATGAAGCGGAGAGCCCCGTTTGGAGTGAGGCTGCAAAGCGCATGCCAAGGGAAGTGTACTGCTGTGCCAAGACTCGTGCTGCGCACGCTTTGTGGTTGGAGTGAGAAACAGGTTCCTTGGTGCTTTCTGCGAAACGCTTTAGGAGCCTGTTGCTGCTAGTATGGAGATAGGGGATGGATGAAGCGGAGAGCCCCGTTTGGAGTGAGGCTGCAAAGTGCATGCCAAGGGAAGTGTTCTGCTGTGCCAAGACTCGTGCTGCGCACGCTTTGTGGTTGGAGTGAGAAACAGGTTCTTTGGTGTTTTCTGCGAAACGCTTTAGCAGCCCGTTGGTGCTAGTATGGAATTAGGGGATGGATGAAGCAGAGAACCCCGTTTGGAGTGAGGCTGCAAAGGGCATGCCAAGGGAAGTGTTCTGCTGTGCCAAGACTCGTGCTGCGCACGCTTTGTGGTTGGAGTGAGAAATAGGTTCCTTGGTGCTTTCTGCGAAACGCTTTAGGAGCCCATTGGTGCTAGTATGGAGTCAGGGGATGGATGAAGCGGAGAGCCCCGTTTGGAGTGAGGCTACAAAGCGCATGCCAAGGGAAGTGTACTGCTGTGCCAAGACTCGTGCTGCGCACGCTTTGTGGTTGGAATGAGAAACAGGTTCTTTAGTGTTTTCTGCGAAACGCTTTAGCAGCCCGTTGGTGCTAGTATGGAATTAGGGGATGGATGAGGCGGAGAGCCCCGTTTGGAGTGAGGCTGCAAAGCGCATGCCAAGGGAAGTGTTCTGCTGTGCCAAGACTCGTGCTGCGCACGCTTTGTGGTTGGAGTGAGAAACAGGTTCCTTGGTGCTTTCTGCGAAACGCTTTAGGAGCCTGTTGGTGCTAGTATGGAGTTAGGGGATGGATGAAGCGGAGAGCCCCGTTTGGAGTGAGGCTGCAAAGGGCATGCCAAGGGAAGTGTTCTGCTGTGCCAAGACTCATGCTGCGCACGCTTTGTGGTTGGAGTGAGAAACAGGTTCCTTGGTGTTTTCTGCGAAACGCTTTAGCAGCCCGTTGGTGCTAGTATGGAGTCAGGGGATGGATGAAACGGAGAGCCCCGTTTGGAGTGAGGCTGCAAAGCGCATGCCAAGGGAAGTGTTCTGCTGTGCCAAGACTCGTGCTGTGCACGCTTTGTGGTTGGAGTGAGAAACAGGTTCTTTGGTGCTTTCTGCGAAACGCTTTAGCAGCCCATTGGTGCTAATATGGAGTCAGGGGATGGATGAAGCAGAGAGCCCCGTTTGCAGTGAGGCTGCAAAGCGCATGCCAAGGGAAGTGTACTGCTGTGCCAAGACTCGTGCTGCGCACGCTTTGTGGTTGGAGTGAGAAACAGATTCTTTAGTGTTTTCTGCGAAACGCTTTAGGAGCCCGTTGGTGCTAGTATGGAATTAGGGGATGGATGAAGCGGAGAGCCACGTTTGGAGTGAGGCTGCAAAGCGCATGCCAGGGGAAGTGTTCTGCTGTGCCAAGACTCGTGCTGCGCACGCTTTGTGGTTGGAGTGAGAAACAGGTTCTTTGGTGTTTTCTGCGAAACGCTTTAGCAGCCCGTTGGTGCTAGTTTGGAATTAGGGGATGGATGAAGCGGAGAGCCCCGTTTGGAGTGAGGCTGCAAAGGGCATGCCAAGGGAAGTGTTCTGCTGTGCCAAGACTCGTGCTGCGCACGCTTTGTGGTTGGAGCGAGAAATAGGTTCCTTGGTGCTTTCTGCGAAACGCTTTAGGAGCCCGTGGGTCCTAGTATGGAGTCAGGGGATGGATGAAGCGGAGAGCCCCGTTTGGAGTGAGGCTGCAAAGCGCATGCCAAGGGAAGTGTACTGCTGTGCCAAGACTCGTGCTGCGCACGCTTTGTGGTTGGAGTGAGAAACAGGTTCCTTGGTGCTTTCTGCGAAACGCTTTAGGAGCCTGTTGCTGCTAGTATGGAGATAGGGGATGGATGAAGCGGAGAGCCCCGTTTGGAGTGAGGCTGCAAAGTGCATGCCAAGGGAAGTGTTCTGCTGTGCCAAGACTCGTGCTGCGCACGCTTTGTGGTTGGAGTGAGAAACAGGTTCTTTGGTGTTTTCTGCGAAACGCTTTAGCAGCCCGTTGGTGCTAGTATGGAATTAGGGGATGGATGAAGCAGAGAACCCCGTTTGGAGTGAGGCTGCAAAGGGCATGCCAAGGGAAGTGTTCTGCTGTGCCAAGACTCGTGCTGCGCACGCTTTGTGGTTGGAGTGAGAAATAGGTTCCTTGGTGCTTTCTGCGAAACGCTTTAGGAGCCCATTGGTGCTAGTATGGAGTCAGGGGATGGATGAAGCGGAGAGCCCCGTTTGGAGTGAGGCTGCAAAGGGCATGCCAAGGGAAGTGTTCTGCTGTGCCAAGACTCATGCTGCGCACGCTTTGTGGTTGGAGTGAGAAACAGGTTCCTTGGTGTTTTCTGCGAAACGCTTTAGCAGCCCGTTGGTGCTAGTATGGAGTCAGGGGATGGATGAAACGGAGAGCCCCGTTTGGAGTGAGGCTGCAAAGCGCATGCCAAGGGAAGTGTTCTGCTGTGCCAAGACTCGTGCTGTGCACGCTTTGTGGTTGGAGTGAGAAACAGGTTCTTTGGTGCTTTCTGCGAAACGCTTTAGCAGCCCATTGGTGCTAATATGGAGTCAGGGGATGGATGAAGCAGAGAGCCCCGTTTGCAGTGAGGCTGCAAAGCGCATGCCAAGGGAAGTGTACTGCTGTGCCAAGACTCGTGCTGCGCACGCTTTGTGGTTGGAGTGAGAAACAGGTTCTTTAGTGTTTTCTGCGAAACGCTTTAGGAGCCCGTTGGTGCTAGTATGGAATTAGGGGATGGATGAAGCGGAGAGCCACGTTTGGAGTGAGGCTGCAAAGCGCATGCCAGGGGAAGTGTTCTGCTGTGCCAAGACTCGTGCTGCGCACGCTTTGTGGTTGGAGTGAGAAACAGGTTCTTTGGTGTTTTCTGCGAAACGCTTTAGCAGCCCGTTGGTGCTAGTTTGGAATTAGGGGATGGATGAAGCGGAGAGCCCCGTTTGGAGTGAGGCTGCAAAGGGCATGCCAAGGGAAGTGTTCTGCTGTGCCAAGACTCGTGCTGCGCACGCTTTGTGGTTGGAGCGAGAAATAGGTTCCTTGGTGCTTTCTGCGAAACGCTTTAGGAGCCCGTGGGTCCTAGTATGGAGTCAGGGGATGGATGAAGCGGAGAGCCCCGTTTGGAGTGAGGCTGCAAAGCGCATGCCAAGGGAAGTGTACTGCTGTGCCAAGACTCGTGCTGCGCACGCTTTGTGGTTGGAGTGAGAAACAGGTTCCTTGGTGCTTTCTGCGAAACGCTTTAGGAGCCTGTTGCTGCTAGTATGGAGATAGGGGATGGATGAAGCGGAGAGCCCCGTTTGGAGTGAGGCTGCAAAGTGCATGCCAAGGGAAGTGTTCTGCTGTGCCAAGACTCGTGCTGCGCACGCTTTGTGGTTGGAGTGAGAAACAGGTTCTTTGGTGTTTTCTGCGAAACGCTTTAGCAGCCCGTTGGTGCTAGTATGGAATTAGGGGATGGATGAAGCAGAGAACCCCGTTTGGAGTGAGGCTGCAAAGGGCATGCCAAGGGAAGTGTTCTGCTGTGCCAAGACTCGTGCTGCGCACGCTTTGTGGTTGGAGTGAGAAATAGGTTCCTTGGTGCTTTCTGCGAAACGCTTTAGGAGCCCATTGGTGCTAGTATGGAGTCAGGGGATGGATGAAGCGGAGAGCCCCGTTTGGAGTGAGGCTACAAAGCGCATGCCAAGGGAAGTGTACTGCTGTGCCAAGACTCGTGCTGCGCACGCTTTGTGGTTGGAGTGAGAAACAGGTTCTTTGGTGTTTTCTGCGAAACGCTTTAGCAGCCCGTTGGTGCTAGTATGGAATTAGGGGATGGATGAGGCGGAGAGCCCCGTTTGGAGTGAGGCTGCAAAGCGCATGCCAAGGGAAGTGTTCTGCTGTGCCAAGACTCGTGCTGCGCACGCTTTGTGGTTGGAGTGAGAAACAGGTTCTTTGGTGTTTTCTGCCAAACGCTTTAGCAGCGCGTTGGTGCTGGTTTGGAATTAGGGGATGGATGAAGCGGAGAGCCCCGTTTGGAGTGAGGCTGCAAAGGGCATGCCAAGGGAAGTGTTCTGCTGTGCCAAGACTCGTGCTGCGCACGCTTTGTGGTTGGAGTGAGAAACAGGTTCCTTGGTGCTTTCTGCGAAACGCTTTAGGAGCCTGTTGGTGCTAGTATGGAGTTAGGGGATGGATGAAGCGGAGAGCCCCGTTTGGAGTGAGGCTGCAAAGCGCATGCCAGGGGAAGTGTTCTGCTGTGCCAAGACTCGTGCTGCGCACGCTTTGTGGTTGGAGTGAGAAACAGGTTCTTTGGTGTTTTCTGCGAAACGCTTTAGCAGCCCGTTGGTGCTAGTTTGGAATTAGGGGATGGATGAAGCGGAGAGCCCCGTTTGGAGTGAGGCTGCAAAGGGCATGCCAAGGGAAGTGTTCTGCTGTGCCAAGACTCGTGCTGCGCACGCTTTGTGGTTGGAGCGAGAAATAGGTTCCTTGGTGCTTTCTGCGAAACGCTTTAGGAGCCCGTGGGTCCTAGTATGGAGTCAGGGGATGGATGAAGCGGAGAGCCCCGTTTGGAGTGAGGCTGCAAAGCGCATGCCAAGGGAAGTGTACTGCTGTGCCAAGACTCGTGCTGCGCACGCTTTGTGGTTGGAGTGAGAAACAGGTTCCTTGGTGCTTTCTGCGAAACGCTTTAGGAGCCTGTTGCTGCTAGTATGGAGATAGGGGATGGATGAAGCGGAGAGCCCCGTTTGGAGTGAGGCTGCAAAGTGCATGCCAAGGGAAGTGTTCTGCTGTGCCAAGACTCGTGCTGCGCACGCTTTGTGGTTGGAGTGAGAAACAGGTTCTTTGGTGTTTTCTGCGAAACGCTTTAGCAGCCCGTTGGTGCTAGTATGGAATTAGGGGATGGATGAAGCAGAGAACCCCGTTTGGAGTGAGGCTGCAAAGGGCATGCCAAGGGAAGTGTTCTGCTGTGCCAAGACTCGTGCTGCGCACGCTTTGTGGTTGGAGTGAGAAATAGGTTCCTTGGTGCTTTCTGCGAAACGCTTTAGGAGCCCATTGGTGCTAGTATGGAGTCAGGGGATGGATGAAGCGGAGAGCCCCGTTTGGAGTGAGGCTACAAAGCGCATGCCAAGGGAAGTGTACTGCTGTGCCAAGACTCGTGCTGCGCACGCTTTGTGGTTGGAGTGAGAAACAGGTTCTTTAGTGTTTTCTGCGAAACGCTTTAGCAGCCCGTTGGTGCTAGTATGGAATTAGGGGATGGATGAGGCGGAGAGCCCCGTTTGGAGTGAGGCTGCAAAGCGCATGCCAAGGGAAGTGTTCTGCTGTGCCAAGACTCGTGCTGCGCACGCTTTGTGGTTGGAGTGAGAAACAGGTTCTTTGGTGTTTTCTGCCAAACGCTTTAGCAGCGCGTTGGTGCTGGTTTGGAATTAGGGGATGGATGAAGCGGAGAGCCCCGTTTGGAGTGAGGCTGCAAAGGGCATGCCAAGGGAAGTGTTCTGCTGTGCCAAGACTCGTGCTGCGCACGCTTTGTGGTTGGAGTGAGAAACAGGTTCCTTGGTGCTTTCTGCGAAACGCTTTAGGAGCCTGTTGGTGCTAGTATGGAGTTAGGGGATGGATGAAGCGGAGAGCCCCGTTTGGAGTGAGGCTGCAAAGGGCATGCCAAGGGAAGTGTTCTGCTGTGCCAAGACTCGTGCTGCGCACGCTTTGTGGTTGGAGTGAGAAACAGGTTCCTTGGTGTTTTCAGCGAAACGCTTTAGCAGCCCGTTGCTGCTAGTATGGAGTCAGGGGATGGATGAAGCGGAGAGCCCCGTTTGGAGTGAGGCTGCAAAGGGCATGCCAAGGGAAGTGTTCTGCTGTGCCAAGACTCGTGCTGCGCACGCTTTGTGGTTGAAGTGAGAAACAGGTTCCTTGGTGTTTTCTGCGAAACGCTTTAGCAGCCCGTTGGTGCTAGTATGGAGTCAGGGGATGGATGAAGCGGAGAGCCCCGTTTGGAGTGAGGCTGCAAAGCGCATGCCAAGGGAAGTGTTCTGCTGTGCCAAGACTCGTGCTGCGCACGCTTTGTGGTTAGAGTGAGAAACAGGTTCCTTGGTGTTTTCTGCGAAACGCTTTAGCAGCCCGTTGGTGCTAGTATGGAGTCAGGGAATGGATGAAGCGGAGAGCCCCGTTTGCAGTGAGGCTGCAAAGGGCATGCCAAGGGAAGTGTTCTGCTGTGCCAAGACTCGTGCTGCGCACGCTTTGTGGTTGGAGTGAGAAACAGGTTCCTTGGTGTTTTCTGCGAAACGCTTTAGCAGCCCGTTGGTGCTAGTATGGAGTCAGGGAATGCATGAAGCGGAGAGCCCCGTTTGGAGTGAGGCTGCAAAGGGCATGCCAAGGGAAGTGTTCTGCTGTGCCAAGACTCGTGCTGCGCACGCTTTGTGGTTGGAGTGAGAAACAGGTTCCTTGGTGTTTTCTGCGAAACGCTTTAGCAGCCCGTTGGTGCTAGTATGGAGTCAGGGAATGGATGAAGCGGAGAGCCCCGTTTGGAGTGAGGCTGCAAAGGGCATGCCAAGGGAAGTGTTCTGCTGTGCCAAGACTCGTGCTGCGCACGCTTTGTGGTTGGAGTGAGAAACAGGTTCCTTGGTGCTTTCTGCGAAACTCTTTAGGAGCCTGTTGGTGCTAGTATGGAGTTAGGGGATGGATGAAGCGGAGATCCCCGTTTGGAGTGAGGCTGCAAAGTGCATGCCAAGGGAAGTGTTCTGCTGTGCCAAGACTCGTGCTGCGCACGCTTTGTGGTTGGAGTGAGAAACAGGTTCTTTGGTGTTTTCTGCGAAACGCTTTAGCAGCGCGTTGGTGCTAGTATGGAATTAGGGGATGGATGAAGCAGAGAGCCCCGTTTGGAGTGAGGCTGCAAAGGGCATGCCAAGGGAAGTGTTCTGCTGTGCCAAGACTCGTGCTGCGCACGCTTTGTGGTTGGAGTGAGAAATAGGTTCCTTGGTGCTTTCTGCGAAACGCTTTAGAAGCCCGTGGGTGCTAGTATGGAGTCAGGGGATGGATGAAGCGGAGAGCCCCGTTTGGAGTGAGGCTGCAAAGGGCATACCAAGGGAAGTGTTCTGCTGTGCCAAGACTCGTGCTGCGCACGCTTTTTGGTTGGAGTGAGAAACAGGTTCCTTGGTGTTTTCTGCGAAACGCTTTAGCAGCGCGTTGGTGCTAGTATGGAGTTAGGGGATGGATGAAGCGGAGAGCCCCGTTTGGAGTGAGGCTGCAAAGCGCATGCCAAGGGAAGTGTTCTGCTGTGCCAAGACTCGTGCTGCGCACGCTTTGTGGTTGGAGTGAGAAAAAGGTTCCTTGGTGTTTTCTGCGAAACGCTTTAGCAGCCCGTTGGTTCTAGTATGCAGTCAGGGAATGGATGAAGCGGAGAGCCCCGTTTGGAGTGAGGCTGCAAAGGGCATGCCAAGGGAAGTGTTCTGCTGTGCCAAGACTCGTGCTGCGCACGCTTTGTGGTTGGAGTGAGAAACAGGTTCCTTGGTGTTTTCTGCGAAACGCTTTAGCAGCCCGTTGGTGCTAGTATGGAGTCAGGGAATGGATGAAGCGGAGAGCCCCGTTTGCAGTGAGGCTGCAAAGGGCATGCCAAGGGAAGTGTTCTGCTGTGCCAAGACTCATGCTGCGCACGCTTTGTGGTTGGAGTGAGAAACAGGTTCCTTGGTGTTTTCTGCGAAACGCTTTAGCAGCCCGTTGGTGCTAGTATGGAGTCAGGGGATGGATGAAACGGAGAGCCCCGTTTGGAGTGAGGCTGCAAAGCGCATGCCAAGGGAAGTGTTCTGCTGTGCCAAGACTCGTGCTGTGCACGCTTTGTGGTTGGAGTGAGAAACAGGTTCTTTGGTGCTTTCTCCGAAACGCTTTAGCAGCCCGTTGGTGCTAGTATGGAATTAGGGGATGGATGAAGCGGAGAGCCACGTTTGGAGTGAGGCTGCAAAGCGCATGCCAGGGGAAGTGTTCTGCTGTGCCAAGACTCGTGCTGCGCACGCTTTGTGGTTGGAGTGAGAAACAGGTTCTTTGGTGTTTTCTGCCAAACGCTTTAGCAGCCCGTTGGTGCTAGTTTGGAATTAGGGGATGGATGAAGCGGAGAGCCCCGTTTGGAGTGAGGCTGCAAAGGGCATGCCAAGGGAAGTGTTCTGCTGTGCCAAGACTCGTGCTGCGCACGCTTTGTGGTTGGAGCGAGAAATAGGTTCCTTGGTGCTTTCTGCGAAACGCTTTAGGAGCCCGTGGGTCCTAGTATGGAGTCAGGGGATGGATGAAGCGGAGAGCCCCGTTTGGAGTGAGGCTGCAAAGCGCATGCCAAGGGAAGTGTACTGCTGTGCCAAGACTCGTGCTGCGCACGCTTTGTGGTTGGAGTGAGAAACAGGTTCCTTGGTGCTTTCTGCGAAACGCTTTAGGAGCCTGTTGCTGCTAGTATGGAGATAGGGGATGGATGAAGCGGAGAGCCCCGTTTGGAGTGAGGCTGCAAAGTGCATGCCAAGGGAAGTGTTCTGCTGTGCCAAGACTCGTGCTGCGCACGCTTTGTGGTTGGAGTGAGAAACAGGTTCTTTGGTGTTTTCTGCGAAACGCTTTAGCAGGCCGTTGGTGCTAGTATGGAATTAGGGGATGGATGAAGCAGAGAACCCCGTTTGGAGTGAGGCTGCAAAGGGCATGCCAAGGGAAGTGTTCTGCTGTGCCAAGACTCGTGCTGCGCACGCTTTGTGGTTGGAGTGAGAAATAGGTTCCTTGGTGCTTTCTGCGAAACGCTTTAGGAGCCCATTGGTGCTAGTATGGAGTCAGGGGATGGATGAAGCGGAGAGCCCCGTTTGGAGTGAGGCTACAAAGCGCATGCCAAGGGAAGTGTACTGCTGTGCCAAGACTCGTGCTGCGCACGCTTTGTGGTTGGAATGAGAAACAGGTTCTTTAGTGTTTTCTGCGAAACGCTTTAGCAGCCCGTTGGTGCTAGTATGGAATTAGGGGATGGATGAGGCGGAGAGCCCCGTTTGGAGTGAGGCTGCAAAGCGCATGCCAAGGGAAGTGTTCTGCTGTGCCAAGACTCGTGCTGCGCACGCTTTGTGGTTGGAGTGAGAAACAGGTTCTTTGGTGTTTTCTGCCAAACGCTTTAGCAGCGCGTTGGTGCTGGTTTGGAATTAGGGGATGGATGAAGCGGAGAGCCCCGTTTGGAGTGAGGCTGCAAAGGGCATGCCAAGGGAAGTGTTCTGCTGTGCCAAGACTCGTGCTGCGCACGCTTTGTGGTTGGAGTGAGAAACAGGTTCCTTGGTGCTTTCTGCGAAACGCTTTAGGAGCCTGTTGGTGCTAGTATGGAGTTAGGGGATGGATGAAGCGGAGAGCCCCGTTTGGAGTGAGGCTGCAAAGGGCATGCCAAGGGAAGTGTTCTGCTGTGCCAAGACTCATGCTGCGCACGCTTTGTGGTTGGAGTGAGAAACAGGTTCCTTGGTGTTTTCTGCGAAACGCTTTAGCAGCCCGTTGGTGCTAGTATGGAGTCAGGGGATGGATGAAACGGAGAGCCCCGTTTGGAGTGAGGCTGCAAAGCGCATGCCAAGGGAAGTGTTCTGCTGTGCCAAGACTCGTGCTGTGCACGCTTTGTGGTTGGAGTGAGAAACAGGTTCTTTGGTGCTTTCTGCGAAACGCTTTAGCAGCCCATTGGTGCTAATATGGAGTCAGGGGATGGATGAAGCAGAGAGCCCCGTTTGCAGTGAGGCTGCAAAGCGCATGCCAAGGGAAGTGTACTGCTGTGCCAAGACTCGTGCTGCGCACGCTTTGTGGTTGGAGTGAGAAACAGGTTCTTTAGTGTTTTCTGCGAAACGCTTTAGGAGCCCGTTGGTGCTAGTATGGAATTAGGGGATGGATGAAGCGGAGAGCCACGTTTGGAGTGAGGCTGCAAAGCGCATGCCAGGGGAAGTGTTCTGCTGTGCCAAGACTCGTGCTGCGCACGCTTTGTGGTTGGAGTGAGAAACAGGTTCTTTGGTGTTTTCTGCGAAACGCTTTAGCAGCCCGTTGGTGCTAGTTTGGAATTAGGGGATGGATGAAGCGGAGAGCCCCGTTTGGAGTGAGGCTGCAAAGGGCATGCCAAGGGAAGTGTTCTGCTGTGCCAAGACTCGTGCTGCGCACGCTTTGTGGTTGGAGCGAGAAATAGGTTCCTTGGTGCTTTCTGCGAAACGCTTTAGGAGCCCGTGGGTCCTAGTATGGAGTCAGGGGATGGATGAAGCGGAGAGCCCCGTTTGGAGTGAGGCTGCAAAGCGCATGCCAAGGGAAGTGTACTGCTGTGCCAAGACTCGTGCTGCGCACGCTTTGTGGTTGGAGTGAGAAACAGGTTCCTTGGTGCTTTCTGCGAAACGCTTTAGGAGCCTGTTGCTGCTAGTATGGAGATAGGGGATGGATGAAGCGGAGAGCCCCGTTTGGAGTGAGGCTGCAAAGTGCATGCCAAGGGAAGTGTTCTGCTGTGCCAAGACTCGTGCTGCGCACGCTTTGTGGTTGGAGTGAGAAACAGGTTCTTTGGTGTTTTCTGCGAAACGCTTTAGCAGCCCGTTGGTGCTAGTATGGAATTAGGGGATGGATGAAGCAGAGAACCCCGTTTGGAGTGAGGCTGCAAAGGGCATGCCAAGGGAAGTGTTCTGCTGTGCCAAGACTCGTGCTGCGCACGCTTTGTGGTTGGAGTGAGAAATAGGTTCCTTGGTGCTTTCTGCGAAACGCTTTAGGAGCCCATTGGTGCTAGTATGGAGTCAGGGGATGGATGAAGCGGAGAGCCCCGTTTGGAGTGAGGCTACAAAGCGCATGCCAAGGGAAGTGTACTGCTGTGCCAAGACTCGTGCTGCGCACGCTTTGTGGTTGGAGTGAGAAACAGGTTCTTTAGTGTTTTCTGCGAAACGCTTTAGCAGCCCGTTGGTGCTAGTATGGAATTAGGGGATGGATGAGGCGGAGAGCCCCGTTTGGAGTGAGGCTGCAAAGCGCATGCCAAGGGAAGTGTTCTGCTGTGCCAAGACTCGTGCTGCGCACGCTTTGTGGTTGGAGTGAGAAACAGGTTCTTTGGTGTTTTCTGCCAAACGCTTTAGCAGCGCGTTGGTGCTGGTTTGGAATTAGGGGATGGATGAAGCGGAGAGCCCCGTTTGGAGTGAGGCTGCAAAGGGCATGCCAAGGGAAGTGTTCTGCTGTGCCAAGACTCGTGCTGCGCACGCTTTGTGGTTGGAGTGAGAAACAGGTTCCTTGGTGCTTTCTGCGAAACGCTTTAGGAGCCTGTTGGTGCTAGTATGGAGTTAGGGGATGGATGAAGCGGAGAGCCCCGTTTGGAGTGAGGCTGCAAAGCGCATGCCAGGGGAAGTGTTCTGCTGTGCCAAGACTCGTGCTGCGCACGCTTTGTGGTTGGAGTGAGAAACAGGTTCTTTGGTGTTTTCTGCGAAACGCTTTAGCAGCCCGTTGGTGCTAGTTTGGAATTAGGGGATGGATGAAGCGGAGAGCCCCGTTTGGAGTGAGGCTGCAAAGGGCATGCCAAGGGAAGTGTTCTGCTGTGCCAAGACTCGTGCTGCGCACGCTTTGTGGTTGGAGCGAGAAATAGGTTCCTTGGTGCTTTCTGCGAAACGCTTTAGGAGCCCGTGGGTCCTAGTATGGAGTCAGGGGATGGATGAAGCGGAGAGCCCCGTTTGGAGTGAGGCTGCAAAGCGCATGCCAAGGGAAGTGTACTGCTGTGCCAAGACTCGTGCTGCGCACGCTTTGTGGTTGGAGTGAGAAACAGGTTCCTTGGTGCTTTCTGCGAAACGCTTTAGGAGCCTGTTGCTGCTAGTATGGAGATAGGGGATGGATGAAGCGGAGAGCCCCGTTTGGAGTGAGGCTGCAAAGTGCATGCCAAGGGAAGTGTTCTGCTGTGCCAAGACTCGTGCTGCGCACGCTTTGTGGTTGGAGTGAGAAACAGGTTCCTTGGTGTTTTCTGCGAAACGCTTTAGCAGCCCGTTGGTGCTAGTATGGAATTAGGGGATGGATGAAGCAGAGAACCCCGTTTGGAGTGAGGCTGCAAAGGGCATGCCAAGGGAAGTGTTCTGCTGTGCCAAGACTCGTGCTGCGCACGCTTTGTGGTTGGAGTGAGAAATAGGTTCCTTGGTGCTTTCTGCGAAACGCTTTAGGAGCCCATTGGTGCTAGTATGGAGTCAGGGGATGGATGAAGCGGAGAGCCCCGTTTGGAGTGAGGCTACAAAGCGCATGCCAAGGGAAGTGTACTGCTGTGCCAAGACTCGTGCTGCGCACGCTTTGTGGTTGGAGTGAGAAACAGGTTCTTTAGTGTTTTCTGCGAAACGCTTTAGCAGCCCGTTGGTGCTAGTATGGAATTAGGGGATGGATGAGGCGGAGAGCCCCGTTTGGAGTGAGGCTGCAAAGCGCATGCCAAGGGAAGTGTTCTGCTGTGCCAAGACTCGTGCTGCGCACGCTTTGTGGTTGGAGTGAGAAACAGGTTCTTTGGTGTTTTCTGCCAAACGCTTTAGCAGCGCGTTGGTGCTGGTTTGGAATTAGGGGATGGATGAAGCGGAGAGCCCCGTTTGGAGTGAGGCTGCAAAGGGCATGCCAAGGGAAGTGTTCTGCTGTGCCAAGACTCGTGCTGCGCACGCTTTGTGGTTGGAGTGAGAAACAGGTTCCTTGGTGCTTTCTGCGAAACGCTTTAGGAGCCTGTTGGTGCTAGTATGGAGTTAGGGGATGGATGAAGCGGAGAGCCCCGTTTGGAGTGAGGCTGCAAAGGGCATGCCAAGGGAAGTGTTCTGCTGTGCCAAGACTCGTGCTGCGCACGCTTTGTGGTTGGAGTGAGAAACAGGTTCCTTGGTGTTTTCAGCGAAACGCTTTAGCAGCCCGTTGCTGCTAGTATGGAGTCAGGGGATGGATGAAGCGGAGAGCCCCGTTTGGAGTGAGGCTGCAAAGGGCATGCCAAGGGAAGTGTTCTGCTGTGCCAAGACTCGTGCTGCGCACGCTTTGTGGTTGAAGTGAGAAACAGGTTCCTTGGTGTTTTCTGCGAAACGCTTTAGCAGCCCGTTGGTGCTAGTATGGAGTCAGGGGATGGATGAAGCGGAGAGCCCCGTTTGGAGTGAGGCTGCAAAGCGCATGCCAAGGGAAGTGTTCTGCTGTGCCAAGACTCGTGCTGCGCACGCTTTGTGGTTAGAGTGAGAAACAGGTTCCTTGGTGTTTTCTGCGAAACGCTTTAGCAGCCCGTTGGTGCTAGTATGGAGTCAGGGAATGGATGAAGCGGAGAGCCCCGTTTGCAGTGAGGCTGCAAAGGGCATGCCAAGGGAAGTGTTCTGCTGTGCCAAGACTCGTGCTGCGCACGCTTTGTGGTTGGAGTGAGAAACAGGTTCCTTGGTGTTTTCTGCGAAACGCTTTAGCAGCCCGTTGGTGCTAGTATGGAGTCAGGGAATGCATGAAGCGGAGAGCCCCGTTTGGAGTGAGGCTGCAAAGGGCATGCCAAGGGAAGTGTTCTGCTGTGCCAAGACTCGTGCTGCGCACGCTTTGTGGTTGGAGTGAGAAACAGGTTCCTTGGTGTTTTCTGCGAAACGCTTTAGCAGCCCGTTGGTGCTAGTATGGAGTCAGGGAATGGATGAAGCGGAGAGCCCCGTTTGGAGTGAGGCTGCAAAGGGCATGCCAAGGGAAGTGTTCTGCTGTGCCAAGACTCGTGCTGCGCACGCTTTGTGGTTGGAGTGAGAAACAGGTTCCTTGGTGTTTTCTGCGAAACGCTTTAGCAGCCCGTTGGTGCTAGTATGGAGTCAGGGGATGGATGAAACGGAGAGCCCCGTTTGGAGTGAGGCTGCAAAGCGCATGCCAAGGGAAGTGTACTGCTGTGCCAAGACTCGTGCTGCGCACGCTTTGTGGTTGGAGTGAGAAACAGGTTCTTTAGTGTTTTCTGCGAAACGCTTTAGCAGCCCGTTGGTGCTAGTATGGAATTAGGGGATGGATGAGGCGGAGAGCCACGTTTGGAGTGAGGCTGCAAAGCGCATGCCAGGGGAAGTGTTCTGCTGTGCCAAGACTCGTGCTGCGCACGCTTTGTGGTTGGAGTGAGAAACAGGTTCTTTGGTGTTTTCTGCCAAACGCTTTAGCAGCGCGTTGGTGCTAGTTTGGAATTAGGGGATGGATGAAGCGGAGAGCCCCATTTGGAGTGAGGCTGCAAAGGGCATGCCAAGGGAAGTGTTCTGCTGTGCCAAGACTCGTGCTGCGCACGCTTTGTGGTTGGAGTGAGAAACAGGTTCCTTGGTGATTTCTGCGAAACTCTTTAGGAGCCTGTTGGTGCTAGTATGGAGTTAGGGGATGGATGAAGCGGAGAGCCCCGTTTGGAGTGAGGCTGCAAAGTGCATGCCAAGGGAAGTGTTCTGCTGTGCCAAGACTCGTGCTGCGCACGCTTTGTGGTTGGAGTGAGAAACAGGTTCTTAGGTGTTTTCTGCGAAACGCTTTAGCAGCCCGTTGGTGCTAGTATGGAATTAGGGGATGGATGAAGCGGAGAGCCCCGTTTGGAGTGAGGCTGCAAAGGGCATGCCAAGGGAAGTGTTCTGCTGTGCCAAGACTCGTGCTGCGCACGCTTTGTGGTTGGAGTGAGAAATAGGTTCCTTGGTGTTTTCTGCGAAACGCTTTAGCAGCCCGTTGGTGCTAGTATGGAATTAGGGGATGGATGAGGCGGAGAGCCCCGTTTGGAGTGAGGCTGCAAAGCGCATGCCAAGGGAAGTGTTCTGCTGTGCCAAGACTCGTGCTGCGCACGCTTTGTGGTTGGAGTGAGAAACAGGTTCTTTGGTGTTTTCTGCCAAACGCTTTAGCAGCGCGTTGGTGCTGGTTTGAAATTAGGGGATGGATGAAGCGGAGAGCCCCGTTTGGAGTGAGGCTGCAAAGGGCATGCCAAGGGAAGTGTTCTGCTGTGCCAAGACTCGTGCTGCGCACGCTTTGTGGTTGGAGTGAGAAACAGGTTCCTTGGTGCTTTCTGCGAAACGCTTTAGGAGCCTGTTGGTGCTAGTATGGAGTTAGGGGATGGATGAAGCGGAGAGCCCCGTTTGGAGTGAGGCTGCAAAGGGCATGCCAAGGGAAGTGTTCTGCTGTGCCAAGACTCGTGCTGCGCACGCTTTGTGGTTGGAGTGAGAAACAGGTTCCTTGGTGTTTTCTGCGAAACGCTTTAGCAGCCCGTTGGTGCTAGTATGGAGTCAGGGAATGCATGAAGCGGAGAGCCCCGTTTGGAGTGAGGCTGCAAAGGGCATGCCAAGGGAAGTGTTCTGCTGTGCCAAGACTCGTGCTGCGCACGCTTTGTGGTTGGAGTGAGAAACAGGTTCCTTGGTGTTTTCTGCGAAACGCTTTAGCAGCCCGTTGGTGCTAGTATGGAGTCAGGGAATGGATGAAGCGGAGAGCCCCGTTTGGAGTGAGGCTGCAAAGGGCATGCCAAGGGAAGTGTTCTGCTGTGCCAAGACTCGTGCTGCGCACGCTTTGTGGTTGGAGTGAGAAACAGGTTCCTTGGTGTTTTCTGCGAAACGCTTTAGCAGCCCGTTGGTGCTAGTATGGAGTCAGGGGATGGATGAAACGGAGAGCCCCGTTTGGAGTGAGGCTGCAAAGCGCATGCCAAGGGAAGTGTACTGCTGTGCCAAGACTCGTGCTGCGCACGCTTTGTGGTTGGAGTGAGAAACAGGTTCTTTAGTGTTTTCTGCGAAACGCTTTAGCAGCCCGTTGGTGCTAGTATGGAATTAGGGGATGGATGAGGCGGAGAGCCACGTTTGGAGTGAGGCTGCAAAGCGCATGCCAGGGGAAGTGTTCTGCTGTGCCAAGACTCGTGCTGCGCACGCTTTGTGGTTGGAGTGAGAAACAGGTTCTTTGGTGTTTTCTGCCAAACGCTTTAGCAGCGCGTTGGTGCTAGTTTGGAATTAGGGGATGGATGAAGCGGAGAGCCCCATTTGGAGTGAGGCTGCAAAGGGCATGCCAAGGGAAGTGTTCTGCTGTGCCAAGACTCGTGCTGCGCACGCTTTGTGGTTGGAGTGAGAAACAGGTTCCTTGGTGATTTCTGCGAAACTCTTTAGGAGCCTGTTGGTGCTAGTATGGAGTTAGGGGATGGATGAAGCGGAGAGCCCCGTTTGGAGTGAGGCTGCAAAGTGCATGCCAAGGGAAGTGTTCTGCTGTGCCAAGACTCGTGCTGCGCACGCTTTGTGGTTGGAGTGAGAAACAGGTTCTTAGGTGTTTTCTGCGAAACGCTTTAGCAGCCCGTTGGTGCTAGTATGGAATTAGGGGATGGATGAAGCGGAGAGCCCCGTTTGGAGTGAGGCTGCAAAGGGCATGCCAAGGGAAGTGTTCTGCTGTGCCAAGACTCGTGCTGCGCACGCTTTGTGGTTGGAGTGAGAAATAGGTTCCTTGGTGTTTTCTGCGAAACGCTTTAGCAGCCCGTTGGTGCTAGTATGGAATTAGGGGATGGATGAGGCGGAGAGCCCCGTTTGGAGTGAGGCTGCAAAGCGCATGCCAAGGGAAGTGTTCTGCTGTGCCAAGACTCGTGCTGCGCACGCTTTGTGGTTGGAGTGAGAAACAGGTTCTTTGGTGTTTTCTGCCAAACGCTTTAGCAGCGCGTTGGTGCTGGTTTGAAATTAGGGGATGGATGAAGCGGAGAGCCCCGTTTGGAGTGAGGCTGCAAAGGGCATGCCAAGGGAAGTGTTCTGCTGTGCCAAGACTCGTGCTGCGCACGCTTTGTGGTTGGAGTGAGAAACAGGTTCCTTGGTGCTTTCTGCGAAACGCTTTAGGAGCCTGTTGGTGCTAGTATGGAGTTAGGGGATGGATGAAGCGGAGAGCCCCGTTTGGAGTGAGGCTGCAAAGGGCATGCCAAGGGAAGTGTTCTGCTGTGCCAAGACTCGTGCTGCGCACGCTTTGTGGTTGGAGTGAGAAACAGGTTCCTTGGTGTTTTCTGCGAAACGCTTTAGCAGCCCGTTGGTGCTAGTATAGAATTAGGGGATGGATGAAGCGGAGAGCCCCGTTTGGAGTGAGGCTGCAAAGGGCATGCCAAGGGAAGTGTTCTGCTGTGCCAAGACTCGTGCTGCGCACGCTTTGTGGTTGGAGTGAGAAACAGGTTCCTTGGTGTTTTCAGCGAAACGCTTTAGCAGCCCGTTGCTGCTAGTATGGAGTCAGGGGATGGATGAAGCGGAGAGCCCCGTTTGGAGTGAGGCTGCAAAGCGCATGCCAAGGGAAGTGTTCTGCTGTGCCAAGACTCGTGCTGCGCACGCTTTGTGGTTAGAGTGAGAAACAGGTTCCTTGGTGTTTTCTGCGAAACGCTTTAGCAGCCCGTTGGTGCTAGTATGGAGTCAGGGAATGGATGAAGCGGAGAGCCCCGTTTGGAGTGAGGCTGCAAAGGGCATGCCAAGGGAAGTGTTCTGCTGTGCCAAGACTCGTGCTGCGCACGCTTTGTGGTTGGAGTGAGAAACAGGTTCCTTGGTGTTTTCTGCCAAACGCTTTAGCAGCCCGTTGGTGCTAGTATGGAGTCAGGGAATGCATGAAGCGGAGAGCCCCGTTTGGAGTGAGGCTGCAAAGGGCATGCCAAGGGAAGTGTTCTGCTGTGCCAAGACTCGTGCTGCGCACGCTTTGTGGTTGGAGTGAGAAACAGGTTCCTTGGTGTTTTCTGCGAAACGCTTTAGCAGCCCGTTGGTGCTAGTATGGAGTCAGGGAATGGATGAAGCGGAGAGCCCCGTTTGGAGTGAGGCTGCAAAGGGCATGCCAAGGGAAGTGTTCTGCTGTGCCAAGACTCGTGCTGCGCACGCTTTGTGGTTGGAGTGAGAAACAGGTTCCTTGGTGTTTTCTGCGAAACGCTTTAGCAGCCCGTTGGTGCTAGTATGGAGTCAGGGAATGCATGAAGCGGAGAGCCCCGTTTGGAGTGAGGCTGCAAAGGGCATGCCAAGGGAAGTGTTCTGCTGTGCCAAGACTCGTGCTGCGCACGCTTTGTGGTTGGAGTGAGAAACAGGTTCCTTGGTGTTTTCTGCGAAACGCTTTAGCAGCCCGTTGGTGCTAGTATGGAGTCAGGGAATGGATGAAGCGGAGAGCCCCGTTTGGAGTGAGGCTGCAAAGGGCATGCCAAGGGAAGTGTTCTGCTGTGCCAAGACTCATGCTGCGCACGCTTTGTGGTTGGAGTGAGAAACAGGTTCCTTGGTGTTTTCTGCGAAACGCTTTAGCAGCCCGTTGGTGCTAGTATGGAGTCAGGGGATGGATGAAACGGAGAGCCCCGTTTGGAGTGAGGCTGCAAAGCGCATGCCAAGGGAAGTGTACTGCTGTGCCAAGACTCGTGCTGCGCACGCTTTGTGGTTGGAGTGAGAAACAGGTTCTTTAGTGTTTTCTGCGAAACGCTTTAGCAGCCCGTTGGTGCTAGTATGGAATTAGGGGATGGATGAAGCGGAGAGCCACGTTTGGAGTGAGGCTGCAAAGCGCATGCCAGGGGAAGTGTTCTGCTGTGCCAAGACTCGTGCTGCGCACGCTTTGTGGTTGGAGTGAGAAACAGGTTCTTTGGTGTTTTCTGCCAAACGCTTTAGCAGCGCGTTGGTGCTAGTTTGGAATTAGGGGATGGATGAAGCGGAGAGCCCCGTTTGGAGTGAGGCTGCAAAGGGCATGCCAAGGGAAGTGTTCTGCTGTGCCAAGACTCATGCTGCGCACGCTTTGTGGTTGGAGTGAGAAACAGGTTCCTTGGTGTTTTCTGCGAAACGCTTTAGCAGCCCGTTGGTGCTAGTATGGAGTCAGGGGATGGATGAAACGGAGAGCCCCGTTTGGAGTGAGGCTGCCAAGCGCATGCCAAGGGAAGTGTTCTGCTGTGCCAAGACTCGTGCTGCGCACGCTTTGTGGTTGGAGTGAGAAACAGGTTCTTTGGTGCTTTCTGCGAAACGCTTTAGCAGCCCATTGGTGCTAGTATGGAGTCAGGGGATGGATGAAGCAGAGAGCCCCGTTTGGAGTGAGGCTGCAAAGCGCATGCCAAGGGAAGTGTACTGCTGTGCCAAGACTCGTGCTGCGCACGCTTTGTGGTTGGAGTGAGAAACAGGTTCTTTGGTGTTTTCTGCCAAACGCTTTAGCAGCCCGTTGGTGCTAGTTTGGAATTAGGGGATGGATGAAGCGGAGAGCCCCGTTTGGAGTGAGGCTGCAAAGGGCATGCCAAGGGAAGTGTTCTGCTGTGCCAAGACTCGTGCTGCGCACGCTTTGTGGTTGGAGTGAGAAATAGGTTCCTTGGTGCTTTCTGCGAAACGCTTTAGGAGCCCGTGGGTGCTAGTATGGAGTCAGGGGATGGATGAAGCGGAGAGCCCCGTTTGGAGTGAGGCTGCAAAGGGCATACCAAGGGAAGTGTTCTGCTGTACCAAGACTCGTGCTGCGCACGCTTTGTGGTTGGAGTGAGAAACAGGTTCCTTGGTGTTTTCTGCGAAACGCTTTAGCAGCGCGTTGGTGCTAGTATGGAGTCAGGGGATGGATGAAGCGGAGAGCCCCGTTTGGAGTGAGGCTGCAAAGCGCATGCCAAGGGAAGTGTTCTGCTGTGCCAAGACTCGTGCTGCGCACGCTTTGTGGTTAGAGTGAGAAACAGGTTCCTTGGTGTTTTCTGCGAAACGCTTTAGCAGCCCGTTGGTGCTAGTATGGAGTCAGGGAATGGATGAAGCGGAGAGCCCCGTTTGGAGTGAGGCTGCAAAGGGCATGCCAAGGGAAGTGTTCTGCTGTGCCAAGACTCGTGCTGCGCACGCTTTGTGGTTGGAGTGAGAAACAGGTTCCTTGGTGTTTTCTGCGAAACGCTTTAGCAGCCCGTTGGTGCTAGTATGGAGTCAGGGAATGGATGAAGCGGAGAGCCCCGTTTGGAGTGAGGCTGCAAAGGGCATGCCAAGGGAAGTGTTCTGCTGTGCCAAGACTCGTGCTGCGCACGCTTTGTGGTTGGAGTGAGAAACAGGTTCCTTGGTGTTTTCTGCGAAACGCTTTAGCAGCCCGTTGGTGCTAGTATGGAGTCAGGGAATGGATGAAGCGGAGAGCCCCGTTTGGAGTGAGGCTGCAAAGGGCATGCCAGGGGAAGTGTTCTGCTGTGCCAAGACTCATGCTGCGCACGCTTTGTGGTTGGAGTGAGAAACAGGTTCCTTAGTGTTTTCTGCGAAACGCTTTAGCAGCCCGTTGGTGCTAGTATGGAGTCAGGGGATGGATGAAACGGAGAGCCCCGTTTGGAGTGAGGCTGCAAAGCGCATGCCAAGGGAAGTGTTCTGCTGTTCCAAGACTCGTGCTGCGCACGCTTTGTGGTTGGAGTGAGAAACAGGTTCTTTGGTGCTTTCTGCGAAACGCTTTAGCAGCCCATTGGTGCTAGTATGGAGTCAGGGGATGGATGAAGCGGAGAGCCCCGTTTGGAGTGAGGCTGCAAAGGGCATGCCAAGGGAAGTGTTCTGCTGTGCCAAGACTCGTGCTGCGCACGCTTTGTGGTTGGAGTGAGAAACAGGTTCCTTGGTGCTTTCTGCGAAACGCTTTAGGAGCCTGTTGGTGCTAGTATGGAGTCCGGGGATGGATGAAGCGGAGAGCCCCGTTTGGAGTGAGGCTGCAAAGGGCATGCCAAGGGAAGTGTTCTGCTGTGCCAAGACTCGTGCTGCGCACGCTTTGTGGTTGGAGTGAGAAACAGGTTCCTTGGTGTTTTCTGCGAAACGCTTTAGCAGCCCGTTGGTGCTAGTATGGAATTAGGGGATGGATGAGGCGGAGAGCCACGTTTGGAGTGAGGCTGCAAAGCGCATGCCAGGGGAAGTGTTCTGCTGTGCCAAGACTCGTGCTGCGCACGCTTTGTGGTTGGAGTGAGAAACAGGTTCTTTGGTGTTTTCTGCCAAACGCTTTAGCAGCGCGTTGGTGCTAGTTTGGAATTAGGGGATGGATGAAGCGGAGAGCCCCGTTTGGAGTGAGGCTGCAAAGGGCATGCCAAGGGAAGTGTTCTGCTGTGCCAAGACTCGTGCTGCGCACGCTTTGTGGTTGGAGTGAGAAACAGGTTCCTTGGTGTTTTCTGCGAAACGCTTTAGCAGCCCGTTGGTGCTAGTATAGAATTAGGGGATGGATGAAGCGGAGAGCCCCGTTTGGAGTGAGGCTGCAAAGGGCATGCCAAGGGAAGTGTTCTGCTGTGCCAAGACTCGTGCTGCGCACGCTTTGTGGTTGGAGTGAGAAACAGGTTCCTTGGTGTTTTCAGCGAAACGCTTTAGCAGCCCGTTGCTGCTAGTATGGAGTCAGGGGATGGATGAAGCGGAGAGCCCCGTTTGGAGTGAGGCTGCAAAGCGCATGCCAAGGGAAGTGTTCTGCTGTGCCAAGACTCGTGCTGCGCACGCTTTGTGGTTAGAGTGAGAAACAGGTTCCTTGGTGTTTTCTGCGAAACGCTTTAGCAGCCCGTTGGTGCTAGTATGGAGTCAGGGAATGGATGAAGCGGAGAGCCCCGTTTGGAGTGAGGCTGCAAAGGGCATGCCAAGGGAAGTGTTCTGCTGTGCCAAGACTCGTGCTGCGCACGCTTTGTGGTTGGAGTGAGAAACAGGTTCCTTGGTGTTTTCTGCCAAACGCTTTAGCAGCCCGTTGGTGCTAGTATGGAGTCAGGGAATGCATGAAGCGGAGAGCCCCGTTTGGAGTGAGGCTGCAAAGGGCATGCCAAGGGAAGTGTTCTGCTGTGCCAAGACTCGTGCTGCGCACGCTTTGTGGTTGGAGTGAGAAACAGGTTCCTTGGTGTTTTCTGCGAAACGCTTTAGCAGCCCGTTGGTGCTAGTATGGAGTCAGGGAATGGATGAAGCGGAGAGCCCCGTTTGGAGTGAGGCTGCAAAGGGCATGCCAAGGGAAGTGTTCTGCTGTGCCAAGACTCGTGCTGCGCACGCTTTGTGGTTGGAGTGAGAAACAGGTTCCTTGGTGTTTTCTGCGAAACGCTTTAGCAGCCCGTTGGTGCTAGTATGGAGTCAGGGAATGCATGAAGCGGAGAGCCCCGTTTGGAGTGAGGCTGCAAAGGGCATGCCAAGGGAAGTGTTCTGCTGTGCCAAGACTCGTGCTGCGCACGCTTTGTGGTTGGAGTGAGAAACAGGTTCCTTGGTGTTTTCTGCGAAACGCTTTAGCAGCCCGTTGGTGCTAGTATGGAGTCAGGGAATGGATGAAGCGGAGAGCCCCGTTTGGAGTGAGGCTGCAAAGGGCATGCCAAGGGAAGTGTTCTGCTGTGCCAAGACTCATGCTGCGCACGCTTTGTGGTTGGAGTGAGAAACAGGTTCCTTGGTGTTTTCTGCGAAACGCTTTAGCAGCCCGTTGGTGCTAGTATGGAGTCAGGGGATGGATGAAACGGAGAGCCCCGTTTGGAGTGAGGCTGCAAAGCGCATGCCAAGGGAAGTGTACTGCTGTGCCAAGACTCGTGCTGCGCACGCTTTGTGGTTGGAGTGAGAAACAGGTTCTTTAGTGTTTTCTGCGAAACGCTTTAGCAGCCCGTTGGTGCTAGTATGGAATTAGGGGATGGATGAAGCGGAGAGCCACGTTTGGAGTGAGGCTGCAAAGCGCATGCCAGGGGAAGTGTTCTGCTGTGCCAAGACTCGTGCTGCGCACGCTTTGTGGTTGGAGTGAGAAACAGGTTCTTTGGTGTTTTCTGCCAAACGCTTTAGCAGCGCGTTGGTGCTAGTTTCGAATTAGGGGATGGATGAAGCGGAGAGCCCCGTTTGGAGTGAGGCTGCAAAGGGCATGCCAAGGGAAGTGTTCTGCTGTGCCAAGACTCATGCTGCGCACGCTTTGTGGTTGGAGTGAGAAACAGGTTCCTTGGTGTTTTCTGCGAAACGCTTTAGCAGCCCGTTGGTGCTAGTATGGAGTCAGGGGATGGATGAAACGGAGAGCCCCGTTTGGAGTGAGGCTGCCAAGCGCATGCCAAGGGAAGTGTTCTGCTGTGCCAAGACTCGTGCTGCGCACGCTTTGTGGTTGGAGTGAGAAACAGGTTCTTTGGTGCTTTCTGCGAAACGCTTTAGCAGCCCATTGGTGCTAGTATGGAGTCAGGGGATGGATGAAGCAGAGAGCCCCGTTTGGAGTGAGGCTGCAAAGCGCATGCCAAGGGAAGTGTACTGCTGTGCCAAGACTCGTGCTGCGCACGCTTTGTGGTTGGAGTGAGAAACAGGTTCTTTGGTGTTTTCTGCCAAACGCTTTAGCAGCCCGTTGGTGCTAGTTTGGAATTAGGGGATGGATGAAGCGGAGAGCCCCGTTTGGAGTGAGGCTGCAAAGGGCATGCCAAGGGAAGTGTTCTGCTGTGCCAAGACTCGTGCTGCGCACGCTTTGTGGTTGGAGTGAGAAATAGGTTCCTTGGTGCTTTCTGCGAAACGCTTTAGGAGCCCGTGGGTGCTAGTATGGAGTCAGGGGATGGATGAAGCGGAGAGCCCCGTTTGGAGTGAGGCTGCAAAGGGCATACCAAGGGAAGTGTTCTGCTGTACCAAGACTCGTGCTGCGCACGCTTTGTGGTTGGAGTGAGAAACAGGTTCCTTGGTGTTTTCTGCGAAACGCTTTAGCAGCGCGTTGGTGCTAGTATGGAGTCAGGGGATGGATGAAGCGGAGAGCCCCGTTTGGAGTGAGGCTGCAAAGCGCATGCCAAGGGAAGTGTTCTGCTGTGCCAAGACTCGTGCTGCGCACGCTTTGTGGTTAGAGTGAGAAACAGGTTCCTTGGTGTTTTCTGCGAAACGCTTTAGCAGCCCGTTGGTGCTAGTATGGAGTCAGGGAATGGATGAAGCGGAGAGCCCCGTTTGGAGTGAGGCTGCAAAGGGCATGCCAAGGGAAGTGTTCTGCTGTGCCAAGACTCGTGCTGCGCACGCTTTGTGGTTGGAGTGAGAAACAGGTTCCTTGGTGTTTTCTGCGAAACGCTTTAGCAGCCCGTTGGTGCTAGTATGGAGTCAGGGAATGGATGAAGCGGAGAGCCCCGTTTGGAGTGAGGCTGCAAAGGGCATGCCAAGGGAAGTGTTCTGCTGTGCCAAGACTCGTGCTGCGCACGCTTTGTGGTTGGAGTGAGAAACAGGTTCCTTGGTGTTTTCTGCGAAACGCTTTAGCAGCCCGTTGGTGCTAGTATGGAGTCAGGGAATGGATGAAGCGGAGAGCCCCGTTTGGAGTGAGGCTGCAAAGGGCATGCCAGGGGAAGTGTTCTGCTGTGCCAAGACTCATGCTGCGCACGCTTTGTGGTTGGAGTGAGAAACAGGTTCCTTAGTGTTTTCTGCGAAACGCTTTAGCAGCCCGTTGGTGCTAGTATGGAGTCAGGGGATGGATGAAACGGAGAGCCCCGTTTGGAGTGAGGCTGCAAAGCGCATGCCAAGGGAAGTGTTCTGCTGTTCCAAGACTCGTGCTGCGCACGCTTTGTGGTTGGAGTGAGAAACAGGTTCTTTGGTGCTTTCTGCGAAACGCTTTAGCAGCCCATTGGTGCTAGTATGGAGTCAGGGGATGGATGAAGCGGAGAGCCCCGTTTGGAGTGAGGCTGCAAAGGGCATGCCAAGGGAAGTGTTCTGCTGTGCCAAGACTCGTGCTGCGCACGCTTTGTGGTTGGAGTGAGAAACAGGTTCCTTGGTGCTTTCTGCGAAACGCTTTAGGAGCCTGTTGGTGCTAGTATGGAGTCCGGGGATGGATGAAGCGGAGAGCCCCGTTTGGAGTGAGGCTGCAAAGGGCATGCCAAGGGAAGTGTTCTGCTGTGCCAAGACTCGTGCTGCGCACGCTTTGTGGTTGGAGTGAGAAACAGGTTCCTTGGTGATTTCTGCGAAACTCTTTAGGAGCCTGTTGGTGCTAGTATGGAGTTAGGGGATGGATGAAGCGGAGAGCCCCGTTTGGAGTGAGGCTGCAAAGGGCATGCCAAGGGAAGTGTTCTGCTGTGCCAAGACTCGTGCTGCGCACGCTTTGTGGTTGGAGTGAGAAACAGGTTCTTTGGTGTTTTCTGCGAAACGCTTTAGCAGCCCGTTGGTGCTAGTATGGAATTAGGGGATGGATGAAGCAGAGAGCCCCGTTTGGAGTGAGGCTGCAAAGGGCATGCCAAGGGAAGTGTTCTGCTGTGCCAAGACTCGTGCTGCGCACGCTTTGTGGTTGGAGTGAGAAATAGGTTCCTTGGTGCTTTCTGCGAAACGCTTTAGAAGCCCGTGGGTGCTAGTATGGAGTCAGGGGATGGATGAAGCGGAGAGCCCCGTTTGGAGTGAGGCTGCAAAGGGCATGCCAAGGGAAGTGTTCTGCTGTGCCAAGACTCATGCTGCGCACGCTTTGTGGTTGGAGTGAGAAACAGGTTCCTTGGTGCTTTCTGCGAAACGCTTTAGCAGCCCGTTGGTGCTAGTATGGAGTCAGGGGATGGATGAAACGGAGAGCCCCGTTTGGAGTGAGGCTGCCAAGCGCATGCCAAGGGAAGTGTTCTGCTGTGCCAAGACTCGTGCTGCGCACGCTTTGTGGTTGGAGTGAGAAACAGGTTCTTTGGTGCTTTCTGCGAAACGCTTTAGCAGCCCATTGGTGCTAGTATGGAGTCAGGGGATGGATGAAGCAGAGAGCCCCGTTTGGAGTGAGGCTGCCAAGCGCATGCCAAGGGAAGTGTTCTGCTGTGCCAAGACTCGTGCTGCGCACGCTTTGTGGTTGGAGTGAGAAACAGGTTCTTTGGTGCTTTCTGCGAAACGCTTTAACAGCCCATTGGTGCTAGTATGGAGTCAGGGGATGGATGAAGCAGAGAGCCCCGTTTGGAGTGAGGCTGCAAAGCGCATGCCAAGGGAAGTGTACTGCTGTGCCAAGACTCGTGCTGCGCACGCTTTGTGGTTGGAGTGAGAAACAGGTTCTTTAGTGTTTTCTGCGAAACGCTTTAGGAGCCCGTTGGTGCTAGTATGGAATTAGGGGATGGATGAGGCGGAGAGCCACGTTTGGAGTGAGGCTGCAAAGCGCATGCCAGGGGAAGTGTTCTGCTGTGCCAAGACTCGTGCTGCGCACGCTTTGTGGTTGGAGTGAGAAACAGGTTCTTTGGTGTTTTCTGCCAAACGCTTTAGCAGCCCGTTGGTGCTAGTTTGGAATTAGGGGATGGATGAAGCGGAGAGCCCCGTTTGGAGTGAGGCTGCAAAGGGCATGCCAAGGGAAGTGTTCTGCTGTGCCAAGACTCGTGCTGCGCACGCTTTGTGGTTGGAGTGAGAAATAGGTTCCTTGGTGCTTTCTGCGAAACGCTTTAGGAGCCCGTGGGTGCTAGTATGGAGTCAGGGGATGGATGAAGCGGAGAGCCCCGTTTGGAGTGAGGCTGCAAAGGGCATACCAAGGGAAGTGTTCTGCTGTACCAAGACTCGTGCTGCGCACGCTTTGTGGTTGGAGTGAGAAACAGGTTCCTTGGTGTTTTCTGCGAAACGCTTTAGCAGCGCGTTGGTGCTAGTATGGAGTCAGGGGATGGATGAAGCGGAGAGCCCCGTTTGGAGTGAGGCTGCAAAGCGCATGCCAAGGGAAGTGTTCTGCTGTGCCAAGACTCGTGTTGCGCACGCTTTGTGGTTAGAGTGAGAAACAGGTTCCTTGGTGTTTTCTGCGAAACGCTTTAGCAGCCCGTTGGTGCTAGTATGGAGTCAGGGAATGGATGAAGCGGAGAGCCCCGTTTGGAGTGAGGCTGCAAAGGGCATGCCAAGGGAAGTGTTCTGCTGTGCCAAGACTCGTGCTGCGCACGCTTTGTGGTTGGAGTGAGAAACAGGTTCCTTGGTGTTTTCTGCGAAACGCTTTAGCAGCCCGTTGGTGCTAGTATGGAGTCAGGGAATGGATGAAGCGGAGAGCCCCGTTTGGAGTGAGGCTGCAAAGGGCATGCCAAGGGAAGTGTTCTGCTGTGCCAAGACTCGTGCTGCGCACGCTTTGTGGTTGGAGTGAGAAACAGGTTCCTTGGTGTTTTCTGCGAAACGCTTTAGCAGCGCGTTGGTGCTAGTATGGAGTCAGGGAATGGATGAAGCGGAGAGCCCCGTTTGGAGTGAGGCTGCAAAGGGCATGCCAGGGGAAGTGTTCTGCTGTGCCAAGACTCATGCTGCGCACGCTTTGTGGTTGGAGTGAGAAACAGGTTCCTTAGTGTTTTCTGCGAAACGCTTTAGCAGCCCGTTGGTGCTAGTATGGAGTCAGGGGATGGATGAAACGGAGAGCCCCGTTTGGAGTGAGGCTGCAAAGGGCATGCCAAGGGAAGTGTTCTGCTGTGCCAAGACTCGTGCTGCGCACGCTTTGTGGTTGGAGTGAGAAACAGGTTCCTTGGTGCTTTCTGCGAAACGCTTTAGGAGCCTGTTGGTGCTAGTATGGAGTCCGGGGATGGATGAAGCGGAGAGCCCCGTTTGGAGTGAGGCTGCAAAGGGCATGCCAAGGGAAGTGTTCTGCTGTGCCAAGACTCGTGCTGCGCACGCTTTGTGGTTGGAGTGAGAAACAGGTTCCTTGGTGATTTCTGCGAAACTCTTTAGGAGCCTGTTGGTGCTAGTATGGAGTTAGGGGATGGATGAAGCGGAGAGCCCCGTTTGGAGTGAGGCTGCAAAGGGCATGCCAAGGGAAGTGTTCTGCTGTGCCAAGACTCGTGCTGCGCACGCTTTGTGGTTGGAGTGAGAAACAGGTTCTTTGGTGTTTTCTGCGAAACGCTTTAGCAGCCCGTTGGTGCTAGTATGGAATTAGGGGATGGATGAAGCAGAGAGCCCCGTTTGGAGTGAGGCTGCAAAGGGCATGCCAAGGGAAGTGTTCTGCTGTGCCAAGACTCGTGCTGCGCACGCTTTGTGGTTGGAGTGAGAAATAGGTTCCTTGGTGCTTTCTGCGAAACGCTTTAGAAGCCCGTGGGTGCTAGTATGGAGTCAGGGGATGGATGAAGCGGAGAGCCCCGTTTGGAGTGAGGCTGCAAAGGGCATGCCAAGGGAAGTGTTCTGCTGTGCCAAGACTCATGCTGCGCACGCTTTGTGGTTGGAGTGAGAAACAGGTTCCTTGGTGCTTTCTGCGAAACGCTTTAGCAGCCCGTTGGTGCTAGTATGGAGTCAGGGGATGGATGAAACGGAGAGCCCCGTTTGGAGTGAGGCTGCCAAGCGCATGCCAAGGGAAGTGTTCTGCTGTGCCAAGACTCGTGCTGCGCACGCTTTGTGGTTGGAGTGAGAAACAGGTTCTTTGGTGCTTTCTGCGAAACGCTTTAGCAGCCCATTGGTGCTAGTATGGAGTCAGGGGATGGATGAAGCAGAGAGCCCCGTTTGGAGTGAGGCTGCCAAGCGCATGCCAAGGGAAGTGTTCTGCTGTGCCAAGACTCGTGCTGCGCACGCTTTGTGGTTGGAGTGAGAAACAGGTTCTTTGGTGCTTTCTGCGAAACGCTTTAACAGCCCATTGGTGCTAGTATGGAGTCAGGGGATGGATGAAGCAGAGAGCCCCGTTTGGAGTGAGGCTGCAAAGCGCATGCCAAGGGAAGTGTACTGCTGTGCCAAGACTCGTGCTGCGCACGCTTTGTGGTTGGAGTGAGAAACAGGTTCTTTAGTGTTTTCTGCGAAACGCTTTAGGAGCCCGTTGGTGCTAGTATGGAATTAGGGGATGGATGAGGCGGAGAGCCACGTTTGGAGTGAGGCTGCAAAGCGCATGCCAGGGGAAGTGTTCTGCTGTGCCAAGACTCGTGCTGCGCACGCTTTGTGGTTGGAGTGAGAAACAGGTTCTTTGGTGTTTTCTGCCAAACGCTTTAGCAGCCCGTTGGTGCTAGTTTGGAATTAGGGGATGGATGAAGCGGAGAGCCCCGTTTGGAGTGAGGCTGCAAAGGGCATGCCAAGGGAAGTGTTCTGCTGTGCCAAGACTCGTGCTGCGCACGCTTTGTGGTTGGAGTGAGAAATAGGTTCCTTGGTGCTTTCTGCGAAACGCTTTAGGAGCCCGTGGGTGCTAGTATGGAGTCAGGGGATGGATGAAGCGGAGAGCCCCGTTTGGAGTGAGGCTGCAAAGGGCATACCAAGGGAAGTGTTCTGCTGTACCAAGACTCGTGCTGCGCACGCTTTGTGGTTGGAGTGAGAAACAGGTTCCTTGGTGTTTTCAGCGAAACGCTTTAGCAGCGCGTTGGTGCTAGTATGGAGTCAGGGGATGGATGAAGCGGAGAGCCCCGTTTGGAGTGAGGCTGCAAAGCGCATGCCAAGGGAAGTGTTCTGCTGTGCCAAGACTCGTGTTGCGCACGCTTTGTGGTTAGAGTGAGAAACAGGTTCCTTGGTGTTTTCTGCGAAACGCTTTAGCAGCCCGTTGGTGCTAGTATGGAGTCAGGGAATGGATGAAGCGGAGAGCCCCGTTTGGAGTGAGGCTGCAAAGGGCATGCCAAGGGAAGTGTTCTGCTGTGCCAAGACTCGTGCTGCGCACGCTTTGTGGTTGGAGTGAGAAACAGGTTCCTTGGTGTTTTCTGCGAAACGCTTTAGCAGCCCGTTGGTGCTAGTATGGAGTCAGGGAATGGATGAAGCGGAGAGCCCCGTTTGGAGTGAGGCTGCAAAGGGCATGCCAGGGGAAGTGTTCTGCTGTGCCAAGACTCATGCTGCGCACGCTTTGTGGTTGGAGTGAGAAACAGGTTCCTTAGTGTTTTCTGCGAAACGCTTTAGCAGCCCGTTGGTGCTAGTATGGAGTCAGGGAATGGATGAAGCGGAGAGCCCCGTTTGGAGTGAGGCTGCAAAGCGCATGCCAAGGGAAGTGTTCTGCTGTTCCAAGACTCGTGCTGCGCACGCTTTGTGGTTGGAGTGAGAAACAGGTTCTTTGGTGCTTTCTGCGAAACGCTTTAGCAGCCCAATGGTGCTAGTATGGAGTCAGGGGATGGATGAAGCGGAGAGCCCCGTTTGGAGTGAGGCTGCAAAGCGCATGCCAAGGGAAGTGTACTGCTGTGCCAAGACTCGTGCTGCGCACGCTTTGTGGTTGGAGTGAGAAACAGGTTCTTTAGTGTTTTCTGCGAAACGCTTTAGCAGCCCGTTGGTGCTAGTATGGAATTAGGGGATGGATGAGGCGGAGAGCCCCGTTTGGAGTGAGGCTGCAAAGCGCATGCCAGGGGAAGTGTTCTGCTGTGCCAAGACTCGTGCTGCGCACGCTTTGTGGTTGGAGTGAGAAACAGGTTCTTTGGTGTTTTCTGCCAAACGCTTTAGCAGCGCGTTGGTGCTAGTTTGGAATTAGGGGATGGATGAAGAGGAGAGCCCCGTTTGGAGTGAGGCTGCAAAGGGCATGCCAAGGGAAGTGTTCTGCTGTGCCAAGACTCGTGCTGCGCACGCTTTGTGGTTGGAGTGAGAAACAGGTTCCTTGGTGATTTCTGCGAAACTCTTTAGGAGCCTGTTGGTGCTAGTATGGAGTTAGGGGATGGATGAAGCGGAGAGCCCCGTTTGGAGTGAGGCTGCAAAGTGCATTCCAAGGGAAGTGTTCTGCTGTGCCAAGACTCGTGCTGCGCACGCTTTGTGGTTGGAGTGAGAAACAGGTTCTTTGGTGTTTTCTGCGAAATGCTTAAGCAGCCCGTTGGTGCTAGTATGGAATTAGGGGATGGATGAAGCAGAGAGCCCCGTTTGGAGTGAGGCTGCAAAGGGCATGCCAAGGGAAGTGTTCTGCTGTGCCAAGACTCGTGCTGCGCACGCTTTGTGGTTGGAGTGAGAAATAGGTTCCTTGGTGCTTTCTGCGAAACGCTTTAGAAGCCCGTGGGTGCTAGTATGGAGTCAGGGGATGGATGAAGCGGAGAGCCCCGTTTGGAGTGAGGCTGCAAAGGGCATACCAAGGGAAGTGTTCTGCTGTGCCAAGACTCGTGCTGCGCACGCTTTGTGGTTGGAGTGAGAAACAGGTTCCTTGGTGTTTTCTGCGAAACGCTTTAGCAGCCCGTTGGTGCTAGTATAGAATTAGGGGATGGATGAAGCGGAGAGCCCCGTTTGGAGTGAGGCTGCAAAGGGCATGCCAAGGGAAGTGTTCTGCTGTGCCAAGACTCGTGCTGCGCACGCTTTGTGGTTGGAGTGAGAAACAGGTTCTTTGGTGTTTTCTGCCAAACGCTTTAGCAGCGCGTTGGTGCTAGTTTGGAATTAGGGGATGGATGAAGAGGAGAGCCCCGTTTGGAGTGAGGCTGCAAAGGGCATGCCAAGGGAAGTGTTCTGCTGTGCCAAGACTCGTGCTGCGCACGCTTTGTGGTTGGAGTGAGAAACAGGTTCCTTGGTGATTTCTGCGAAACTCTTTAGGAGCCTGTTGGTGCTAGTATGGAGTTAGGGGATGGATGAAGCGGAGAGCCCCGTTTGGAGTGAGGCTGCAAAGTGCATGCCAAGGGAAGTGTTCTGCTGTGCCAAGACTCGTGCTGCGCACGCTTTGTGGTTGGAGTGAGAAACAGGTTCTTTGGTGTTTTCTGCGAAATGCTTAAGCAGCCCGTTGGTGCTAGTATGGAATTAGGGGATGGATGAAGCAGAGAGCCCCGTTTGGAGTGAGGCTGCAAAGGGCATGCCAAGGGAAGTGTTCTGCTGTGCCAAGACTCGTGCTGCGCACGCTTTGTGGTTGGAGTGAGAAATAGGTTCCTTGGTGCTTTCTGCGAAACGCTTTAGAAGCCCGTGGGTGCTAGTATGGAGTCAGGGGATGGATGAAGCGGAGAGCCCCGTTTGGAGTGAGGCTGCAAAGGGCATACCAAGGGAAGTGTTCTGCTGTGCCAAGATTCGTGCTGCGCACGCTTTGTGGTTGGAGTGAGAAACAGGTTCCTTGGTGTTTTCTGCGAAACGCTTTAGCAGCGCGTTGGTGCTAGTATGGAGTCAGGGGATGGATGAAGCGGAGAGCCCCGTTTGGAGTGAGGCTGCAAAGGGCATGCCAAGGGAAGTGTTCTGCTGTGCCAAGACTCGTGCTGCGCACGCTTTGTGGTTGGAGTGAGAAACAGGTTCCTTGGTGTTTTCTGCGAAACGCTTTAGGAGCCTGTTGGTGCTAGTATGGAGTCCGGGGATGGATGAAGCGGAGAGCCCCGTTTGGAGTGAGGCTGCAAAGGGCATGCCAAGGGAAGTGTTCTGCTGTGCCAAGACTCGTGCTGCGCACGCTTTGTGGTTGGAGTGAGAAACAGGTTCCTTGGTGTTTTCTGCGAAACGCTTTAGCAGCCCGTTGGTGCTAGTATAGAATTAGGGGATGGATGAAGCGGAGAGCCCCGTTTGGAGTGAGGCTGCAAAGGGCATGCCAAGGGAAGTGTTCTGCTGTGCCAAGACTCGTGCTGCGCACGCTTTGTGGTTAGAGTGAGAAACAGGTTCCTTGGTGTTTTCTGCGAAACGCTTTAGCAGCCCGTTGGTTCTAGTATGGAGTCAGGGAATGGATGAAGCGGAGAGCCCCGTTTGGAGTGAGGCTGCAAAGGGCATGCCAAGGGAAGTGTTCTGCTGTGCCAAGACTCGTGCTGCGCACGCTTTGTGGTTGGAGTGAGAAACAGGTTCCTTGGTGTTTTCTGCGAAACGCTTTAGCAGCCCGTTGGTGCTAGTATGGAGTCAGGGAATGGATGAAGTGGAGAGCCCCGTTTGGAGTGAGGCTGCAAAGGGCATGCCAAGGGAAGTGTTCTGCTGTGCCAAGACTCATGCTGCGCACGCTTTGTGGTTGGAGTGAGAAACAGGTTCCTTGGTGCTTTCTGCGAAACGCTTTAGCAGCCCGTTGGTGCTAGTATGGAGTCAGGGGATGGATGAAACGGAGAGCCCCGTTTGGAGTGAGGCTGCAAAGCGCATGCCAAGGGAAGTGTTCTGCTGTGCCAAGACTCGTGCTGTGCACGCTTTGTGGTTGGAGTGAGAAACAGGTTCTTTGGTGCTTTCTGCGAAACGCTTTAGCAGCCCATTGGTGCTAGTATGGAGTCAGGGGATGGATGAAGCAGAGAGCCCCGTTTGGAGTGAGGCTGCAAAGCGCATGCCAAGGGAAGTGTACTGCTGTGCCAAGACTCGTGCTGCGCACGCTTTGTGGTTGGAGTGAGAAACAGGTTCTTTAGTGTTTTTTGCGAAACGCTTTAGGAGCCCGTTGGTGCTAGTATGGAATTAGGGGATGGATGAGGCGGAGAGCCACGTTTGGAGTGAGGCTGCAAAGCGCATGCCAGGGGAAGTGTTCTGCTGTGCCAAGACTCGTGCTGCGCACGCTTTGTGGTTGGAGTGAGAAACAGGTTCTTTGGTGTTTTCTGCGAAACGCTTTAGCAGCCCGTTGGTGCTAGTATGGAGATAGGGGATGGATGAAGCGGAGAGCCCCGTTTGGAGTGAGGCTGCAAAGTGCATGCCAAGGGAAGTGTTCTGCTGTGCCAAGACTCGTGCTGCGCACGCTTTGTGGTTGGAGTGAGAAACAGGTTCTTTGGTGTTTTCTGCGAAACGCTTTAGGAGCCCGTGGGTGCTAGTATGGAGTCAGGGGATGGATGAAGCGGAGAGCCCCGTTTGGAGTGAGGCTGCAAAGGGCATACCAAGGGAAGTGTTCTGCTATGCCAAGACTCGTGCTGCGCACGCTTTGTGGTTGGAGTGAGAAACAGGTTCCTTGGTGTTTTCTGCGAAACGCTTTAGCAGCGCGTTGGTGCTAGTATGGAGTCAGGGGATGGATGAAGCGGAGAGCCCCGTTTGGAGTGAGGCTGCAAAGCGCATGCCAAGGGAAGTGTACTGCTGTGCCAAGACTCGTGCTGCGCACGCTTTGTGGTTGGAGTGAGAAACAGGTTCTTTAGTGTTTTCTGCGAAACGCTTTAGCAGCCCGTTGGTGCCAGTATGGAATTAGGGGATGGATGAGGCGGAGAGCCCCGTTTGGAGTGAGGCTGCAAAGCGCATGCCAGGGGAAGTGTTCTGCTGTGCCAAGACTCGTGCTGCGCACGCTTTGTGGTTGGAGTGAGAAACAGGTTCTTTGGTGTTTTCTGCCAAACGCTTTAGCAGCGCGTTGCTGCTAGTATGGAGTCAGGGGATGGATGAAGCGGAGAGCCCCGTTTGGAGTGAGGCTGCAAAGGGCATGCCAAGGGAAGTGTTCTGCTGTGCCAAGACTCGTGCTGCGCACGCTTTGTGGTTGGAGTGAGAAACAGGTTCCTTGGTGTTTTCTGCGAAACGCTTTAGCAGCCCGTTGGTGCTAGTATGGAATTAGGGGATGGATGAGGCGGAGAGCCCCGTTTGGAGTGAGGCTGCAAAGGGCATGCCAGGGGAAGTGTTCTGCTGTGCCAAGACTCGTGCTGCGCACGCTTTGTGGTTGGAGTGAGAAACAGGTTCTTTGGTGTTTTCTGCGAAACGCTTTAGCAGCGCGTTGGTGCTAGTTTGGAATTAGGGGATGGATGAAGCAGAGAGCCCCGTTTGGAGTGAGGCTGCAAAGGGCATGCCAAGGGAAGTGTTCTGCTGTGTCAAGACTCGTGCTGCGCACGCTTTGTGGTTGGAGTGAGAAACAGGTTCCTTGGTGCTTTCTGCGAAACGCTTTAGCAGCCCGTTGGTGCTAGTATAGAATTAGGGGATGGATGAAGCGGAGAGCCCCGTTTGGAGTGAGGCTGCAAAGGGCATGCCAAGGGAAGTGTTCTGCTGTGCCAAGTCTCGTGCTGCGCACGCTTTGTGGTTGGAGTGAGAAACAGGTTCCTTGGTGTTTTCAGCGAAACGCTTTAGCAGCGCGTTGGTGCTAGTATGGAGTCAGGGGATGGATGAAGCGGAGAGCCCCGTTTGGAGTGAGGCTGCAAAGCGCATGCCAAGGGAAGTGTTCTGCTGTGCCAAGACTCATGCTGCGCACGCTTTGTGGTTGGAGTGAGAAACAGGTTCTTTAGTGTTTTCTGCGAAACGCTTTAGCAGCCCGTTGGTGCCAGTATGGAATTAGGGGATGGATGAGGCGGAGAGCCCCGTTTGGAGTGAGGCTGCAAAGCGCATGCCAGGGGAAGTGTTCTGCTGTGCCAAGACTCGTGCTGCGCACGCTTTGTGGTTGGAGTGAGAAACAGGTTCTTTGGTGTTTTCTGCCAAACGCTTTAGCAGCCCGTTGCTGCTAGTATGGAGTCAGGGGATGGATGAAGCGGAGAGCCCCGTTTGGAGTGAGGCTGCAAAGCGCATGCCAAGGGAAGTGTTCTGCTGTGCCAAGACTCATGCTGCGCACGCTTTGTGGTTGGAGTGAGAAACAGGTTCTTTAGTGTTTTCTGCGAAACGCTTTAGCAGCCCGTTGGTGCCAGTATGGAATTAGGGGATGGATGAGGCGGAGAGCCCCGTTTGGAGTGAGGCTGCAAAGCGCATGCCAGGGGAAGTGTTCTGCTGTGCCAAGACTCGTGCTGCGCACGCTTTGTGGTTGGAGTGAGAAACAGGTTCTTTGGTGTTTTCTGCCAAACGCTTTAGCAGCCCGTTGCTGCTAGTATGGAGTCAGGGGATGGATGAAGCGGAGAGCCCCGTTTGGAGTGAGGCTGCAAAGGGCATGCCAAGGGAAGTGTTCTGCTGTGCCAAGACTCGTGCTGCGCACGCTTTGTGGTTGGAGTGAGAAACAGGTTCCTTGGTGTTTTCTGCGAAACGCTTTAGCAGCCCGTTGGTGCTAGTATGGAATTAGGGGATGGATGAGGCGGAGAGCCCCGTTTGGAGTGAGGCTGCAAAGGGCATGCCAGGGGAAGTGTTCTGCTGTGCCAAGACTCGTGCTGCGCACGCTTTGTGGTTGGAGTGAGAAACAGGTTCTTTGGTGTTTTCTGCGAAACGCTTTAGCAGCCCGTTGGTGATAGTTTGGAATTAGGGGATGGATGAAGCGGAGAGCCCCGTTTGGAGTGAGGCTGCAAAGGGCATGCCAAGGGAAGTGTTCTGCTGTGTCAAGACTCGTGCTGCGCACGCTTTGTGGTTGGAGTGAGAAACAGGTTCCTTGGTGCTTTCTGCGAAACGCTTTAGCAGCCCGTTGGTGCTAGTATAGAATTAGGGGATGGATGAAGCGGAGAGCCCCGTTTGGAGTGAGGCTGCAAAGGGCATGCCAAGGGAAGTGTTCTGCTGTGCCAAGTCTCGTGCTGCGCACGCTTTGTGGTTGGAGTGAGAAACAGGTTCCTTGGTGTTTTCAGCGAAACGCTTTAGCAGCGCGTTGGTGCTAGTATGGAGTCAGGGGATGGATGAAGCGGAGAGCCCCGTTTGGAGTGAGGCTGCAAAGCGCATGCCAAGGGAAGTGTTCTGCTGTGCCAAGACTCATGCTGCGCACGCTTTGTGGTTAGAGTGAGGAACAGGTTTCTTGGTGTTTTCTGCGAAACGCTTTAGCAGCGCGTTGGTGCTAGTTTGGAATTAGGGGATGGATGAAGCGGAGAGCCCCGTTTGGAGTGAGGCTGCAAAGGGCATGCCAAGGGAAGTGTTCTGCTGTGCCAAGACTCGTGCTGCGCACGCTTTGTGGTTGGAGTGAGAAACAGGTTCCTTGGTGCTTTCTGCGAAACGCTTTAGGAGCCTGTTGGTGCTAGTATGGAGATAGGGGATGGATGAAGCGGAGAGCCCCGTTTGGAGTGAGGCTGCAAAGTGCATGCCAAGGGAAGTGTTCTGCTGTGCCAAGACTCGTGCTGCGCATGCTTTGTGGTTGGAGTGAGAAACAGGTTCCTTGGTGTTTTCTGCGAAACGCTTTAGCAGCCCGTTGCTGCTAGTATAGAATTAGGGGATGGATGAAGCAGAGAGCCCCGTTTGGAGTGAGGCTGCAAAGGGCATGCCAAGGGAAGTGTTCTGCTGTGCCAAGACTCGTGCTGCCCACGCTTTGTGGTTGGAGTGAGAAATAGGTTCCTTGGTGTTTTCTGCGAAACGCTTTAGGAGCCCGTGGGTGCTAGCATGGAGTCAGGGGATGGATGAAGCGGAGAGCCCCGTTTGGAGTGAGGCTGCAAAGCGCATGCCAAGGGAAGTGTTCTGCTGTGCCAAGACTCGTGCTGCGCACGCTTTGTGGTTGGAGTGAGAAACAGGTTCCTTGGTGTTTTCTGCGAAACGCTTTAGCAGGCCGTTGGTGCTAGTATGGAGTCAGGGAATGGATGAAGCGGAGAGCCCCGTTTGGAGTGAGGCTGCAAAGGGCATGCCAAGGGAAGTGTTCTGCTGTGCCAAGACACGTGCTGCGCACGCTTTGTGGTTGGAGTGAGAAACAGGTTCTTTGGTGTTTTCTGCGAAACGCTTTAGCAGCCTGTTGGTGCTAGTATGGAGTTAGGGGATGGATGAAGCGGAGAGCCCCGTTTGGAGTGAGGCTGCAAAGGGCATGCCAAGGGAAGTGTTCTGCTGTGCCAAGACTCGTGCTGCACACGCTTTGTGGTTGGAGTTAGAAACAGGTTCCTTGGTGTTTTCTGCGAAACGCTTTAGCAGCCCGTTGGTGCTAGTATGGAGTCAGGGGATGGATGAAGCGGAGAGCCCCGTTTGGAGTGAGGCTGCAAAGGGCATGCCAAGGGAAGTGTTCTGCTGTGCCAAGACTCGTGCTGCGCACGCTTTGTGGTTGGAGTGAGAAACAGGTTCCTTGGTGTTTTCTGCGAAACGCTTTAGCAGGCCGTTGGTGCTAGTATGGAGTCAGGGGATGGATGAAGCGGAGAGCCCCGTTTGGAGTGAGGCTGCAAAGCGCATGCCAAGGGAAGTGTTCTGCTGTGCCAAGACTCATGCTGCGCACGCTTTGTGGTTGGAGTGAGAAACAGGTTCTTTAGTGTTTTCTGCGAAACGCTTTAGCAGCCCGTTGGTGCCAGTATGGAATTAGGGGATGGATGAGGCGGAGAGCCCCGTTTGGAGTGAGGCTGCAAAGCGCATGCCAGGGGAAGTGTTCTGCTGTGCCAAGACTCGTGCTGCGCACGCTTTGTGGTTGGAGTGAGAAACAGGTTCTTTGGTGTTTTCTGCCAAACGCTTTAGCAGCCCGTTGCTGCTAGTATGGAGTCAGGGGATGGATGAAGCGGAGAGCCCCGTTTGGAGTGAGGCTGCAAAGCGCATGCCAAGGGAAGTGTTCTGCTGTGCCAAGACTCATGCTGCGCACGCTTTGTGGTTGGAGTGAGAAACAGGTTCTTTAGTGTTTTCTGCGAAACGCTTTAGCAGCCCGTTGGTGCCAGTATGGAATTAGGGGATGGATGAGGCGGAGAGCCCCGTTTGGAGTGAGGCTGCAAAGCGCATGCCAGGGGAAGTGTTCTGCTGTGCCAAGACTCGTGCTGCGCACGCTTTGTGGTTGGAGTGAGAAACAGGTTCTTTGGTGTTTTCTGCCAAACGCTTTAGCAGCCCGTTGCTGCTAGTATGGAGTCAGGGGATGGATGAAGCGGAGAGCCCCGTTTGGAGTGAGGCTGCAAAGGGCATGCCAAGGGAAGTGTTCTGCTGTGCCAAGACTCGTGCTGCGCACGCTTTGTGGTTGGAGTGAGAAACAGGTTCCTTGGTGTTTTCTGCGAAACGCTTTAGCAGCCCGTTGGTGCTAGTATGGAATTAGGGGATGGATGAGGCGGAGAGCCCCGTTTGGAGTGAGGCTGCAAAGGGCATGCCAGGGGAAGTGTTCTGCTGTGCCAAGACTCGTGCTGCGCACGCTTTGTGGTTGGAGTGAGAAACAGGTTCTTTGGTGTTTTCTGCGAAACGCTTTAGCAGCGCGTTGGTGCTAGTTTGGAATTAGGGGATGGATGAAGCGGAGAGCCCCGTTTGGAGTGAGGCTGCAAAGGGCATGCCAAGGGAAGTGTTCTGCTGTGTCAAGACTCGTGCTGCGCACGCTTTGTGGTTGGAGTGAGAAACAGGTTCCTTGGTGCTTTCTGCGAAACGCTTTAGCAGCCCGTTGGTGCTAGTATAGAATTAGGGGATGGATGAAGCGGAGAGCCCCGTTTGGAGTGAGGCTGCAAAGGGCATGCCAAGGGAAGTGTTCTGCTGTGCCAAGTCTCGTGCTGCGCACGCTTTGTGGTTGGAGTGAGAAACAGGTTCCTTGGTGTTTTCAGCGAAACGCTTTAGCAGCGCGTTGGTGCTAGTATGGAGTCAGGGGATGGATGAAGCGGAGAGCCCCGTTTGGAGTGAGGCTGCAAAGCGCATGCCAAGGGAAGTGTTCTGCTGTGCCAAGACTCATGCTGCGCACGCTTTGTGGTTAGAGTGAGGAACAGGTTTCTTGGTGTTTTCTGCGAAACGCTTTAGCAGCGCGTTGGTGCTAGTTTGGAATTAGGGGATGGATGAAGCGGAGAGCCCCGTTTGGAGTGAGGCTGCAAAGGGCATGCCAAGGGAAGTGTTCTGCTGTGCCAAGACTCGTGCTGCGCACGCTTTGTGGTTGGAGTGAGAAACAGGTTCCTTGGTGCTTTCTGCGAAACGCTTTAGGAGCCTGTTGGTGCTAGTATGGAGATAGGGGATGGATGAAGCGGAGAGCCCCGTTTGGAGTGAGGCTGCAAAGTGCATGCCAAGGGAAGTGTTCTGCTGTGCCAAGACTCGTGCTGCGCATGCTTTGTGGTTGGAGTGAGAAACAGGTTCCTTGGTGTTTTCTGCGAAACGCTTTAGCAGCCCGTTGCTGCTAGTATAGAATTAGGGGATGGATGAAGCAGAGAGCCCCGTTTGGAGTGAGGCTGCAAAGGGCATGCCAAGGGAAGTGTTCTGCTGTGCCAAGACTCGTGCTGCCCACGCTTTGTGGTTGGAGTGAGAAATAGGTTCCTTGGTGTTTTCTGCGAAACGCTTTAGGAGCCCGTGGGTGCTAGCATGGAGTCAGGGGATGGATGAAGCGGAGAGCCCCGTTTGGAGTGAGGCTGCAAAGCGCATGCCAAGGGAAGTGTTCTGCTGTGCCAAGACTCGTGCTGCGCACGCTTTGTGGTTGGAGTGAGAAACAGGTTCCTTGGTGTTTTCTGCGAAACGCTTTAGCAGGCCGTTGGTGCTAGTATGGAGTCAGGGAATGGATGAAGCGGAGAGCCCCGTTTGGAGTGAGGCTGCAAAGGGCATGCCAAGGGAAGTGTTCTGCTGTGCCAAGACTCGTGCTGCGCACGCTTTGTGGTTGGAGTGAGAAACAGGTTCTTTGGTGTTTTCTGCGAAACGCTTTAGCAGCCTGTTGGTGCTAGTATGGAGTTAGGGGATGGATGAAGCGGAGAGCCCCGTTTGGAGTGAGGCTGCAAAGGGCATGCCAAGGGAAGTGTTCTGCTGTGCCAAGACTCGTGCTGCACACGCTTTGTGGTTGGAGTTAGAAACAGGTTCCTTGGTGTTTTCTGCGAAACGCTTTAGCAGCCCGTTGGTGCTAGTATGGAGTCAGGGGATGGATGAAGCGGAGAGCCCCGTTTGGAGTGAGGCTGCAAAGGGCATGCCAAGGGAAGTGTTCTGCTGTGCCAAGACTCGTGCTGCGCACGCTTTGTGGTTGGAGTGAGAAACAGGTTCCTTGGTGTTTTCTGCGAAACGCTTTAGCAGGCCGTTGGTGCTAGTATGGAGTCAGGGGATGGATGAAGCGGAGAGCCCCGTTTGGAGTGAGGCTGCAAAGGGCATGCCAAGGGAAGTGTTCTGCTGTGCCAAGACTCGTGCTGCACACGCTTTGTGGTTGGAGTTAGAAACAGGTTCCTTGGTGTTTTCTGCGAAACGCTTTAGCAGCCCGTTGGTGCTAGTATGGAGTCAGGGGATGGATGAAGCGGAGAGCCCCGTTTGGAGTGAGGCTGCAAAGTGCATGCCAAGGGAAGTGTTCTGCTGTGCCAAGACTCGTGCTGCGCACGCTTTGTGGTTGGAGTGAGAAACAGGTTCCTTGGTGTTTTCTGCGAAACGCTTTAGCAGCCTGTTGGTGCTAGTATGGAGTCAGGGAATGGATGAAGCGGAGAGCCCCATTTGGAGTGAGGCTGCAAAGGGCATGCCAAGGGAAGTGTTCTGCTGTGCCAAGACTCGTGCTGCGCACGCTTTGTGGTTGGAGTTAGAAACAGGTTCCTTGGTGTTTTCTGCGAAACGCTTTAGCAGCCCGTTGGTGCTAGTATGGAGTCAGGGGATGGATGAAGCGGAGAGCCCCGTTTGGAGTGAGGCTGCAAAGGGCATGCCAAGGGAAGTGTTCTGCTGTGCCAAGACTCGTGCTGCGCACGCTTTGTGGTTGGAGTGAGAAACAGGTTCCTTGGTGTTTTCTGCGAAACGCTTTAGCAGGCCGTTGGTGCTAGTATGGAGTCAGGGGATGGATGAAGCGGAGAGCCCCGTTTGGAGTGAGGCTGCAAAGGGCATGCCAAGGGAAGTGTTCTGCTGTGCCAAGACTCGTGCTGCACACGCTTTGTGGTTGGAGTTAGAAACAGGTTCCTTGGTGTTTTCTGCGAAACGCTTTAGCAGCCCGTTGGTGCTAGTATGGAGTCAGGGGATGGATGAAGCGGAGAGCCCCGTTTGGAGTGAGGCTGCAAAGTGCATGCCAAGGGAAGTGTTCTGCTGTGCCAAGACTCGTGCTGCGCACGCTTTGTGGTTGGAGTGAGAAACAGGTTCCTTGGTGTTTTCTGCGAAACGCTTTAGCAGCCTGTTGGTGCTAGTATGGAGTCAGGGAATGGATGAAGCGGAGAGCCCCATTTGGAGTGAGGCTGCAAAGGGCATGCCAAGGGAAGTGTTCTGCTGTGCCAAGACTCGTGCTGCGCACGCTTTGTGGTTGGAGTGAGAAACAGGTTCCTTGGTGTTTTCTGCGAAACGCTTTAGCAGCCCGTTGGTGCTAGTATGGAGTCAGGGGATGGATGAAGCGGAGAGCCCCGTTTGGAGTGAGGCTGCAAAGGGCATGCCAAGGGAAGTGTACTGCTGTGCCAAGACTCGTGCTGCGCACGCTTTGTGTTTCGAATGAGAAACAGGTTCCTTGGTGTTTTCTGCGAAACGCTTTAGCAGCGCGTTGGTGCTAGTATGGAATTAAGGGATGGATGAAGCGGAGAGCCCCGTTTGGAGTGAGGCTGCAAAGGGCATGCCAAGGGAAGTGTTCTGCTGTGCCAAGACTCGTGCTGCGCACGCTTTGTGGTTGGAGTGAGAAACAGGTTCCTTGGTGTTTTCTGCGAAACGCTTTAGCAGGCCGTTGGTGCTAGTATGGAGTCAGGGAATGGATGAAGCGGAGAGCCCCGTTTGGAGTGAGGCTGCAAAGGGCATGCCAAGGGAAGTGTTCTGCTGTGCCAAGACTCGTGCTGCGCACGCTTTGTGGTTGGAGTGAGAAACAGGTTCCTTGGTGTTTTCTGCGAAACGCTTTAGCAGCCCGTTGGTGCTAGTATGGAGTTAGGGGATGCATGAAGCGGAGAGCCCCGTTTGGAGTGAGGCTGCAAAGGGCATGCCAAGGGAAGTGTTCTGCTGTGCCAAGACTCGTGCTGCGCACGCTTTGTGGTTGGAGTGAGAAACAGGTTCCTTGGTGTTTTCTGCGAAACGCTTTAGCAGCCCGTTGGTGCTAGTATGGAGTTAGGGGATGCATGAAGCGGAGAGCCCCGTTTGGAGTGAGGCTGCAAAGGGCATGCCAAGGGAAGTGTTCTGCTGTGCCAAGACTCGTGCTGCGCACGCTTTGTGGTTGGAGTGAGAAACAGGTTCCTTGGTGTTTTCTGCGAAACGCTTTAGCAGCCCTTTGGTGCTAGTATGGAGTCAGGGGATGGATGAAGCGGAGAGCCCCGTTTGGAGTGAGGCTGCAAAGGGCATGCCAAGGGAAGTGTTCTGCTGTGCCAAGACTCGTGCTGCGCACGCTTTGTGGTTGGAGTGAGAAACAGGTTCCTTGGTGTTTTCTGCGAAACGCTTTAGCAGCCCGTTGGTGCTAGTATGGAGTCAGGGAATGGATGAAGCGGAGAGCCCCATTTGGAGTGAGGCTGCAAAGGGCATGCCAAGGGAAGTGTTCTGCTGTGCCAAGACTCGTGCTGCGCACGCTTTGTGGTTGGAGTGAGAAACAGGTTCTTTGGTGTTTTCTGCCAAACGCTTTAGGAGCCCATTGGTGCTAGTATGGGGTCAGGGGATGGATGAAGCGTAGAGCCCCGTTTGGAGTGAGGCTGCAAAGGGCATGCCAAGGGAAGTGTTCTGCTGTGCCAAGACTCGTGCTGCGCACGCTTTGTGGTTGGAGTGAGAAACAGGTTCCTTGGTGTTTTCTGCGAAACGCTTTAGCAGCCCGTTGGTGCTAGTATGGAGTCAGGGAATGGATGAAGCGGAGAGCCCCGTTTGGAGTGAGGCTGCAAAGGGCATGCCAAGGGAAGTGTTCTGCTGTGCCAAGACTCGTGCTGCGCACGCTTTGTGGTTGGAGTGAGAAACAGGTTCCTTGGTGTTTTCTGCGAAACGCTTTAGCAGCCCGTTGGTGCTAGTATGGAGTCAGGGGATGGATGAAGCGGAGAGCCCCGTTTGGAGTGAGGCTGCAAAGGGCATGCCAAGGGAAGTGTTCTGCTGTGCCAAGACTCGTGCTGCGCACGCTTTGTGGTTGGAGTGAGAAACAGGTTCCTTGGTGTTTTCTGCGAAACGCTTTAGCAGCCCGTTGGTGCTAGTATGGAGTCAGGGGATGGATGAAGCGGAGAGCCCCGTTTGGAGTGAGGCTGCAAAGGGCATGCCAAGGGAAGTGTTCTGCTGTGCCAAGACTCGTGCTGCGCACGCTTTGTGGTTGGAGTGAGAAACAGGTTCCTTGGTGTTTTCTGCGAAACGCTTTAGCAGGCCGTTGGTGCTAGTATGGAGTCAGGGAATGGATGAAGCGGAGAGCCCCATTTGGAGTGAGGCTGCAAAGGGCATGCCAAGGGAAGTGTTCTGCTGTGCCAAGACTCGTGCTGCGCACGCTTTGTGGTTGGAGTGAGAAACAGGTTCCTTGGTGTTTTCTGCGAAACGCTTTAGCAGCCCGTTGGTGCTAGTATGGAGTCAGGGGATGGATGAAGCGGAGAGCCCCGTTTGGAGTGAGGCTGCAAAGGGCATGCCAAGGGAAGTGTTCTGCTGTGCCAAGACTCGTGCTGCGCACGCTTTGTGGTTGGAGTGAGAAACAGGTTCCTTGGTGTTTTCTGCGAAACGCTTTAGCAGCCCGTTGGTGCTAGTATGGAGTCAGGGAATGGATGAAGCGGAGAGCCCCATTTGGAGTGAGGCTGCAAAGGGCATGCCAAGGGAAGTGTTCTGCTGTGCCAAGACTCGTGCTGCGCACGCTTTGTGGTTGGAGTGAGAAACAGGTTCCTTGGTGTTTTCTGCGAAACGCTTTAGCAGCCCGTTGGTGCTAAAATGGAGTCAGTGGATGGATGAAGCGGAGAGCCCCGTTTGGAGTGAGGCTGCAAAGGGTATGCCAAGGGAAGTGTTCTGCTGTGCCAAGACTCGTGCTGCGCACGCTTTGTGGTTGGAGTGAGAAACAGGTTCCTTGGTGTTTTCTGCGAAACGCTTTAGCAGGCCGTTGGTGCTAGTATGGAGTCAGGGAATGGATGAAGCGGAGAGCCCCGTTTGGAGTGAGGCTGCAAAGGGCATGCCAAGGGAAGTGTTCTGCTGTGCCAAGACTCGTGCTGCGCACGCTTTGTGGTTGGAGTGAGAAACAGGTTCTTTGGTGTTTTCTGCGAAACGCTTTAGCAGCCTGTTGGTGCTAGTATGGAGTTAGGGGATGGATGAAGCGGAGAGCCCCGTTTGGAGTGAGGCTGCAAAGGGCATGCCAAGGGAAGTGTTCTGCTGTGCCAAGACTCGTGCTGCACACGCTTTGTGGTTGGAGTTAGAAACAGGTTCCTTGGTGTTTTCTGCGAAACGCTTTAGCAGCCCGTTGGTGCTAGTATGGAGTCAGGGGATGGATGAAGCGGAGAGCCCCGTTTGGAGTGAGGCTGCAAAGGGCATGCCAAGGGAAGTGTTCTGCTGTGCCAAGACTCGTGCTGCGCACGCTTTGTGGTTGGAGTGAGAAACAGGTTCCTTGGTGTTTTCTGCGAAACGCTTTAGCAGGCCGTTGGTGCTAGTATGGAGTCAGGGGATGGATGAAGCGGAGAGCCCCGTTTGGAGTGAGGCTGCAAAGGGCATGCCAAGGGAAGTGTTCTGCTGTGCCAAGACTCGTGCTGCACACGCTTTGTGGTTGGAGTTAGAAACAGGTTCCTTGGTGTTTTCTGCGAAACGCTTTAGCAGGCCGTTGGTGCTAGTATGGAGTTAGGGAATGGATGAAGCGGAGAGCCCCATTTGGAGTGAGGCTGCAAAGGGCATGCCAAGGGAAGTGTTCTGCTGTGCCAAGACTCGTGCTGCGCACGCTTTGTGGTTGGAGTGAGAAACAGGTTCCTTGGTGTTTTCTGCGAAACTCTTTAGCAGCCCGTTGGTGCTAGTATGGAGTTAGGGGATGGATGAAGCGGAGAGCCCCGTTTGGAGTGAGGCTGCAAAGGGCATGCCAAGGGAAGTGTACTGCTGTGCCAAGACTCGTGCTGCGCACGCTTTGTGTTTGGAGTGAGAAACAGGTTCTTTGGTGTTTTCTGCGAAACGCTTTAGCAGGCCGTTGGTGCTAGTATGGAGTTAGGGGATGCATGAAGCGGAGAGCCCCGTTTGGAGTGAGGCTGCAAAGGGCATGCCAAGGGAAGTGTTCTGCTGTGCCAAGACTCGTGCTGCGCACGCTTTGTGGTTGGAGTGAGAAACAGGTTCCTTGGTGTTTTCTGCGAAACGCTTTAGCAGCCCGTTGGTGCTAGTATGGAGTCAGGGGATGGATGAAGCGGAGAGCCCCGTTTGGAGTGAGGCTGCAAAGGGCATGCCAAGGGAAGTGTTCTGCTGTGCCAAGACTCGTGCTGCGCACGCTTTGTGGTTGGAGTGAGAAACAGGTTCCTTGGTGTTTTCTGCGAAACGCTTTAGCAGCCCGTTGGTGCTAGTATGGAGTCAGGGAATGGATGAAGCGGAGAGCCCCATTTGGAGTGAGGCTGCAAAGGGCATGCCAAGGGAAGTGTTCTGCTGTGCCAAGACTCGTGCTGCGCACGCTTTGTGGTTGGAGTGAGAAACAGGTTCCTTGGTGTTTTCTGCGAAACGCTTTAGCAGGCCGTTGGTGCTAGTATGGAGTCAGGGGATGGATGAAGCGGAGAGCCCCGTTTGGAGTGAGGCTGCAAAGGGTATGCCAAGAGAAGTGTTCTGCTGTGCCAAGACTCGTGCTGCGCACGCTTTGTGGTTGGAGTGAGAAACAGGTTCCTTGGTGTTTTCTGCGAAACGCTTTAGCAGGCCGTTGGTGCTAGTTTGGAGTCAGGGAATGGATGAAGCGGAGAGCCCCGTTTGGAGTGAGGCTGCAAAGGGCATGCCAAGGGAAGTGTTCTGCTGTGCCAAGACTCGTGCTGCGCACGCTTTGTGGTTGGAGTGAGAAACAGGTTCCTTGGTGTTTTCTGCGAAACGCTTTAGCAGCCCGTTGGTGCTAGTATGGAGTTAGGGGATGGATGAAGCGGAGAGCCCCGTTTGGAGTGAGGCTGCAAAGGGCATGCCAAGGGAAGTGTACTGCTGTGCCAAGACTCGTGCTGCGCACGCTTTGTGTTTGGAGTGAGAAACAGGTTCTTTGGTGTTTTCTGCGAAACGCTTTAGCAGCCCGTTGGTGCTAGTATGGAATTAGGGGATGGATGAAGCGGAGAGCCCCGTTTGGAGTGAGGCTGCAAAGTGCATGCCAAGGGAAGTGTTCTGCTGTGCCAAGACTCGTGCTGCACACGCTTTGTGGTTGGAGTGAGAAACAGGTTCCTTGGTGTTTTCTGCGAAACGCTTTAGCAGCCTGTTGGTGCTAGTATGGAGTCAGGGAATGGATGAAGCGGAGAGCCCCATTTGGAGTGAGGCTGCAAAGGGCATGCCAAGGGAAGTGTTCTGCTGTGCCAAGACTCGTGCTGCGCACGCTTTGTGGTTGGAGTGAGAAACAGGTTCTTTGGTGTTTTCTGCCAAACGCTTTAGGAGCCCATTGGTGCTAGTATGGGGTCAGGGGATGGATGAAGCGGAGAGCCCCGTTTGGAGTGAGGCTGCAAAGGGCATGCCAAGGGAAGTGTTCTGCTGTGCCAAGACTCGTGCTGCGCACGCTTTGTGGTTGGAGTGAGAAACAGGTTCCTTGGTGTTTTCTGCGAAACGCTTTAGCAGGCCGTTGGTGCTAGTATGGAGTTAGGGGATGGATGAAGCGGAGAGCCCCGTTTGGAGTGAGGCTGCAAAGGGCATGCCAAGGGAAGTGTTCTGCTGTGCCAAGACTCGTGCTGCGCACGCTTTGTGGTTGGAGTGAGAAACAGGTTCCTTGGTGTTTTCTGCGAAACGCTTTAGCAGCCCGTTGGTGCTAGTATGGAGTCAGGGGATGGATGAAGCGGAGAGCCCCGTTTGGAGTGAGGCTGCAAAGGGCATGCCAAGGGAAGTGTTCTGCTGTGCCAAGACTCGTGCTGCGCACGCTTTGTGGTTGGAGTGAGAAACAGGTTCCTTGGTGTTTTCTGCGAAACGCTTTAGCAGCCCGTTGGTGCTAGTATGGAGTCAGGGAATGGATGAAGCGGAGAGCCCCATTTGGAGTGAGGCTGCAAAGGGCATGCCAAGGGAAGTGTTCTGCTGTGCCAAGACTCGTGCTGCGCACGCTTTGTGGTTGGAGTGAGAAACAGGTTCCTTGGTGTTTTCTGCGAAACGCTTTAGCAGCCCGTTGGTGCTAGTATGGAGTCAGGGGATGGATGAAGCGGAGAGCCCCGTTTGGAGTGAGGCTGCAAAGGGCATGCCAAGGGAAGTGTTCTGCTGTGCCAAGACTCGTGTTGCACACGCTTTGTGGTTGGAGTGAGAAACAGGTTCTTTGGTGCTTTCTGCGAAACGCTTTAGGAGCCTATTGGTGCTAGTATGGACTCAGGGGATGGATGAAGCGGAGAGCCCCATTTGGAGTGAGGCTGCAAAGGGCATGCCAAGGGAAGTGTTCTGCTGTGCCAAGACTCGTGCTGCGCACGCTTTGTGGTTGGAGTGAGAAACAGGTTCCTTGGTGTTTTCTGCGAAACGCTTTAGCAGCCTGTTGGTGCTAGTATGGAGTTAGGGAATGGATGAAGCGGAGAGCCCCATTTGGAGTGAGGCTGCAAAGGGCATGCCAAGGGAAGTGTTCTGCTGTGCCAAGACTCGTGCTGCGCACGCTTTGTGGTTGGAGTGAGAAACAGGTTCCTTGGTGTTTTCTGCGAAACGCTTTAGCAGCCCGTTGGTGCTAGTATGGAGTTAGGGGATGGATGAAGCGGAGAGCCCCGTTTGGAGTGAGGCTGCAAAGGGCATGCCAAGGGAAGTGTACTGCTGTGCCAAGACTCGTGCTGCGCACGCTTTGTGTTTGGAGTGAGAAACAGGTTCTTTGGTGTTTTCTGCGAAACGCTTTAGCAGCCCGTTGGTGCTAGTATGGAATTAGGGGATGGATGAAGCGGAGAGCCCCGTTTGGAGTGAGGCTGCAAAGGGCATGCCAAGGGAAGTGTTCTGCTGTGCCAAGACTCGTGCTGCACACGCTTTGTGGTTGGAGTGAGAAACAGGTTCCTTGGTGTTTTCTGCGAAACGCTTTAGCAGCCCGTTGGTGCTAGTATGGAGTCAGGGAATGGATGAAGCGGAGAGCCCCATTTGGAGTGAGGCTGCAAAGGGCATGCCAAGGGAAGTGTTCTGCTGTGCCAAGACTCGTGCTGCGCACGCTTTGTGGTTGGAGTGAGAAACAGGTTCTTTGGTGTTTTCTGCCAAACGCTTTAGGAGCCCATTGGTGCTAGTATGGGGTCAGGGGATGGATGAAGCGGAGAGCCCCGTTTGGAGTGAGGCTGCAAAGCGCATGCCAAGGGAAGTGTTCTGCTGTGCCAAGACTCGTGCTGCGCACGCTTTGTGGTTGGAGTGAGAAACAGGTTCCTTGGTGTTTTCTGCGAAACGCTTTAGCAGGCCGTTGGTGCTAGTATGGAGTTAGGGGATGCATGAAGCGGAGAGCCCCGTTTGGAGTGAGGCTGCAAAGGGCATGCCAAGGGAAGTGTTCTGCTGTGCCAAGACTCGTGCTGCGCACGCTTTGTGGTTGGAGTGAGAAACAGGTTCCTTGGTGTTTTCTGCGAAACGCTTTAGCAGCCCGTTGGTGCTAGTATGGAGTCAGGGGATGGATGAAGCGGAGAGCCCCGTTTGGAGTGAGGCTGCAAAGGGCATGCCAAGGGAAGTGTTCTGCTGTGCCAAGACTCGTGCTGCGCACGCTTTGTGGTTGGAGTGAGAAACAGGTTCCTTGGTGTTTTCTGCGAAACGCTTTAGCAGCCCGTTGGTGCTAGTATGGAATCAGGGAATGGATGAAGCGGAGAGCCCCATTTGGAGTGAGGCTGCAAAGGGCATGCCAAGGGAAGTGTTCTGCTGTGCCAAGACTCGTGCTGCGCACGCTTTGTGGTTGGAGTGAGAAACAGGTTCCTTGGTGTTTTCTGCGAAACGCTTTAGCAGGCCGTTGGTGCTAGTATGGAGTCAGGGGATGGATGAAGCGGAGAGCCCCGTTTGGAGTGAGGCTGCAAAGGGCATGCCAAGGGAAGTGTTCTGCTGTGCCCAGACTCGTGCTGCGCACGCTTTGTGGTTGGAGTGAGAAACAGGTTCCTTGGTGTTTTCTGCGAAACGCTTTAGCAGCCCGTTGGTGCTAGTATGGAGTCAGGGGATGGATGAAGGGGAGAGCCCCGTTTGGAGTGAGGCTGCAAAGCGCATGCCAAGGGAAGTGTTCTGCTGTGCCAAGACTCGTGCTGCGCACGCTTTGTGGTTGGAGTGAGAAACAGGTTCCTTGGTGTTTTCTGCGAAACGCTTTAGCAGCCCGTTGGTGCTAGTATGGAGTCAGGGAATGGATGAAGCGGAGAGCCCCGTTTGGAGTGAGGCTGCAAAGGGCATGCCAAGGGAAGTGTTCTGCTGTGCCAAGACTCGTGCTGCGCACGCTTTGTGGTTGGAGTGAGAAACAGGTTCCTTGGTGTTTTCTGCGAAACGCTTTAGCAGCCCGTTGGTGCTAGTATGGAGTCAGGGGATGGATGAAGCGGAGAGCCCCGTTTGGAGTGAGGCTGCAAAGGGCATGCCAAGGGAAGTGTTTTGCTGTGCCAAGACTCGTGTTGCACACGCTTTGTGGTTGGAGTGAGAAACAGGTTCTTTGGTGCTTTCTGCGAAACGCTTTAGGAGCCTATTGGTGCTAGTATGGAGTCAGGGGATGGATGAAGCGGAGAGCCCCATTTGGAGTGAGGCTGCAAAGGGCATGCCAAGGGAAGTGTTCTGCTGTGCCAAGACTCGTGCTGCGCACGCTTTGTGGTTGGAGTGAGAAACAGGTTCCTTGGTGTTTTCTGCGAAACGCTTTAGCAGCCCGTTGGTGCTAGTATGGAGTCAGGGGATGGATGAAGCGGAGAGCCCCGTTTGGAGTGAGGCTGCAAAGTGCATGCCAAGGGAAGTGTTCTGCTGTGCCAAGACTCGTGCTGCGCACGCTTTGTGGTTGGAGTGAGAAACAGGTTCCTTGGTGTTTTCTGCGAAACGCTTTAGCAGCCTGTTGGTGCTAGTATGGAGTTAGGGAATGGATGAAGCGGAGAGCCCCATTTGGAGTGAGGCTGCAAAGGGCATGCCAAGGGAAGTGTTCTGCTGTGCCAAGACTCGTGCTGCGCACGCTTTGTGGTTGGAGTGAGAAACAGGTTCCTTGGTGTTTTCTGCGAAACGCTTTAGCAGCCCGTTGGTGCTAGTATGGAGTTAGGGGATGGATGAAGCGGAGAGCCCCGTTTGGAGTGAGGCTGCAAAGGGCATGCCAAGGGAAGTGTACTGCTGTGCCAAGACTCGTGCTGCGCACGCTTTGTGTTTGGAGTGAGAAACAGGTTCTTTGGTGTTTTCTGCGAAACGCTTTAGCAGCCCGTTGGTGCTAGTATGGAATTAGGGGATGGATGAAGCGGAGAGCCCCGTTTGGAGTGAGGCTGCAAAGTGCATGCCAAGGGAAGTGTTCTGCTGTGCCAAGACTCGTGCTGCACACGCTTTGTGGTTGGAGTGAGAAACAGGTTCCTTGGTGTTTTCTGCGAAACGCTTTAGCAGCCCGTTGGTGCTAGTATGGAGTCAGGGAATGGATGAAGCGGAGAGCCCCATTTGGAGTGAGGCTGCAAAGGGCATGCCAAGGGAAGTGTTCTGCTGTGCCAAGACTCGTGCTGCGCACGCTTTGTGGTTGGAGTGAGAAACAGGTTCCTTGGTGTTTTCTGCGAAACGCTTTAGCAGGCCGTTGGTGCTAGTATGGAGTCAGGGAATGGATGAAGCGGAGAGCCCCGTTTGGAGTGAGGCTGCAAAGGGCATGCCAAGGGAAGTGTTCTGCTGTGCCAAGACTCGTGCTGCGCACGCTTTGTGGTTGGAGTGAGAAACAGGTTCCTTGGTGTTTTCTGCGAAACGCTTTAGCAGCCCGTTGGTGCTAGTATGGAGTTAGGGGATGGATGAAGCGGAGAGCCCCGTTTGGAGTGAGGCTGCAAAGGGCATGCCAAGGGAAGTGTACTGCTGTGCCAAGACTCGTGCTGCGCACGCTTTGTGTTTGGAGTGAGAAACAGGTTCTTTGGTGTTTTCTGCGAAACGCTTTAGCAGCCCGTTGGTGCTAGTATGGAGTTAGGGGATGGATGAAGCGGAGAGCCCCGTTTGTAGTGAGGCTGCAAAGGGCATGCCAAGGGAAGTGTTCTGCTGTGCCAAGACTCGTGCTGCACACGCTTTGTGGTTGGAGTGAGAAACAGGTTCCTTGGTGTTTTCTGCGAAACGCTTTAGCAGCCCGTTGGTGCTAGTATGGAGTCAGGGAATGGATGAAGCGGAGAGCCCCATTTGGAGTGAGGCTGCAAAGGGCATGCCAAGGGAAGTGTTCTGCTGTGCCAAGACTCGTGCTGCGCACGCTTTGTGGTTGGAGTGAGAAACAGGTTCTTTGGTGTTTTCTGCCAAACGCTTTAGGAGCCCATTGGTGCTAGTATGGGGTCAGGGGATGGATGAAGCGGAGAGCCCCGTTTGGAGTGAGGCTGCAAAGCGCATGCCAAGGGAAGTGTTCTGCTGTGCCAAGACTCGTGCTGCGCACGCTTTGTGGTTGGAGTGAGAAACAGGTTCCTTGGTGTTTTCTGCGAAACGCTTTAGCAGGCCGTTGGTGCTAGTATGGAGTTAGGGGATGCATGAAGCGGAGAGCCCCGTTTGGAGTGAGGCTGCAAAGGGCATGCCAAGGGAAGTGTTCTGCTGTGCCAAGACTCGTGCTGCGCACGCTTTGTGGTTGGAGTGAGAAACAGGTTCCTTGGTGTTTTCTGCGAAACGCTTTAGCAGCCCGTTGGTGCTAGTATGGAGTCAGGGGATGGATGAAGCGGAGAGCCCCGTTTGGAGTGAGGCTGCAAAGGGCATGCCAAGGGAAGTGTTCTGCTGTGCCAAGACTCGTGCTGCGCACGCTTTGTGGTTGGAGTGAGAAACAGGTTCCTTGGTGTTTTCTGCGAAACGCTTTAGCAGCCCGTTGGTGCTAGTATGGAGTCAGGGAATGGATGAAGCGGAGAGCCCCATTTGGAGTGAGGCTGCAAAGGGCATGCCAAGGGAAGTGTTCTGCTGTGCCAAGACTCGTGCTGCGCACGCTTTGTGGTTGGAGTGAGAAACAGGTTCCTTGGTGTTTTCTGCGAAACGCTTTAGCAGGCCGTTGGTGCTAGTATGGAGTCAGGGGATGGATGAAGCGGAGAGCCCCGTTTGGAGTGAGGCTGCAAAGGGTATGCCAAGGGAAGTGTTCTGCTGTGCCAAGACTCGTGCTGCGCACGCTTTGTGGTTGGAGTGAGAAACAGGTTCCTTGGTGTTTTCTGCGAAACGCTTTAGCAGGCCGTTGGTGCTAGTATGGAGTCAGGGAATGGATGAAGCGGAGAGCCCCGTTTGGAGTGAGGCTGCAAAGGGCATGCCAAGGGAAGTGTTCTGCTGTGCCAAGACTCGTGCTGCGCACGCTTTGTGGTTGGAGTGAGAAACAGGTTCCTTGGTGTTTTCTGCGAAACGCTTTAGCAGCCCGTTGGTGCTAGTATGGAGTTAGGGGATGGATGAAGCGGAGAGCCCCGTTTGGAGTGAGGCTGCAAAGGGCATGCCAAGGGAAGTGTACTGCTGTGCCAAGACTCGTGCTGCGCACGCTTTGTGTTTGGAGTGAGAAACAGGTTCTTTGGTGTTTTCTGCGAAACGCTTTAGCAGCCCGTTGGTGCTAGTATGGAGTTAGGGGATGGATGAAGCGGAGAGCCCCGTTTGGAGTGAGGCTGCAAAGGGCATGCCAAGGGAAGTGTTCTGCTGTGCCAAGACTCGTGCTGCACACGCTTTGTGGTTGGAGTGAGAAACAGGTTCCTTGGTGTTTTCTGCGAAACGCTTTAGCAGCCCGTTGGTGCTAGTATGGAGTCAGGGAATGGATGAAGCGGAGAGCCCCATTTGGAGTGAGGCTGCAAAGGGCATGCCAAGGGAAGTGTTCTGCTGTGCCAAGACTCGTGCTGCGCACGCTTTGTGGTTGGAGTGAGAAACAGGTTCTTTGGTGTTTTCTGCCAAACGCTTTAGGAGCCCATTGGTGCTAGTATGGGGTCAGGGGATGGATGAAGCGTAGAGCCCCGTTTGGAGTGAGGCTGCAAAGGGCATGCCAAGGGAAGTGTTCTGCTGTGCCAAGACTCGTGCTGCGCACGCTTTGTGGTTGGAGTGAGAAACAGGTTCCTTGGTGTTTTCTGCGAAACGCTTTAGCAGCCCGTTGGTGCTAGTATGGAGTTAGGGGATGCATGAAGCGGAGAGCCCCGTTTGGAGTGAGGCTGCAAAGGGCATGCCAAGGGAAGTGTTCTGCTGTGCCAAGACTCGTGCTGCGCACGCTTTGTGGTTGGAGTGAGAAACAGGTTCCTTGGTGTTTTCTGCGAAACGCTTTAGCAGCCCGTTGGTGCTAGTATGGAGTCAGGGGATGGATGAAGCGGAGAGCCCCGTTTGGAGTGAGGCTGCAAAGGGCATGCCAAGGGAAGTGTTCTGCTGTGCCAAGACTCGTGCTGCGCACGCTTTGTGGTTGGAGTGAGAAACAGGTTCCTTGGTGTTTTCTGCGAAACGCTTTAGCAGCCCGTTGGTGCTAGTATGGAGTCAGGGAATGGATGAAGCGGAGAGCCCCATTTGGAGTGAGGCTGCAAAGGCCATGCCAAGGGAAGTGTTCTGCTGTGCCAAGACTCGTGCTGCGCACGCTTTGTGGTTGGAGTGAGAAACAGGTTCCTTGGTGTTTTCTGCGAAACGCTTTAGCAGCCCGTTGGTGCTAGTATGGAGTCAGGGAATGGATGAAGCGGAGAGCCCCATTTGGAGTGAGGCTGCAAAGGGCATGCCAAGGGAAGTGTTCTGCTGTGCCAAGACTCGTGCTGCGCACGCTTTGTGGTTGGAGTGAGAAACAGGTTCCTTGGTGTTTTCTGCGAAACGCTTTAGCAGCCCGTTGGTGCTAGTATGGAGTCAGGGGATGGATGAAGCGGAGAGCCCCGTTTGGAGTGAGGCTGCAAAGGGTATGCCAAGGGAAGTGTTCTGCTGTGCCAAGACTCGTGCTGCGCACGCTTTGTGGTTGGAGTGAGAAACAGGTTCCTTGGTGTTTTCTGCGAAACGCTTTAGCAGGCCGTTGGTGCTGGTATGGAGTCAGGGAATGGATGAAGCGGAGAGCCCCGTTTGGAGTGAGGCTGCAAAGGGCATGCCAAGGGAAGTGTTCTGCTGTGCCAAGACTCGTGCTGCGCACGCTTTGTGGTTGGAGTGAGAAACAGGTTCCTTGGTGTTTTCTGCGAAACGCTTTAGCAGGCCGTTGGTGCTAGTATGGAGTCAGGGAATGGATGAAGCGGAGAGCCCCATTTGGAGTGAGGCTGCAAAGGGCATGCCAAGGGAAGTGTTCTGCTGTGCCAAGACTCGTGCTGCGCACGCTTTGTGGTTGGAGTGAGAAACAGGTTCCTTGGTGTTTTCTGCGAAACGCTTTAGCAGGCCGTTGGTGCTAGTATGGAGTCAGGGAATGGATGAAGCGGAGAGCCCCGTTTGGAGTGAGGCTGCAAAGGGCATGCCAAGGGAAGTGTTCTGCTGTGCCAAGACTCGTGCTGCGCACGCTTTGTGGTTGGAGTGAGAAACAGGTTCCTTGGTGTTTTCTGCGAAACGCTTTAGCAGCCCGTTGGTGCTAGTATGGAGTTAGGGGATGGATGAAGCGGAGAGCCCCGTTTGGAGTGAGGCTGCAAAGGGCATGCCAAGGGAAGTGTACTGCTGTGCCAAGACTCGTGCTGCGCACGCTTTGTGTTTGGAGTGAGAAACAGGTTCTTTGGTGTTTTCTGCGAAACGCTTTAGCAGCCCGTTGGTGCTAGTATGGAGTTAGGGGATGGATGAAGCGGAGAGCCCCGTTTGGAGTGAGGCTGCAAAGGGCATGCCAAGGGAAGTGTTCTGCTGTGCCAAGACTCGTGCTGCACACGCTTTGTGGTTGGAGTGAGAAACAGGTTCCTTGGTGTTTTCTGCGAAACGCTTTAGCAGCCCGTTGGTGCTAGTATGGAGTCAGGGAATGGATGAAGCGGAGAGCCCCATTTGGAGTGAGGCTGCAAAGGGCATGCCAAGGGAAGTGTTCTGCTGTGCCAAGACTCGTGCTGCGCACGCTTTGTGGTTGGAGTGAGAAACAGGTTCTTTGGTGTTTTCTGCCAAACGCTTTAGGAGCCCATTGGTGCTAGTATGGGGTCAGGGGATGGATGAAGCGGAGAGCCCCGTTTGGAGTGAGGCTGCAAAGCGCATGCCAAGGGAAGTGTTCTGCTGTGCCAAGACTCGTGCTGCGCACGCTTTGTGGTTGGAGTGAGAAACAGGTTCCTTGGTGTTTTCTGCGAAACGCTTTAGCAGGCCGTTGGTGCTAGTATGGAGTTAGGGGATGCATGAAGCGGAGAGCCCCGTTTGGAGTGAGGCTGCAAAGGGCATGCCAAGGGAAGTGTTCTGCTGTGCCAAGACTCGTGCTGCGCACGCTTTGTGGTTGGAGTGAGAAACAGGTTCCTTGGTGTTTTCTGCGAAACGCTTTAGCAGCCCGTTGGTGCTAGTATGGAGTCAGGGGATGGATGAAGCGGAGAGCCCCGTTTGGAGTGAGGCTGCAAAGGGCATGCCAAGGGAAGTGTTCTGCTGTGCCAAGACTCGTGCTGCGCACGCTTTGTGGTTGGAGTGAGAAACAGGTTCCTTGGTGTTTTCTGCGAAACGCTTTAGCAGCCCGTTGGTGCTAGTATGGAGTCAGGGAATGGATGAAGCGGAGAGCCCCATTTGGAGTGAGGCTGCAAAGGGCATGCCAAGGGAAGTGTTCTGCTGTGCCAAGACTCGTGCTGCGCACGCTTTGTGGTTGGAGTGAGAAACAGGTTCCTTGGTGTTTTCTGCGAAACGCTTTAGCAGGCCGTTGGTGCTAGTATGGAGTCAGGGGATGGATGAAGCGGAGAGCCCCGTTTGGAGTGAGGCTGCAAAGGGTATGCCAAGGGAAGTGTTCTGCTGTGCCAAGACTCGTGCTGCGCACGCTTTGTGGTTGGAGTGAGAAACAGGTTCCTTGGTGTTTTCTGCGAAACGCTTTAGCAGGCCGTTGGTGCTAGTATGGAGTCAGGGAATGGATGAAGCGGAGAGCCCCGTTTGGAGTGAGGCTGCAAAGGGCATGCCAAGGGAAGTGTTCTGCTGTGCCAAGACTCGTGCTGCGCACGCTTTGTGGTTGGAGTGAGAAACAGGTTCCTTGGTGTTTTCTGCGAAACGCTTTAGCAGCCCGTTGGTGCTAGTATGGAGTTAGGGGATGGATGAAGCGGAGAGCCCCGTTTGGAGTGAGGCTGCAAAGGGCATGCCAAGGGAAGTGTACTGCTGTGCCAAGACTCGTGCTGCGCACGCTTTGTGTTTGGAGTGAGAAACAGGTTCTTTGGTGTTTTCTGCGAAACGCTTTAGCAGCCCGTTGGTGCTAGTATGGAGTTAGGGGATGGATGAAGCGGAGAGCCCCGTTTGGAGTGAGGCTGCAAAGGGCATGCCAAGGGAAGTGTTCTGCTGTGCCAAGACTCGTGCTGCACACGCTTTGTGGTTGGAGTGAGAAACAGGTTCCTTGGTGTTTTCTGCGAAACGCTTTAGCAGCCCGTTGGTGCTAGTATGGAGTCAGGGAATGGATGAAGCGGAGAGCCCCATTTGGAGTGAGGCTGCAAAGGGCATGCCAAGGGAAGTGTTCTGCTGTGCCAAGACTCGTGCTGCGCACGCTTTGTGGTTGGAGTGAGAAACAGGTTCTTTGGTGTTTTCTGCCAAACGCTTTAGGAGCCCATTGGTGCTAGTATGGGGTCAGGGGATGGATGAAGCGTAGAGCCCCGTTTGGAGTGAGGCTGCAAAGGGCATGCCAAGGGAAGTGTTCTGCTGTGCCAAGACTCGTGCTGCGCACGCTTTGTGGTTGGAGTGAGAAACAGGTTCCTTGGTGTTTTCTGCGAAACGCTTTAGCAGCGCGTTGGTGCTAGTATGGAGTCAGGGGATGGATGAAGCGGAGAGCCCCGTTTGGAGTGAGGCTGCAAAGGGCATGCCAAGGGAAGTGTTCTGCTGTGCCAAGACTCGTGCTGCGCACGCTTTGTGGTTGGAGTGAGAAACAGGTTCCTTGGTGTTTTCTGCGAAACGCTTTAGCAGCCCGTTGGTGCTAGTATGGAGTCAGGGGATGGATGAAGCGGAGAGCCCCGTTTGGAGTGAGGCTGCAAAGGGCATGCCAAGGGAAGTGTTCTGCTGTGCCAAGACTCGTGCTGCGCACGCTTTGTGGTTGGAGTGAGAAACAGGTTCCTTGGTGTTTTCTGCGAAACGCTTTAGCAGCCCGTTGGTGCTAGTATGGAGTCAGGGAATGGATGAAGCGGAGAGCCCCATTTGGAGTGAGGCTGCAAAGGGCATGCCAAGGGAAGTGTTCTGCTGTGCCAAGACTCGTGCTGCGCACGCTTTGTGGTTGGAGTGAGAAACAGGTTCCTTGGTGTTTTCTGCGAAACGCTTTAGCAGCCCGTTGGTGCTAGTATGGAGTCAGGGGATGGATGAAGCGGAGAGCCCCGTTTGGAGTGAGGCTGCAAAGGGTATGCCAAGGGAAGTGTTCTGCTGTGCCAAGACTCGTGCTGCGCACGCTTTGTGGTTGGAGTGAGAAACAGGTTCCTTGGTGTTTTCTGCGAAACGCTTTAGCAGCCCGTTGGTGCTAGTATGGAGTTAGGGGATGCATGAAGCGGAGAGCCCCGTTTGGAGTGAGGCTGCAAAGGGCATGCCAAGGGAAGTGTTCTGCTGTGCCAAGACTCGTGCTGCGCACGCTTTGTGGTTGGAGTGAGAAACAGGTTCCTTGGTGTTTTCTGCGAAACGCTTTAGCAGCCCGTTGGTGCTAGTATGGAGTCAGGGGATGGATGAAGCGGAGAGCCCCGTTTGGAGTGAGGCTGCAAAGGGCATGCCAAGGGAAGTGTTCTGCTGTGCCAAGACTCGTGCTGCGCACGCTTTGTGGTTGGAGTGAGAAACAGGTTCCTTGGTGTTTTCTGCGAAACGCTTTAGCAGCCCGTTGGTGCTAGTATGGAGTCAGGGGATGGATGAAGCGGAGAGCCCCGTTTGGAGTGAGGCTGCAAAGGGTATGCCAAGGGAAGTGTTCTGCTGTGCCAAGACTCGTGCTGCGCACGCTTTGTGGTTGGAGTGAGAAACAGGTTCCTTGGTGTTTTCTGCGAAACGCTTTAGCAGGCCGTTGGTGCTGGTATGGAGTCAGGGAATGGATGAAGCGGAGAGCCCCGTTTGGAGTGAGGCTGCAAAGGGCATGCCAAGGGAAGTGTTCTGCTGTGCCAAGACTCGTGCTGCGCACGCTTTGTGGTTGGAGTGAGAAACAGGTTCTTTGGTGTTTTCTGCGAAACGCTTTAGCAGCCTGTTGGTGCTAGTATGGAGTTAGGGGATGGATGAAGCGGAGAGCCCCGTTTGGAGTGAGGCTGCAAAGGGCATGCCAAGGGAAGTGTTCTGCTGTGCCAAGACTCGTGCTGCGCACGCTTTGTGGTTGGAGTGAGAAACAGGTTCCTTGGTGTTTTCTGCGAAACGCTTTAGCAGCCCGTTGGTGCTAGTATGGAGTCAGGGGATGGATGAAGCGGAGAGCCCCGTTTGGAGTGAGGCTGCAAAGGGCATGCCAAGGGAAGTGTTCTGCTGTGCCAAGACTCGTGCTGCGCACGCTTTGTGGTTGGAGTGAGAAACAGGTTCCTTGGTGTTTTCTGCGAAACGCTTTAGCAGCCCGTTGGTGCTAGTATGGAGTCAGGGGATGGATGAAGCGGAGAGCCCCGTTTGGAGTGAGGCTGCAAAGGGTATGCCAAGGGAAGTGTTCTGCTGTGCCAAGACTCGTGCTGCGCACGCTTTGTGGTTGGAGTGAGAAACAGGTTCCTTGGTGTTTTCTGCGAAACGCTTTAGCAGGCCGTTGGTGCTGGTATGGAGTCAGGGAATGGATGAAGCGGAGAGCCCCGTTTGGAGTGAGGCTGCAAAGGGCATGCCAAGGGAAGTGTTCTGCTGTGCCAAGACTCGTGCTGCGCACGCTTTGTGGTTGGAGTGAGAAACAGGTTCTTTGGTGTTTTCTGCGAAACGCTTTAGCAGCCTGTTGGTGCTAGTATGGAGTTAGGGGATGGATGAAGCGGAGAGCCCCGTTTGGAGTGAGGCTGCAAAGGGCATGCCAAGGGAAGTGTTCTGCTGTGCCAAGACTCGTGCTGCGCACGCTTTGTGGTTGGAGTGAGAAACAGGTTCCTTGGTGTTTTCTGCGAAACGCTTTAGCAGCGCGTTGGTGCTAGTATGGAGTTAGGGGATGGATGAAGCGGAGAGCCCCGTTTGGAGTGAGGCTGCAAAGGGCATGCCAAGGGAAGTGTACTGCTGTGCCAAGACTCGTGCTGCGCACGCTTTGTGTTTGGAGTGAGAAACAGGTTCTTTGGTGTTTTCTGCGAAACGCTTTAGCAGCCCGTTGGTGCTAGTATGGAGTTAGGGGATGGATGAAGCGGAGAGCCCCGTTTGGAGTGAGGCTGCAAAGGGCATGCCAAGGGAAGTGTTCTGCTGTGCCAAGACTCGTGCTGCACACGCTTTGTGGTTGGAGTTAGAAACAGGTTCCTTGGTGTTTTCTGCGAAACGCTTTAGCAGGCCGTTGGTGCTAGTATGGAGTCAGTGGATGGATGAAGCGGAGAGCCCCGTTTGGAGTGAGGCTGCAAAGCGCATGCCAAGGGAAGTGTACTGCTGTGCCAAGACTCGTGCTGCGCACGCTTTGTGGTTGGAGTGAGAAACAGGTTCCTTGGTGTTTTCTGCGAAACGCTTTAGCAGCCCGTTGGTGCTAAAATGGAGTCAGGGAATGGATGAAGCGGAGAGCCCCATTTGGAGTGAGACTGCAAAGGGCATGCCAAGGGAAGTGTTCTGCTGTGCCAAGACTCGTGCTGCGCACGCTTTGTGGTTGGAGTGAGAAACAGGTTCTTTGGTGTTTTCTGCCAAACGCTTTAGGAGCCCATTGGTGCTAGTATGGGGTCAGGGGATGGATGAAGCGTAGAGCCCCGTTTGGAGTGAGGCTGCAAAGCGCATGCCAAGGGAAGTGTTCTGCTGTGCCAAGACTCGTGCTGCGCACGCTTTGTGGTTGGAGTGAGAAACAGGTTCCTTGGTGTTTTCTGCGAAACGCTTTAGCAGCCCGTTGGTGCTAGTATGGAGTTAGGGGATGGATGAAGCGGAGAGCCCCGTTTGGAGTGAGGCTGCAAAGGGCATGCCAAGGGAAGTGTTCTGCTGTGCCAAGACTCGTGCTGCGCACGCTTTGTGGTTGGAGTGAGAAACAGGTTCCTTGGTGTTTTCTGCGAAACGCTTTAGCAGCCCGTTGGTGCTAGTATGGAGTCAGGGGATGGATGAAGCGGAGAGCCCCGTTTGGAGTGAGGCTGCAAAGGGCATGCCAAGGGAAGTGTTCTGCTGTGCCAAGACTCGTGCTGCGCACGCTTTGTGGTTGGAGTGAGAAACAGGTTCCTTGGTGTTTTCTGCGAAACGCTTTAGCAGCCCGTTGGTGCTAGTATGGAGTCAGGGGATGGATGAAGCGGAGAGCCCCGTTTGGAGTGAGGCTGCAAAGGGCATGCCAAGGGAAGTGTTCTGCTGTGCCAAGACTCGTGCTGCGCACGCTTTGTGGTTGGAGTGAGAAACAGGTTCCTTGGTGTTTTCTGCGAAACGCTTTAGCAGGCCGTTGGTGCTAGTATGGAGTCAGGGGATGGATGAAGCGGAGAGCCCCGTTTGGAGTGAGGCTGCAAAGGGCATGCCAAGGGAAGTGTTCTGCTGTGCCAAGACTCGTGCTGCGCACGCTTTGTGGTTGGAGTGAGAAACAGGTTCCTTGGTGTTTTCTGCGAAACGCTTTAGCAGCCCGTTGGTGCTAGTATGGAGTCAGGGGATGGATGAAGCGGAGAGCCCCGTTTGGAGTGAGGCTGCAAAGGGCATGCCAAGGGAAGTGTTCTGCTGTGCCAAGACTCGTGCTGCGCACGCTTTGTGGTTGGAGTGAGAAACAGGTTCCTTGGTGTTTTCTGCGAAACGCTTTAGCAGGCCGTTGGTGCTAGTATGGAGTCAGTGGATGGATGAAGCGGAGAGCCCCGTTTGGAGTGAGGCTGCAAAGCGCATGCCAAGGGAAGTGTACTGCTGTGCCAAGACTCGTGCTGCGCACGCTTTGTGGTTGGAGTGAGAAACAGGTTCCTTGGTGTTTTCTGCGAAACGCTTTAGCAGCCCGTTGGTGCTAAAATGGAGTCAGGGAATGGATGAAGCGGAGAGCCCCATTTGGAGTGAGACTGCAAAGGGCATGCCAAGGGAAGTGTTCTGCTGTGCCAAGACTCGTGCTGCGCACGCTTTGTGGTTGGAGTGAGAAACAGGTTCCTTGGTGTTTTCTGCGAAACGCTTTAGCAGCCCGTTGGTGCTAGTATGGAGTCCGGGGATGGATGAAGCGGAGAGCCCCGTTTGGAGTGAGGCTGCAAAGCGCATGCCAAGGGAAGTGTTCTGCTGTGCCAAGACTCGTGCTGCGCACGCTTTGTGGTTGGAGTGAGAAACAGGTTCCTTGGTGTTTTCTGCGAAACGCTTTAGCAGCCCGTTGGTGCTAGTATGGAGTCAGGGAATGGATGAAGCGGAGAGCCCCGTTTGGAGTGAGGCTGCAAAGGGCATGCCAAGGGAAGTGTTCTGCTGTGCCAAGACTCGTGCTGCGCACGCTTTGTGGTTGGAGTGAGAAACAGGTTCCTTGGTGCTTTCTGCGAAACGCTTTAGGAGCCTGTTGGTGCTAGTATGGAGTTAGGGGATGGATGAAGCGGAGAGCCCCGTTTGGAGTGAGGCTGCAAAGGGCATGCCAAGGGAAGTGTTCTGCTGTGCCAAGACTCGTGCTGCGCACGCTTTGTGGTTGGAGTGAGAAACAGGTTCCTTGGTGTTTTCTGCGAAACGCTTTAGCAGCCCGTTGGTGCTAGTATAGAATTAGGGGATGGATGAAGCGGAGAGCCCCGTTTGGAGTGAGGCTGCAAAGGGCATGCCAAGGGAAGTGTTCTGCTGTGCCAAGACTCGTGCTGCGCACGCTTTGTGGTTGGAGTGAGAAACAGGTTCCTTGGTGTTTTCTTCGAAACGCTTTAGAAGCCCGTTGGTGCTAGTATGGAGTCAGGGGATGGATGAAGCGGAGAGCCCCGTTTGGAGTGAGGCTGCAAAGCGCATGCCAAGGGAAGTGTACTGCTGTGCCAAGACTCGTGCTGCGCACGCTTTGTGGTTGGAGTGAGAAACAGGTTCCTTGGTGTTTTCTGCGAAACGCTTTAGCAGCCCGTTGGTGCTAAAATGGAGTCAGGGAATGGATGAAGCGGAGAGCCCCATTTGGAGTGAGACTGCAAAGGGCATGCCAAGGGAAGTGTACTGCTGTGCCAAGACTCGTGCTGCGCACGCTTTGTGTTTGGAGTGAGAAACAGGTTCTTTGGTGTTTTCTGCGAAACGCTTTAGCAGCCCGTTGGTGCTAGTATGGAGTTAGGGGATGGATGAAGCGGAGAGCCCCGTTTGGAGTGAGGCTGCAAAGGGCATGCCAAGGGAAGTGTTCTGCTGTGCCAAGACTCGTGCTGCGCACGCTTTGTGGTTGGAGTGAGAAACAGGTTCCTTGGTGTTTTCTGCGAAACGCTTTAGCAGCCCGTTGGTGCTAGTATGGAGTCAGGGAATGGATGAAGCGGAGAGCCCCATTTGGAGTGAGGCTGCAAAGGGCATGCCAAGGGAAGTGTTCTGCTGTGCCAAGACTCGTGCTGCGCACGCTTTGTGGTTGGAGTGAGAAACAGGTTCTTTGGTGTTTTCTGCCAAACGCTTTAGGAGCCCATTGGTGCTAGTATGGGGTCAGGGGATGCATGAAGCGGAGAGCCCCGTTTGGAGTGAGGCTGCAAAGGGCATGCCAAGGGAAGTGTTCTGCTGTGCCAAGACTCGTGCTGCGCACGCTTTGTGGTTGGAGTGAGAAACAGGTTCCTTGGTGTTTTCTGCGAAACGCTTTAGCAGCCCGTTGGTGCTAGTATGGAGTCAGGGGATGGATGAAGCGGAGAGCCCCGTTTGGAGTGAGGCTGCAAAGGGCATGCCAAGGGAAGTGTTCTGCTGTGCCAAGACTCGTGCTGCGCACGCTTTGTGGTTGGAGTGAGAAACAGGTTCCTTGGTGTTTTCTGCGAAACGCTTTAGCAGCCCGTTGGTGCTAGTATGGAGTCAGGGAATGGATGAAGCGGAGAGCCCCATTTGGAGTGAGGCTGCAAAGGGCATGCCAAGGGAAGTGTTCTGCTGTGCCAAGACTCGTGCTGCGCACGCTTTGTGGTTGGAGTGAGAAACAGGTTCCTTGGTGTTTTCTGCGAAACGCTTTAGCAGGCCGTTGGTGCTAGTATGGAGTCAGGGGATGGATGAAGCGGAGAGCACCGTTTGGAGTGAGGCTGCAAAGGGTATGCCAAGGGAAGTGTTCTGCTGTGCCAAGACTCGTGCTGCGCACGCTTTGTGGTTGGAGTGAGAAACAGGTTCCTTGGTGTTTTCTGCGAAACGCTTTAGCAGGCCGTTGGTGCTGGTATGGAGTCAGGGAATGGATGAAGCGGAGAGCCCCGTTTGGAGTGAGGCTGCAAAGGGCATGCCAAGGGAAGTGTTCTGCTGTGCCAAGACTCGTGCTGCGCACGCTTTGTGGTTGGAGTGAGAAACAGGTTCTTTGGTGCTTTCTGCGAAACGCTTTAGCAGCCTGTTGGTGCTAGTATGGAGTTAGGGGATGGATGAAGCGGAGAGCCCCGTTTGGAGTGAGGCTGCAAAGCGCATGCCAAGGGAAGTGTTCTGCTGTGCCAAGACTCGTGCTGCACACGCTTTGTGGTTGGAGTTAGAAACAGGTTCCTTGGTGTTTTCTGCGAAACGCTTTAGCAGCCCGTTGGTGCTAGTATGGAGTCAGGGGATGGATGAAGCGGAGAGCCCCGTTTGGAGTGAGGCTGCAAAGGGCATGCCAAGGGAAGTGTTCTGCTGTGCCAAGACTCGTGCTGCGCACGCTTTGTGGTTGGAGTGAGAAACAGGTTCCTTGGTGTTTTCTGCGAAACGCTTTAGCAGCCCGTTGGTGCTAGTATGGAGTCAGGGGATGGATGAAGCGGAGAGCCCCGTTTGGAGTGAGGCTGCAAAGGGCATGCCAAGGGAAGTGTTCTGCTGTGCCAAGACTCGTGCTGCACACGCTTTGTGGTTGGAGTTAGAAACAGGTTCCTTGGTGTTTTCTGCGAAACGCTTTAGCAGGCCGTTGGTGCTAGTATGGAGTCAGTGGATGGATGAAGCGGAGAGCCCCGTTTGGAGTGAGGCTGCAAAGCGCATGCCAAGGGAAGTGTACTGCTGTGCCAAGACTCGTGCTGCGCACGCTTTGTGGTTGGAGTGAGAAACAGGTTCCTTGGTGTTTTCTGCGAAACGCTTTAGCAGCCCGTTGGTGCTAAAATGGAGTCAGGGAATGGATGAAGCGGAGAGCCCCATTTGGAGTGAGACTGCAAAGGGCATGCCAAGGGAAGTGTTCTGCTGTGCCAAGACTCGTGCTGCGCACGCTTTGTGGTTGGAGTGAGAAACAGGTTCTTTGGTGTTTTCTGCCAAACGCTTTAGGAGCCCATTGGTGCTGGAATGGGGTCAGGGGATGGATGAAGCGTAGAGCCCCGTTTGGAGTGAGGCTGCAAAGGGCATGCCAAGGGAAGTGTTCTGCTGTGCCAAGACTCGTGCTGCGCACGCTTTGTGGTTGGAGTGAGAAACAGGTTCCTTGGTGTTTTCTGCGAAACGCTTTAGCAGCCCGTTGGTGCTAGTATGGAGTTAGGGGATGCATGAAGCGGAGAGCCCCGTTTGGAGTGAGGCTGCAAAGGGCATGCCAAGGGAAGTGTTCTGCTGTGCCAAGACTCGTGCTGCGCACGCTTTGTGGTTGGAGTGAGAAACAGGTTCCTTGGTGTTTTCTGCGAAACGCTTTAGCAGCCCGTTGGTGCTAGTATGGAGTCAGGGGATGGATGAAGCGGAGAGCCCCGTTTGGAGTGAGGCTGCAAAGGGCATGCCAAGGGAAGTGTTCTGCTGTGCCAAGACTCGTGCTGCGCACGCTTTGTGGTTGGAGTGAGAAACAGGTTCCTTGGTGTTTTCTGCGAAACGCTTTAGCAGGCCGTTGGTGCTAGTATGGAGTCAGGGGATGGATGAAGCGGAGAGCCCCGTTTGGAGTGAGGCTGCAAAGGGTATGCCAAGGGAAGTGTTCTGCTGTGCCAAGACTCGTGCTGCGCACGCTTTGTGGTTGGAGTGAGAAACAGGTTCCTTGGTGTTTTCTGCGAAACGCTTTAGCAGGCCGTTGGTGCTAGTATGGAGTCCGGGGATGGATGAAGCGGAGAGCCCCGTTTGGAGTGAGGCTGCAAAGGGCATGCCAAGGGAAGTGTTCTGCTGTGCCAAGACTCGTGCTGAGCACGCTTTGTGGTTGGAGTGAGAAACAGGTTCTTTGGTGTTTTCTGCGAAACGCTTTAGCAGCCTGTTGGTGCTAGTATGGAGTTAGGGGATGGATGAAGCGGAGAGCCCCGTTTGGAGTGAGGCTGCAAAGGGCATGCCAAGGGAAGTGTTCTGCTGTGCCAAGACTCGTGCTGCACACGCTTTGTGGTTGGAGTTAGAAACAGGTTCCTTGGTGTTTTCTGCGAAACGCTTTAGCAGCCCGTTGGTGCTAGTATGGAGTCAGGGGATGGATGAAGCGGAGAGCCCCGTTTGGAGTGAGGCTGCAAAGGGCATGCCAAGGGAAGTGTTCTGCTGTGCCAAGACTCGTGCTGCGCACGCTTTGTGGTTGGAGTGAGAAACAGGTTCCTTGGTGTTTTCTGCGAAACGCTTTAGCAGGCCGTTGGTGCTAGTATGGAGTCAGGGGATGGATGAAGCGGAGAGCCCCGTTTGGAGTGAGGCTGCAAAGGGCATGCCAAGGGAAGTGTTCTGCTGTGCCAAGACTCGTGCTGCACACGCTTTGTGGTTGGAGTTAGAAACAGGTTCCTTGGTGTTTTCTGCGAAACGCTTTAGCAGCCCGTTGGTGCTAGTATGGAGTCAGGGGATGGATGAAGCGGAGAGCCCCGTTTGGAGTGAGGCTGCAAAGGGCATGCCAAGGGAAGTGTTCTGCTGTGCCAAGACTCGTGCTGCGCACGCTTTGTGGTTGGAGTGAGAAACAGGTTCCTTGGTGTTTTCTGCGAAACGCTTTAGCAGGCCGTTGGTGCTAGTATGGAGTCAGTGGATGGATGAAGCGGAGAGCCCCGTTTGGAGTGAGGCTGCAAAGCGCATGCCAAGGGAAGTGTACTGCTGTGCCAAGACTCGTGCTGCGCACGCTTTGTGGTTGGAGTGAGAAACAGGTTCCTTGGTGTTTTCTGCGAAACGCTTTAGCAGCCCGTTGGTGCTAAAATGGAGTCAGGGAATGGATGAAGCGGAGAGCCCCATTTGGAGTGAGACTGCAAAGGGCATGCCAAGGGAAGTGTTCTGCTGTGCCAAGACTCGTGCTGCGCACGCTTTGTGGTTGGAGTGAGAAACAGGTTCCTTGGTGTTTTCTGCGAAACGCTTTAGCAGCCCGTTGGTGCTAGTATGGAGTCCGGGGATGGATGAAGCGGAGAGCCCCGTTTGGAGTGAGGCTGCAAAGCGCATGCCAAGGGAAGTGTTCTGCTGTGCCAAGACTCGTGCTGCGCACGCTTTGTGGTTGGAGTGAGAAACAGGTTCCTTGGTGTTTTCTGCGAAACGCTTTAGCAGCCCGTTGGTGCTAGTATGGAGTCAGGGAATGGATGAAGCGGAGAGCCCCGTTTGGAGTGAGGCTGCAAAGGGCATGCCAAGGGAAGTGTTCTGCTGTGCCAAGACTCGTGCTGCGCACGCTTTGTGGTTGGAGTGAGAAACAGGTTCCTTGGTGCTTTCTGTGAAACGCTTTAGGAGCCTGTTGGTGCTAGTATGGAGTTAGGGGATGGATGAAGCGGAGAGCCCCGTTTGGAGTGAGGCTGCAAAGGGCATGCCAAGGGAAGTGTTCTGCTGTGCCAAGACTCGTGCTGCGCACGCTTTGTGGTTGGAGTGAGAAACAGGTTCCTTGGTGTTTTCTGCGAAACGCTTTAGCAGCCCGTTGGTGATAGTATAGAATTAGGGGATGGATGAAGCGGAGAGCCCCGTTTGGAGTGAGGCTGCAAAGGGCATGCCAAGGGAAGTGTTCTGCTGTGCCAAGACTCGTGCTGCGCACGCTTTGTGCTTGGAGTGAGAAACAGGTTCCTTGGTGTTTTCTGCGAAACGCTTTAGCAGCCCGTTGCTGCTAGTATGGAGTCAGGGGATGGATGAAGCGGAGAGCCCCGTTTGGAGTGAGGCTGCAAAGGGCATGCCAAGGGAAGTGTTCTGCTGTGCCAAGACTCGTGCTGCGCACGCTTTGTGGTTGGAGTGAGAAACAGGTTCCTTGGTGTTTTCTGCGAAACGCTTTAGCAGGCCGTTGGTGCTAGTATGGAGTCAGGGGATGGATGAAGCGGAGAGCCCCGTTTGGAGTGAGGCTGCAAAGGGCATGCCAAGGGAAGTGTTCTGCTGTGCCAAGACTCGTGCTGCGCACGCTTTGTGGTTGGAGTGAGAAACAGGTTCCTTGGTGTTTTCTTCGAAACGCTTTAGCAGCCCGTTGGTGCTAGTATGGAGTCAGGGGATGGATGAAGCGGAGAGCCCCGTTTGGAGTGAGGCTGCAAAGCGCATGCCAAGGGAAGTGTACTGCTGTGCCAAGACTCGTGCTGCGCACGCTTTGTGGTTGGAGTGAGAAACAGGTTCCTTGGTGTTTTCTGCGAAACGCTTTAGCAGCCCGTTGGTGCTAAAATGGAGTCAGGGAATGCATGAAGCGGAGAGCCCCATTTGGAGTGAGACTGCAAAGGGCATGCCAAGGGAAGTGTTCTGCTGTGCCAAGACTCGTGCTGCGCACGCTTTGTGGTTGGAGTGAGAAACAGGTTCCTTGGTGTTTTCTGCGAAACGCTTTAGCAGCCCGTTGGTGCTAGTATGGAGTCAGGGGATGGATGAAGCGGAGAGCCCCGTTTGGAGTGAGGCTGCAAAGGGTATGCCAAGGGAAGTGTTCTGCTGTGCCAAGACTCATGCTGCGCACGCTTTGTGGTTGGAGTGAGAAACAGGTTCCTTGGTGTTTTCTGCGAAACGCTTTAGCAGCCCGTTGGTGCTAGTATGGAGTCAGGGAATGGATGAAGCGGAGAGCCCCGTTTGGAGTGAGGCTGCAAAGGGCATGCCAAGGGAAGTGTTCTGCTGTGCCAAGACTCGTGCTGCGCACGCTTTGTGGTTGGAGTGAGAAACAGGTTCCTTGGTGCTTTCTGCGAAACGCTTTAGGCGCCTGTTGGTGCTAGTATGGAGTTAGGGGATGGATGAAGCGGAGAGCCCCATTTGGAGTGAGGCTGCAAAGGGCATGCCAAGGGAAGTGTTCTGCTGTGCCAAGACTCGTGCTGCGCACGCTTTGTGGTTGGAGTGAGAAACAGGTTCCTTGGTGTTTTCTGCGAAACGCTTTAGCAGGCCGTTGGTGCTAGTATAGAATTAGGGGATGGATGAAGCGGAGAGCCCCGTTTGGAGTGAGGCTGCAAAGGGCATACCAAGGGAAGTGTTCTGCTGTGCCAAGACTCGTGCTGCGCACGCTTTGTGGTTGGAGTGAGAAACAGGTTCCTTGGTGTTTTCTGCGAAACGCTTTAGCAGCCCGTTGCTGCTAGTATGGAGTCAGGGGATGGATGAAGCGGAGAGCCCCGTTTGGAGTGAGGCTGCAAAGCGCATGCCAAGGGAAGTGTTCTGCTGTGCCAAGACTCGTGCTGCGCACGCTTTGTGGTTGGAGTGAGAAACAGGTTCCTTGGTGTTTTCTGCGAAACGCTTTAGCAGGCCGTTGGTGCTAGTATAGAGTCAGGGGATGGATGAAGCGGAGAGCCATGTTTGGAGTGAGGCTGCAAAGCGCATGCCAAGGGAAGTGTACTGCTGTGCCAAGACTCGTGCTGCGCACGCTTTGTGGTTGGAGTGAGAAACAGGTTCCTTGGTGTTTTCTGCGTAACGCTTTAGCAGGCCGTTGGTGCTAGTATGGAGTCAGGGAATGGATGAAGCGGAGAGCCCCGTTTGGAGTGAGGCTGCAAAGGGCATGCCAAGGGAAGTGTTCTGCTGTGCCAAGACTCGTGCTGCGCACGCTTTGTGGTTGGAGTGAGAAACAGGTTCTTTGGTGCTTTCTGCGAAACGCTTTAGGAGCCCGTTGGTGCTAGTATGGAGTCAGGGGATGGATGAAGCGGAGAGCCCCGTTTGGAGTGAGGCTGCAAAGGGCATGCCAAGGGAAGTGTTCTGCTGTGCCAAGACTCGTGCTGCGCACGCTTTGTGGTTGGAGTGAGAAACAGGTTCTTTGGTGTTTTCTGCGAAACGCTTTAGCAGCCCGTTGGTGCTAGTATGGAGTCAGGGGATGGATGAAGCAGAGAGCCCCGTTTGGAGTGAGGCTGCAAAGCGCATGCCAAGGGAAGTGTTCTGCTGTGCCAAGACTCGTGCTGCGCACGCTTTGTGGTTGGAGTGAGAAACAGGTTCCTTGGTGTTTTCTGCGAAACGCTTTAGCAGCCCGTTGGTGCTAGTATGGAGTCAGGGAATGGATGAAGCGGAGAGCCCCGTTTGGAGTGAGGCTGCAAAGGGCATGCCAAGGGAAGTGTTCTGCTGTGCCAAGACTCGTGCTGCGCACGCTTTGTGGTTGGAGTGAGAAACAGGTTCTTTGGTGCTTTCTGCGAAACGCTTTAGGAGCCCATTGGTGCTAGTATGGAGTCAGGGGATGGATGAAGCGGAGAGCCCCGTTTGGAGTGAGGCTGCAAAGGGTATGCCAAGGGAAGTGTTCTGCTGTGCCAAGACTCGTGCTGCGCACGCTTTGTGGTTGGAGTGAGAAACAGGTTCCTTGGTGTTTTCTGCGAAACGCTTTAGCAGGCCGTTGGTGCTGGTATGGAGTCAGGGAATGGATGAAGCGGAGAGCCCCGTTTGGAGTGAGGCTGCAAAGGGCATGCCAAGGGAAGTGTTCTGCTGTGCCAAGACTCGTGCTGCGCACGCTTTGTGGTTGGAGTGAGAAACAGGTTCCTTGGTGTTTTCTGCGAAACGCTTTAGCAGCCTGTTGGTGCTAGTATGGAGTTAGGGGATGGATGAAGCGGAGAGCCCCGTTTGGAGTGAGGCTGCAAAGGGCATGCCAAGGGAAGTGTTCTGCTGTGCCAAGACTCGTGCTGCGCACGCTTTGTGGTTGGAGTGAGAAACAGGTTCTTTGGTGTTTTCTGCGAAACGCTTTAGGAGCCCATTGGTGCTAGTATGGGGTCAGGGGATGGATGAAGCGTAGAGCCCCGTTTGGAGTGAGGCTGCAAAGCGCATGCCAAGGGAAGTGTTCTGCTGTGCCAAGACTCGTGCTGCGCACTCTTTGTGGTTGGAGTGAGAAACAGGTTCCTTGGTGTTTTCTGCGAAACGCTTTAGCAGCCCGTTGGTGCTAGTATGGAGTTAGGGGATGCATGAAGCGGAGAGCCCCGTTTGGAGTGAGGCTGCAAAGGGCATGCCAAGGGAAGTGTTCTGCTGTGCCAAGACTCGTGCTGCGCACGCTTTGTGGTTGGAGTGAGAAACAGGTTCCTTGGTGTTTTCTGCGAAACGCTTTAGCAGCCCGTTGGTGCTAGTATGGAGTCAGTGGATGGATGAAGCGGAGAGCCCCGTTTGGAGTGAGGCTGCAAAGGGCATGCCAAGAGAAGTGTTCTGCTGTGCCAAGACTCGTGCTGCGCACGCTTTGTGGTTGGAGTGAGAAACAGGTTCCTTGGTGTTTTCTGCGAAACGCTTTAGCAGGCCGTTGGTGCTAGTATGGAGTCAGGGGATGGATGAAGCGGAGAGCCCCGTTTGGAGTGAGGCTGCAAAGGGTATGCCAAGGGAAGTGTTCTGCTGTGCCAAGACTCGTGCTGCGCACGCTTTGTGGTTGGAGTGAGAAACAGGTTCCTTGGTGTTTTCTGCGAAACGCTTTAGCAGGCCGTTGGTGCTAGTATGGAGTCAGGGAATGGATGAAGCGGAGAGCCCCGTTTGGAGTGAGGCTGCAAAGGGCATGCCAAGGGAAGTGTTCTGCTGTGCCAAGACTCGTGCTGCGCACGCTTTGTGGTTGGAGTGAGAAACAGGTTCTTTGGTGTTTTCTGCGAAACGCTTTAGCAGCCTGTTGGTGCTAGTATGGAGTTAGGGGATGGATGAAGCGGAGAGCCCCGTTTGGAGTGAGGCTGCAAAGGGCATGCCAAGGGAAGTGTTCTGCTGTGCCAAGACTCGTGCTGCGCACGCTTTGTGGTTGGAGTTAGAAACAGGTTCCTTGGTGTTTTCTGCGAAACGCTTTAGCAGCCCGTTGGTGCTAGTATGGAGTCAGGGGATGGATGAAGCGGAGAGCCCCGTTTGGAGTGAGGCTGCAAAGGGCATGCCAAGGGAAGTGTTCTGCTGTGCCAAGACTCGTGCTGCGCACGCTTTGTGGTTGGAGTGAGAAACAGGTTCCTTGGTGTTTTCTGCGAAACGCTTTAGCAGGCCGTTGGTGCTAGTATGGAGTCAGGGGATGGATGAAGCGGAGAGCCCCATTTGGAGTGAGACTGCAAAGGGCATGCCAAGGGAAGTGTTCTGCTGTGCCAAGACTCGTGCTGCGCACGCTTTGTGGTTGGAGTGAGAAACAGGTTCCTTGGTGTTTTCTGCGAAACGCTTTAGCAGCCCGTTGGTGCTAGTATGGAGTCCGGGGATGGATGAAGCGTAGAGCCCCGTTTGGAGTGAGGCTGCAAAGCGCATGCCAAGGGAAGTGTTCTGCTGTGCCAAGACTCGTGCTGCGCACGCTTTGTGGTTGGAGTGAGAAACAGGTTCCTTGGTGTTTTCTGCGAAACGCTTTAGCAGCCCGTTGGTGCTAGTATGGAGTCAGGGAATGGATGAAGCGGAGAGCCCCGTTTGGAGTGAGGCTGCAAAGGGCATGCCAAGGGAAGTGTTCTGCTGTGCCAAGACTCGTGCTGCGCACGCTTTGTGGTTGGAGTGAGAAACAGGTTCCTTGGTGCTTTCTGCGAAACGCTTTAGGAGCCTGTTGGTGCTAGTATGGAGTTAGGGGATGGATGAAGCGGAGAGCCCCGTTTGGAGTGAGGCTGCAAAGTGCATGCCAAGGGAAGTGTTCTGCTGTGCCAAGACTCGTGCTGCGCACGCTTTGTGGTTGGAGTGAGAAACAGGTTCCTTGGTGTTTTCTGCGAAACGCTTTAGCAGCCCGTTGGTGCTAGTATAGAATTAGGGGATGGATGAAGCGGAGAGCCCCGTTTGGAGTGAGGCTGCAAAGGGCATGCCAAGGGAAGTGTTCTGCTGTGCCAAGACTCGTGCTGCGCACGCTTTGTGGTTGGAGTGAGAAACAGGTTCCTTGGTGTTTTCTGCGAAACGCTTTAGCAGCCCGTTGCTGCTAGTATGGAGTCAGGGGATGGATGAAGCGGAGAGCCCCGTTTGGAGTGAGGCTGCAAAGGGCATGCCAAGGGAAGTGTTCTGCTGTGCCAAGACTCGTGCTGCGCACGCTTTGTGGTTGGAGTGAGAAACAGGTTCCTTGGTGTTTTCTGCGAAACGCTTTAGCAGGCCGTTGGTGCTAGTATGGAGTCAGGGGATGGATGAAGCGGAGAGCCCCGTTTGGAGTGAGGCTGCAAAGGGCATGCCAAGGGAAGTGTTCTGCTGTGCCAAGACTCGTGCTGCGCACGCTTTGTGGTTGGAGTGAGAAACAGGTTCCTTGGTGTTTTCTTCGAAACGCTTTAGCAGGCCGTTGGTGCTAGTATGGAGTCAGGGGATGGATGAAGCGGAGAGCCCCGTTTGGAGTGAGGCTGCAAAGCGCATGCCAAGGGAAGTGTACTGCTGTGCCAAGACTCGTGCTGCGCACGCTTTGTGGTTGGAGTGAGAAACAGGTTCCTTGGTGTTTTCTGCGAAACGCTTTAGCAGCCCGTTGGTGCTAAAATGGAGTCAGGGAATGGATGAAGCGGAGAGCCCCATTTGGAGTGAGACTGCAAAGGGCATGCCAAGGGAAGTGTTCTGCTGTGCCAAGACTCGTGCTGCGCACGCTTTGTGGTTGGAGTGAGAAACAGGTTCCTTGGTGTTTTCTGCGAAACGCTTTAGCAGCCCATTGGTGCTAGTATGGAGTCAGGGGATGGATGAAGCGGAGAGCCCCGTTTGGAGTGAGGCTGCAAAGGGTATGCCAAGGGAAGTGTTCTGCTGTGCCAAGACTCATGCTGCGCACGCTTTGTGCTTGGAGTGAGAAACAGGTTCCTTGGTGTTTTCTGCGAAACGCTTTAGCAGCCCGTTGGTGCTAGTATGGAGTCAGGGAATGGATGAAGCGGAGAGCCCCGTTTGGAGTGAGGCTGCAAAGGGCATGCCAAGGGAAGTGTTCTGCTGTGCCAAGACTCGTGCTGCGCACGCTTTGTGGTTGGAGTGAGAAACAGGTTCCTTGGTGCTTTCTGCGAAACGCTTTAGGCGCCTGTTGGTGCTAGTATGGAGTTAGGGGATGGATGAAGCGGAGAGCCCCGTTTGGAGTGAGGCTGCAAAGGGCATGCCAAGGGAAGTGTTCTGCTGTGCCAAGACTCGTGCTGCGCACGCTTTGTGGTTGGAGTGAGAAACAGGTTCCTTGGTGTTTTCTGCGAAACGCTTTAGCAGGCCGTTGGTGCTAGTATAGAATTAGGGGATGGATGAAGCGGAGAGCCCCGTTTGGAGTGAGGCTGCAAAGGGCATACCAAGGGAAGTGTTCTGCTGTGCCAAGACTCGTGCTGCGCACGCTTTGTGGTTGGAGTGAGAAACAGGTTCCTTGGTGTTTTCTGCGAAACGCTTTAGCAGCCCGTTGCTGCTAGTATGGAGTCAGGGGATGGATGAAGCGGAGAGCCCCGTTTGGAGTGAGGCTGCAAAGGGCATGCCAAGGGAAGTGTTCTGCTGTGCCAAGACTCGTGCTGCGCACGCTTTGTGGTTGGAGTGAGAAACAGGTTCCTTGGTGTTTTCTGCGAAACGCTTTAGCAGGCCGTTGGTGCTAGTATGGAGTCAGGGGATGGATGAAGCGGAGAGCCATGTTTGGAGTGAGGCTGCAAAGCGCATGCCAAGGGAAGTGTACTGCTGTGCCAAGACTCGTGCTGCGCACGCTTTGTGGTTGGAGTGAGAAACAGGTTCCTTGGTGTTTTCTGCGTAACGCTTTAGCAGGCCGTTGGTGCTAGTATGGAGTCAGGGAATGGATGAAGCGGAGAGCCCCGTTTGGAGTGAGGCTGCAAAGGGCATGCCAAGGGAAGTGTTCTGCTGTGCCAAGACTCGTGCTGCGCACGCTTTGTGGTTGGAGTGAGAAACAGGTTCTTTGGTGTTTTCTGCGAAACGCTTTAGCAGCCCGTTGGTGCTAGTATGGAGTCAGGGGATGGATGAAGCGGAGAGCCCCGTTTGGAGTGAGGCTGCAAAGCGCATGCCAAGGGAAGTGTTCTGCTGTGCCAAGACTCGTGCTGCGCACGCTTTGTGGTTGGAGTGAGAAACAGGTTCTTTGGTGCTTTCTGCGAAACGCTTTAGGAGCCCATTGGTGCTAGTATGGAGTCAGGGGATGGATGAAGCGGAGAGCCCCGTTTGGAGTGAGGCTGCAAAGCGCATGCCAAGGGAAGTGTACTGCTGTGCCAAGACTCGTGCTGCGCACGCTTTGTGGTTGGAGTGAGAAACAGGTTCTTTAGTGTTTTCTGCGAAACGCTTTAGCAGCCCGTTGGTGCTAGTATGGAATTAGGGGATGGATGAAGCGGAGAGCCCCGTTTGGAGTGAGGCTGCAAAGCGCATGCCAGGGGAAGTGTTCTGCTGTGCCAAGACTCGTGCTGCGCACGCTTTGTGGTTGGAGTGAGAAACAGGTTCTTTGGTGTTTTCTGCCAAACGCTTTAGCAGCGCGTTGGTGCTAGTTTGGAATTAGGGGATGGATGAAGCGGAGAGCCCCGTTTGGAGTGAGGCTGCAAAGGGCATGCCAAGGGAAGTGTTCTGCTGTGCCAAGACTCGTGCTGCGCACGCTTTGTGGTTGGAGTGAGAAACAGGTTCCTTGGTGCTTTCTGCGAAATGCTTTAGGAGCCTGTTGGTGCTAGTATGGAGTTAGGGGATGGATGAAGCGGAGAGCCCCGTTTGGAGTGAGGCTGCAAAGGGCATGCCAAGGGAAGTGTTCTGCTGTGCCAAGACTCGTGCTGCCCACGCTTTGTGGTTGGAGTGAGAAACAGGTTCCTTGGTGTTTTCTGCGAAACGCTTTAGCAGCCCGTTTGTGCTAGTATAGAATTAGGGGATGGATGAAGCGGAGAGCCCCGTTTGGAGTGAGGCTGCAAAGGGCATGCCAAGGGAAGTGTTCTGCTGTGCCAAGACTCGTGCTGCGCACGCTTTGTGGTTGGAGTGAGAAACAGGTTCCTTGGTGTTTTCAGCGAAACGCTTTAGCAGCCCGTTGGTGCTAGTATGGAGTCAGGGGATGGATGAAGCGGAGAGCCCCGTTTGGAGTGAGGCTGCAAAGGGCATGCCAAGGGAAGTGTTCTGCTGTGCCAAGACTCGTGCTGCGCACGCTTTGTGGTTGGAGTGAGAAACAGGTTCCTTGGTGTTTTCTGCGAAACGCTTTAGCAGCCCGTTGGTGCTAGTATGGAGTCAGGGGATGGATGAAGCGGAGAGCCCCGTTTGGAGTGAGGCTGCAAAGCGCATGCCAAGGGAAGTGTTCTGCTGTGCCAAGACTCGTGCTGCGCACGCTTTGTGGTTGGAGTGAGAAACAGGTCCTTTGGTGTTTTCTGCGAAACGCTTTAGCAGCGCATTGGTGCTAGTATGGAGTCAGGGGATGGATGAAGCGGAGAGCCCCGTTTGGAGTGAGGCTGCAAAGGGTATGCCAAGGGAAGTGTTCTGCTGTGCCAAGACTCGTGCTGCGCACGCTTTGTGGTTGGAGTGAGAAACAGGTTCCTTGGTGTTTTCTGCGAAACGCTTTAGCAGCGCGTTGGTGCTAGTATGGAGTCAGGGGATGGATGAAGCGGAGAGCCCCGTTTGGAGTGAGGCTGCAAAGGGCATGCCAAGGGAAGTGTTCTGCTGTGCCAAGACTCGTGCTGCGCACGCTTTGTGGTTGGAGTGAGAAACAGGTTCCTTGGTGTTTTCTGCGAAACGCTTTAGCAGCGCGTTGGTGCTAGTATGGAGTCAGGGGATGGATGAAGCGGAGAGCCCCGTTTGGAGTGAGGCTGCAAAGGGTATGCCAAGAGAAGTGTTCTGCTGTGCCAAGACTCGTGCTGCGCACGCTTTGTGGTTGGAGTGAGAAACAGGTTCTTTGGTGCTTTCTGCGAAACGCTTTAGCAGCCTGTTGGTGCTAGTATGGAGTCAGGGAATGGATGAAGCGGAGAGCCCCGTTTGGAGTGAGGCTGCAAAGGGCATGCCAAGGGAAGTGTTCTGCTGTGCCAAGACTCGTGCTGCGCACGCTTTGTGGTTGGAGTGAGAAACAGGTTCCTTGGTGTTTTCTGCGAAACGCTTTAGCAGCCAGTGGGTGCTAGTATGGAGTCAGGGGATGGATGAAGCGGAGAGCCCCGTTTGGAGTGAGGCTGCAAAGCGCATGCCAAGGGAAGTGTTCTGCTGTGCCAAGACTCGTGCTGCGCACGCTTTGTGGTTGGAGTGAGAAACAGGTTCCTTGGTGTTTTCTGCGAAACGCTTTAGCAGGCCGTTGGTGCTAGTATGGAGTCAGGGGATGGATGAAGCGGAGAGCCCCGTTTGGAGTGAGGCTGCAAAGTGCATGCCAAGGGAAGTGTTCTGCTGTGCCAAGACTCGTGCTGCGCACGCTTTGTGGTTGGAGTGAGAAACAGGTTCCTTGGTGTTTTCTGCGAAACGCTTTAGCAGCCCGTTGGTGCTAGTATGGAGTCAGGGGATGGATGAAGCGGAGAGCCCCGTTTGGAGTGAGGCTGCAAAGGGTATGCCAAGAGAAGTGTTCTGCTGTGCCAAGACTCGTGCTGCGCACGCTTTGTGGTTGGAGTGAGAAACAGGTTCTTTGGTGCTTTCTGCGAAACGCTTTAGCAGCCTGTTGGTGCTAGTATGGAGTTAGAGGATGGATGAAGCGGAGAGCCCCGTTTGGAGTGAGGCTGCAAAGGGCATGCCAAGGGAAGTGTTCTGCTGTGCCAAGACTCGTGCTGCGCACGCTTTGTGGTTGGAGTGAGAAACAGGTTCTTTGGTGTTTTCAGCGAAACGCTTTAGCAGCCCGTTGGTGCCAGTATGGAGTCAGGGAATGGATGAAGCGGAGAGCCCCGTTTGGAGTGAGGCTGCAAAGGGCATGCCAAGGGAAGTGTTCTGCTGTGCCAAGACTCGTGCTGCGCACGCTTTGTGGTTGGAGTGAGAAACAGGTTCCTTGGTGTTTTCTGCGAAACGCTTTAGCAGCCCGTTGGTGCTAGTATGGAGTCAGGGGATGGATGAAGCGGAGAGCCCCGTTTGGAGTGAGGCTGCAAGGGTATGCCAAGGGAAGTGTTCTGCTGTGCCAAGACTCGTGCTGCGCACGCTTTGTGGTTAGAGTGAGAAACAGGTTCCTTGGTGCTTTTTGCGAAACGCTTTAGGAGCCTGTTGGTGCTAGTATGGAATTAGGGGATGGATGAAGCAGAGAGCCCCGTTTGGAGTGAGGCTGCAAAGGGCATGCCAAGGGAAGTGTTCTGCTGTGCCAAGACTCGTGCTGCGCACGCTTTGTGGTTGGAGTGAGAAACAGGTTCCTTGGGGCTTTCTGCGAAACGCTTTAGGAGCCCGTGGGTGCTAGTATGGAGTCAGGGGATGGATGAAGCGGAGAGCCCCGTTTGGAGTGAGGCTTCAAAGCGCATGCCAAGGGAAGTGTTCTGCTGTGCCAAGACTCGTGCTGCGCACGCTTTGTGGTTGGAATGAGAAACAGGTTCCTTGGTGTTTTCTGCGAAACGCTTTAGCAGCGCGTTGGTGCTAGTATGGAGTTAGGGGATGGATGAAGCGGAGAGCCCCGTTTGGAGTGAGGCTGCAAAGGGCATGCCAAGGGAAGTGTTCTGCTGTGCCAAGACTCGTGCTGCGCACGCTTTGTGGTTGGAGTGAGAAACAGGTTCCTTGGTGTTTTCCGCGAAACGCTTTAGCAGCCCGTTGGTGCTAGTATGGAGTCAGGGGATGGATGAAGCGGAGAGCCCCGTTTGGAGTGAGGCTGCAAAGGGCATGCCAAGGGAAGTGTTCTGCTGTGCCCAGACTCGTGCTGCGCACGCTTTGTGGTTGGAGTGAGAAACAGGTTCCTTGGTGTTTTCTGCGAAACGCTTTAGCAGCCCGTTGGTGCTAGTATGGAGTCAGGGGATGGATGAAGGGGAGAGCCCCGTTTGGAGTGAGGCTGCAAAGCGCATGCCAAGGGAAGTGTTCTGCTGTGCCAAGACTCGTGCTGCGCACGCTTTGTGGTTGGAGTGAGAAACAGGTTCCTTGGTGTTTTCTGCGAAACGCTTTAGCAGCCCGTTGGTGCTAGTATGGAGTCAGGGAATGGATGAAGCGGAGAGCCCCGTTTGGAGTGAGGCTGCAAAGGGCATGCCAAGGGAAGTGTTCTGCTGTGCCAAGACTCGTGCTGCGCACGCTTTGTGGTTGGAGTGAGAAACAGGTTCCTTGGTGTTTTCTGCGAAACGCTTTAGCAGCCAGTGGGTGCTAGTATGGAGTCAGGGGATGGATGAAGCGGAGAGCCCCGTTTGGAGTGAGGCTGCAAAGCGCATGCCAAGGGAAGTGTTCTGCTGTGCCAAGACTCGTGCTGCGCACGCTTTGTGGTTGGAGTGAGAAACAGGTTCCTTGGTGTTTTCTGCGAAACGCTTTAGCAGGCCGTTGGTGCTAGTATGGAGTCAGGGGATGGATGAAGCGGAGAGCCCCGTTTGGAGTGAGGCTGCAAAGTGCATGCCAAGGGAAGTGTTCTGCTGTGCCAAGACTCGTGCTGCGCACGCTTTGTGGTTGGAGTGAGAAACAGGTTCCTTGGTGTTTTCTGCGAAACGCTTTAGCAGCCCGTTGGTGCTAGTATGGAGTCAGGGAATGGATGAAGCGGAGAGCCCCGTTTGGAGTGAGGCTGCAAAGGGCATGCCAAGGGAAGTGTTCTGCTGTGCCAAGACTCGTGCTGCGCACGCTTTGTGGTTGGAGTGAGAAACAGGTTCCTTGGTGTTTTCTGCGAAACGCTTTAGCAGCCCGTGGGTGCTAGTATGGAGTCAGGGGATGGATGAAGCGGAGAGCCCCGTTTGGAGTGAGGCTGCAAAGGGCATGCCAGGGGAAGTGTTCTGCTGTGCCAAGACTCGTGCTGCGCACGCTTTGTGGTTGGAGTGAGAAACAGGTTCTTTGGTGTTTTCTGCGAAACGCTTTAGCAGCGCGTTGGTGCTAGTTTGGAATTAGGGGATGGATGAAGCGGAGAGCCCCGTTTGGAGTGAGGCTGCAAAGGGCATGCCAAGGGAAGTGTTCTGCTGTGCCAAGACTCGTGCTGCGCACGCTTTGTGGTTGGAGTGAGAAACAGGTTCCTTGGTGCTTTCTGCGAAACGCTTTAGGAGCCTGTTGGTGCTAGTATGGAGTTAGGGGATGGATGAAGCGGAGAGCCCCGTTTGGAGTGAGGCTGCAAAGGGCATGCCAAGGGAAGTGTTCTGCTGTGCCAAGACTCATGCTGCCCACGCTTTGTGGTTGGAGTGAGAAACAGGTTCCTTGGTGTTTTCTGCGAAACGCTTTAGCAGGCCGTTGGTGCTAGTATGGAGTCAGGGGATGGATGAAGCGGAGAGCCCCGTTTGGAGTGAGGCTGCAAAGCGCATGCCAAGGGAAGTGTACTGCTGTGCCAAGACTCGTGCTGCGCACGCTTTGTGGTTGGAGTGAGAAACAGGTTCCTTGGTGTTTTCTGCGAAACGCTTTAGCAGCCCGTTGGTGCTAGTGTGGAGTCAGGGGATGGATGAAGCAGAGAGCCCCGTTTGGAGTGAGGCTGCAAAGGGTATGCCAAGGGAAGTGTTCTGCTGTGCCAAGACTCGTGCTGCGCACGCTTTGTGGTTGGAGTGAGAAACAGGTTCCTTGGTGTTTTCTGCGAAACGCTTTAGCAGCCCGTTGGTGCTAGTATGGAGTCAGGGAATGGATGAAGCGGAGAGCCCCGTTTGGAGTGAGGCTGCAAAGGGCATGCCAAGGGAAGTGTTCTGCTGTGCCAAGACTCGTGCTGCGCACGCTTTGTGGTTGGAGTGAGAAACAGGTTCCTTGGTGTTTTCTGCGAAACGCTTTAGCAGCCCGTTGGTGCTAGTATGGAGTCAGGGAATGGATGAAGCGGAGAGCCCCGTTTGGAGTGAGGCTGCAAAGGGCATGCCAAGGGAAGTGTTCTGCTGTGCCAAGACTCGTGCTGCGCACGCTTTGTGGTTGGAGTGAGAAACAGGTTCTTTAGTGTTTTCTGCGAAACGCTTTAGCAGCCCGTTGGTGCTAGTATGGAATTAGGGGATGGATGAAGCGGAGAGCCCCGTTTGGAGTGAGGCTGCAAAGCGCATGCCAGGGGAAGTGTTCTGCTGTGCCAAGACTCGTGCTGCGCACGCTTTGTGGTTGGAGTGAGAAACAGGTTCTTTGGTGTTTTCTGCGAAACGCTTTAGCAGCGCGTTGGTGCTAGTTTGGAATTAGGGGATGGATGAAGCGGAGAGCCCCGTTTGGAGTGAGGCTGCAAAGGGCATGCCAAGGGAAGTGTTCTGCTGTGCCAAGACTCGTGCTGCGCACGCTTTGTGGTTGGAGTGAGAAACAGGTTCCTTGGTGCTTTCTGCGAAACGCTTTAGGAGCCTGTTGGTGCTAGTATGGAGTTAGGGGATGGATGAAGCGGAGAGCCCCGTTTGGAGTGAGGCTGCAAAGGGCATGCCAAGGGAAGTGTTCTGCTGTGCCAAGACTCGTGCTGCCCACGCTTTGTGGTTGGAGTGAGAAACAGGTTCCTTGGTGTTTTCTGCGAAACGCTTTAGCAGCGCGTTTGTGCTAGTATAGAATTAGGGGATGGATGAAGCGGAGAGCCCCGTTTGGAGTGAGGCTGCAAAGGGCATGCCAAGGGAAGTGTTCTGCTGTGCCAAGACTCGTGCTGCGCATGCTTTGTGGTTGGAGTGAGAAACAGGTTCCTTGGTGTTTTCTGCGAAACGCTTTAGCAGCGCGTTGGTGCTAGTATGGAGTCAGGGGATGGATGAAGCGGAGAGCCCCGTTTGGAGTGAGGCTGCAAAGGGCATGCCAAGGGAAGTGTTCTGCTGTGCCAAGACTCGTGCTGCGCACGCTTTGTGGTTGGAGTGAGAAACAGGTTCCTTGGTGTTTTCTGCGAAACGCTTTACCAGCCCGTTGGTGCTAGTATGGAGTCAGGGGATGGATGAAGCGGAGAGCCCCGTTTGGAGTGAGGCTGCAAGGGTATGCCAAGGGAAGTGTTCTGCTGTGCCAAGACTCGTGCTGCGCACGCTTTGTGGTTGGAGTGAGAAACAGGTTCTTTGGTGCTTTCTGCGAAACGCTTTAGGAGCCCATTGGTGCTAGTATGGAGTCAGGGGATGGATGAAGCGGAGAGCCCCGTTTGGAGTGAGGCTGCAAAGGGCATGCCAAGGGAAGTGTTCTGCTGTGCCAAGACTCGTGCTGCGCACGCTTTGTGGTTAGAGTGAGAAACAGGTTCCTTGGTGCTTTTTGCGAAACGCTTTAGGAGCCTGTTGGTGCTAGTATGGAATTAGGGGATGGATGAAGCAGAGAGCCCCGTTTGGAGTGAGGCTGCAAAGGGCATGCCAAGGGAAGTGTTCTGCTGTGCCAAGACTCGTGCTGCGCACGCTTTGTGGTTGGAGTGAGAAACAGGTTCCTTGGGGCTTTCTGCGAAACGCTTTAGGAGCCCGTGGGTGCTAGTATGGAGTCAGGGGATGGATGAAGCGGAGAGCCCCGTTTGGAGTGAGGCTTCAAAGCGCATACCAAGGGAAGTGTTCTGCTGTGCCAAGACTCGTGCTGCGCACGCTTTGTGGTTGGAATGAGAAACAGGTTCCTTGGTGTTTTCTGCGAAACGCTTTAGCAGCGCGTTGGTGCTAGTATGGAGTCAGGGGATGGATGAAGCGGAGAGCCCCGTTTGGAGTGAGGCTGCAAAGGGCATGCCAAGGGAAGTGTTCTGCTGTGCCAAGACTCGTGCTGCGCACGCTTTGTGGTTGGAGTGAGAAACAGGTTCCTTGGTGTTTTCTGCGAAACGCTTTAGCAGGCCGTTGGTGCTAGTATGGAGTCAGGGGATGGATGAAGCGGAGAGCCCCGTTTGGAGTGAGGCTGCAAAGTGCATGCCAAGGGAAGTGTACTGCTGTGCCAAGACTCGTGCTGCGCACGCTTTGTGGTTGGAGTGAGAAACAGGTTCTTTGGTGTTTTCTGCGAAACGCTTTAGCAGCCCGTTGGTGCTAGTATGGAGTTAGGAGATGGATGAAGCGGAGAGCCCCGTTTGGAGTGAGGCTGCAAAGGGCATGCCAAGGGAAGTGTTCTGCTGTGCCAAGACTCGTGCTGCACACGCTTTGTGGTTGGAGTGAGAAACAGGTTCCTTGGTGTTTTCTGCGAAACGCTTTAGCAGCGCGTTCGTGCTAGTATGGAGTCAGGGAATGGATGAAGCGGAGAGCCCCATTTGGAGTGAGGCTGCAAAGGGCATGCCAAGGGAAGTGTTCTGCTGTGCCAAGACTCGTGCTGCGCACACTTTGTGGTTGGAGTGAGAAACAGGTTCCTTGGTGTTTTCTGCGAAACGCTTTAGCAGCGCGTTGGTGCTAGTATGGAGTCAGGGGATGGATGAAGCGGAGAGCCCCGTTTGGAGTGAGGCTGCAAAGCGCATGCCAAGGGAAGTGTACTGCTGTGCCAAGACTCGTGCTGCGCACGCTTTGTGGTTGGAGTGAGAAACAGGTTCCTTGGTGTTTTCTGCGAAACGCTTTAGCAGCCCGTTGGTGCTAGTATGGAGTTAGGGGATGCATGAAGCGGAGAGCCCCGTTTGGAGTGAGGCTGCAAAGGGCATGCCAAGGGAAGTGTTCTGCTGTGCCAAGACTCGTGCTGCGCACGCTTTGTGGTTGGAGTGAGAAACAGGTTCCTTGGTGTTTTCTGCGAAACGCTTTAGCAGCCCGTTGGTGCTAGTATGGAGTCAGGGGATGGATGAAGCGGAGAGCCCCGTTTGGAGTGAGGCTGCAAAGTGCATGCCAAGGGAAGTGTTCTGCTGTGCCAAGACTCGTGCTGCGCACGCTTTGTGGTTGGAGTGAGAAACAGGTTCCTTGGTGTTTTCTGCGAAACGCTTTAGCAGCCTGTTGGTGCTAGTATGGAGTTAGGGGATGGATGAAGCGGAGAGCCCCGTTTGGAGTGAGGCTGCAAAGGGCATGCCAAGGGAAGTGTTCTGCCTTGCCACGACTCGTGCTGCACACGCTTTGTGGTTGGAGTTAGAAACAGGTTCCTTGGTGTTTTCTGCGAAACGCTTTAGCAGCCCGTTGGTGCTAGTATGGAGTCAGGGGATGGATGAAGCGGAGAGCCCCGTTTGGAGTGAGGCTGCAAAGGGCATGCCAAGGGAAGTGTTCTGCTGTGCCAAGACTCGTGCTGCGCACGCTTTGTGGTTGGAGTGAGAAACAGGTTCCTTGGTGTTTTCTGCGAAACGCTTTAGCAGGCCGTTGGTGCTAGTATGGAGTCAGGGGATGGATGAAGCAGAGAGCCCCGTTTGGAGTGAGGCTGCAAAGCGCATGCCAAGGGAAGTGTACTGCTGTGCCAAGACTCGTGCTGCGCACGCTTTGTGGTTGGAGTGAGAAACAGGTTCCTTGGTGTTTTCTGCGAAACGCTTTAGCAGCCCGTTGGTGCTAAAATGGAGTCAGGGAATGGATGAAGCGGAGAGCCCCATTTGGAGTGAGACTGCAAAGGGCATGCCAAGGGAAGTGTTCTGCTGTGCCAAGACTCGTGCTGCGCACGCTTTGTGGTTGGAGTGAGAAACAGGTTCCTTGGTGTTTTCTGCGAAACGCTTTAGCAGCCCGTATGGTGCTAGTATGGAGTCAGGGGATGGATGAAGCGGAGAGCCCCGTTTGGAGTGAGGCTGCAAAGCGCATGCCAAGGGAAGTGTTCTGCTGTGCCAAGACTCGTGCTGCGCACGCTTTGTGGTTGGAGTGAGAAACAGGTTCCTTGGTGTTTTCTGCGAAACGCTTTAGCAGCCCGTTGGTGCTAGTATGGAGTCAGGGAATGGATGAAGCGGAGAGCCCCGTTTGGAGTGAGGCTGCAAAGGGCATGCCAAGGGAAGTGTTCTGCTGTGCCAAGACTCGTGCTGCGCACGCTTTGTGGTTGGAGTGAGAAACAGGTTCCTTGGTGTTTTCTGCGAAACGCTTTAGGAGCCTGTTGGTGCTAGTATGGAGTTAGGGGATGGATGAAGCGGAGAGCCCCGTTTGGAGTGAGGCTGCAAAGGGCATGCCAAGGGAAGTGTTCTGCTGTGCCAAGACTCGTGCTGCGCACGCTTTGTGGTTGGAGTGAGAAACAGGTTCCTTGGTGTTTTCTGCGAAACGCTTTAGCAGCCCGTTGGTGCTAGTATAGAATTAGGGGATGGATGAAGCGGAGAGCCCCGTTTGGAGTGAGGCTGCAAAGGACATGCCAAGGGAAGTGTTCTGCTGTGCCAAGACTCGTGCTGCGCACGCTTTGTGGTTGGAGTGAGAAACAGGTTCTTTGTTGTTTTCTGCCAAACGCTTTAGCAGCGCGTTCGTGCTAGTTTGGAATTAGGGGATGGATGAAGCGGAGAGCCCCGTTTGGAGTGAGGCTGCAAAGGGCATGCCAAGGGAAGTGTTCTGCTGTGCCAAGACTCGTGCTGCGCACGCTTTGTGGTTGGAGTGAGAAACAGGTTCCTTGGTGCTTTCTGCGAAACGCTTTAGGAGCCTGTTGGTGCTAGTATGGAGTTAGGGGATGGATGAAGCGGAGAGCCCCGTTTGGAGTGAGGCTGCAAAGGGCATGCCAAGGGAAGTGTTCTGCTGTGCCAAGACTCGTGCTGCGCACGCTTTGTGGTTGGAGTGAGAAACAGGTTCCTTGGTGTTTTCTGCGAAACGCTTTAGCAGCCCGTTGGTGCTAGTATAGAATTAGGGGATGGATGAAGCGGAGAGCCCCGTTTGGAGTGAGGCTGCAAAGGGCATGCCAAGGGAAGTGTTCTGCTGTGCCAAGACTCGTGCTGCGCACGCTTTGTGGTTGGAGTGAGAAACAGGTTCCTTGGTGTTTTCAGCGAAACGCTTTAGCAGCGCGTTGGTGCTAGTATGGAGTCAGGGGATGGATGAAGCGGAGAGCCCCGTTTGGAGTGAGGCTGCAAAGGGCATGCCAAGGGAAGTGTTCTGCTGTGCCAAGACTCGTGCTGCGCACGCTTTGTGGTTGGAGTGAGAAACAGGTTCTTTGGTGTTTTCTGCGAAACGCTTTAGCAGCCCGTTGGTGCTAGTATGGAGTTAGGGGATGGATGAAGCGGAGAGCCCCGTTTGGAGTGAGGCTGCAAAGCGCATGCCAAGGGAAGTGTTCTGCTGTGCCAAGACTCGTGCTGCGCACGCTTTGTGGTTAGAGTGAGAAACAGGTTCCTTGGTGTTTTCTGCGAAACGCTTTAGCAGCCCGTTGGTGCTAGTATGGAGTCAGACGATGGATGAAGCGGAGAGCCCCGTTTGGAGTGAGGCTGCAAAGGGCATGCCAAGGGAAGTGTTCTGCTGTGCCAAGACTCGTGCTGCGCACGCTTTGTGGTTGGAGTGAGAAACAGGTTCCTTGGTGTTTTCTGCGAAACGCTTTAGCAGCCCGTTGGTGCTAGTATGGAGTCAGGGAATGGATGAAGCGGAGAGCCCCGTTTGGAGTGAGGCTGCAAAGGGCATGCCAAGGGAAGTGTTCTGCTGTGCCAAGACTCATGCTGCGCACGCTTTGTGGTTGGAGTGAGAAACAGGTTCCTTGGTGTTTTCTGCGAAACGCTTTAGCAGCGCGTTGGTGCTAGTATGGAGTCAGGGGATGGATGAAGCGGAGAGCCCCGTTTGGAGTGAGGCTGCAAAGCGCATGCCAAGGGAAGTGTTCTGCTGTGCCAAGACTCGTGCTGCGCACGCTTTGTGGTTGGAGTGAGAAACAGGTTCTTTGGTGCTTTCTGCGAAACGCTTTAGCAGCCCATTGGTGCTAGTATGGAGTCAGGGGATGGATGAAGCGGAGAGCCCCGTTTGGAGTGAGGCTGCAAAGGGCATGCCAAGGGAAGTGTTCTGCTGTGCCAAGACTCGTGCTGCGCACGCTTTGTGGTTGGAGTGAGAAACAGGTTCTTTGGTGTTTTCTGCGAAACGCTTTAGCAGCCCGTTGGTGCTAGTATGGAATTAGGGGATGGATGAAGAGGAGAGCCCCGTTTGGAGTGAGGCTGCAAAGGGCATGCCAAGGGAAGTGTTCTGCTGTGCCAAGACTCGTGCTGCGCACGCTTTGTGGTTGGAGTGAGAAACAGGTTCCTTGGTGTTTTCTGCGAAACGCTTTAGCAGCCCGTTGGTGCTAGTATAGAATTAGGGGATGGATGAAGCGGAGAGCCCCGTTTGGAGTGAGGCTGCAAAGGGCATGCCAAGGGAAGTGTTCTGCTGTGCCAAGACTCGTGCTGCGCACGCTTTGTGGTTGGAGTGAGAAACAGGTTCTTTGGTGTTTTCTGCGAAACGCTTTAGCAGCCCGTTGGTGCCAGTATGGAATTAGGGGATGGAAGAAGAGGAGAGCCCCGTTTGGAGTGAGGCTGCAAAGGGCATGCCAAGGGAAGTGTTCTGCTGTGCCAAGACTCGTGCTGCGCACGCTTTGTGGTTGGAGTGAGAAACAGGTTCTTTGGTGTTTTCTGCGAAACGCTTTAGCAGCCCGTTGGTGCTAGTATGGAGTCAGGGGATGGATGAAGCGGAGAGCCCCGATTGGAGTGAGGCTGCAAAGGGTATGCCAAGAGAAGTGTTCTGCTGTGCCAAGACTCGTGCTGCGCACGCTTTGTGGTTGGAGTGCGAAACAGGTTCTTTGGTGCTTTCTGCGAAACGCTTTAGCAGCCTCTTGGTGCTAGTATGGAGTTAGGGGATGGATGAAGCGTAGAGCCCCGTTTGGAGTGAGGCTGCAAAGGGCATGCCAAGGGAAGTGTTCTGCTGTGCCAAGACTCGTGCTGCGCACGCTTTGTGTTTGGAGTGAGAAACAGGTTCCTTGGTGTTTTCTGCGAAACGCTTTAGCAGCCCGTTGGTGCTAGTATGGAGTCAGGGGATGGATGAAGCGGAGAGCCCCGTTTGGAGTGAGGCTGCAAAGCGCATGCCAAGGGAAGTGTTCTGCTATGCCAAGACTCGTGCTGCGCACGCTTTGTGGTTGGAGTGAGAAACAGGTTCTTTGGTGCTTTCTGCGAAACGCTTTAGGAGCCTGTTGGTGCTAGTATGGAGTTAGGGGATGGATGAAGCAGAGAGCCCCGTTTGGAGTGAGGCTGCAAAGGGCATGCCAAGGGAAGTGTTCTGCTGTGCCAAGACTCGTGCTGCGCACGCTTTGTGGTTGGAGTGAGAAACAGGTTCTTTGGTGTTTTCTGCGAAACGCTTTAGCAGCCCGTTGGTGCTAGTATGGCATTAGGGGATGGATGAAGAGGAGAGCCCCGTTTGGAGTGAGGCTGCAAAGGGCATGCCAAGAGAAGTGTTCTGCTGTGCCAAGACTCGTGCTGCGCACGCTTTGTGGTTAGAGTGAGAAACAGGTTCCTTGGTGTTTTCTGCGAAACGCTTTAGCAGCCCGTTGGTGCTAGTATGGAGTCAGACGATGGATGAAGCGGAGAGCCCCGTTTGGAGTGAGGCTGCAAAGGGCATGCCAAGGGAAGTGTTCTGCTGTGCCAAGACTCGTGCTGCGCACGCTTTGTGGTTGGAGTGAGAAACAGGTTCCTTGGTGTTTTCTGCGAAACGCTTTAGCAGCCCGTTGGTGCTAGTATGGAGTCAGGGAATGGATGAAGCGGAGAGCCCCGTTTGGAGTGAGGCTGCAAAGGGCATGCCAAGGGAAGTGTTCTGCTGTGCCAAGACTCATGCTGCGCACGCTTTGTGGTTGGAGTGAGAAACAGGTTCCTTGGTGTTTTCTGCGAAACGCTTTAGCAGCGCGTTGGTGCTAGTATGGAGTCAGGGGATGGATGAAGCGGAGAGCCCCGTTTGGAGTGAGGCTGCAAAGCGCATGCCAAGGGAAGTGTTCTGCTGTGCCAAGACTCGTGCTGCGCACGCTTTGTGGTTGGAGTGAGAAACAGGTTCTTTGGTGCTTTCTGCGAAACGCTTTAGCAGCCCATTGGTGCTAGTATGGAGTCAGGGGATGGATGAAGCGGAGAGCCCCGTTTGGAGTGAGGCTGCAAAGGGCATGCCAAGGGAAGTGTTCTGCTGTGCCAAGACTCGTGCTGCGCACGCTTTGTGGTTGGAGTGAGAAACAGGTTCTTTGGTGTTTTCTGCGAAACGCTTTAGCAGCCCGTTGGTGCTAGTATGGAATTAGGGGATGGATGAAGAGGAGAGCCCCGTTTGGAGTGAGGCTGCAAAGGGCATGCCAAGGGAAGTGTTCTGCTGTGCCAAGACTCGTGCTGCGCACGCTTTGTGGTTGGAGTGAGAAACAGGTTCCTTGGTGTTTTCTGCGAAACGCTTTAGCAGCCCGTTGGTGCTAGTATAGAATTAGGGGATGGATGAAGCGGAGAGCCCCGTTTGGAGTGAGGCTGCAAAGGGCATGCCAAGGGAAGTGTTCTGCTGTGCCAAGACTCGTGCTGCGCACGCTTTGTGGTTGGAGTGAGAAACAGGTTCTTTGGTGTTTTCTGCGAAACGCTTTAGCAGCCCGTTGGTGCCAGTATGGAATTAGGGGATGGAAGAAGAGGAGAGCCCCGTTTGGAGTGAGGCTGCAAAGGGCATGCCAAGGGAAGTGTTCTGCTGTGCCAAGACTCGTGCTGCGCACGCTTTGTGGTTGGAGTGAGAAACAGGTTCTTTGGTGTTTTCTGCGAAACGCTTTAGCAGCCCGTTGGTGCTAGTATGGAGTCAGGGGATGGATGAAGCGGAGAGCCCCGATTGGAGTGAGGCTGCAAAGGGTATGCCAAGAGAAGTGTTCTGCTGTGCCAAGACTCGTGCTGCGCACGCTTTGTGGTTGGAGTGCGAAACAGGTTCTTTGGTGCTTTCTGCGAAACGCTTTAGCAGCCTCTTGGTGCTAGTATGGAGTTAGGGGATGGATGAAGCGTAGAGCCCCGTTTGGAGTGAGGCTGCAAAGGGCATGCCAAGGGAAGTGTTCTGCTGTGCCAAGACTCGTGCTGCGCACGCTTTGTGGTTGGAGTGAGAAACAGGTTCTTTGGTGTTTTCTGCGAAACGCTTTAGCAGCCCGTTGGTGCTAGTATGGCATTAGGGGATGGATGAACAGGAGAGCCCCGTTTGGAGTGAGGCTGCAAAGGGCATGCCAAGAGAAGTGTTCTGCTGTGCCAAGACTCGTGCTGCGCACGCTTTGTGGTTGGAGTGAGAAACAGGTTCTTTGGTGTTTTCTGCGAAACGCTTTAGCAGCGCGTTGGTGCTAGTATGGAGTCAGGGGATGGATGAAGCGGAGAGCCCCGTTTGGAGTGAGGCTGCAAAGGGTATGCCAAGGGAAGTGTTCTGCTGTGCCAAGACTCGTGCTGCGCACGCTTTGTGGTTGGAGTGAGAAACAGGTTCTTTGGTGCTTTCTGCGAAACGCTTTAGGAGCCTGTTGGTGCTAGTATGGAGTTAGGGGATGGATGAAGCAGAGAGCCCCGTTTGGAGTGAGGCTGCAAAGGGCATGCCAAGGGAAGTGTTCTGCTGTGCCAAGACTCGTGCTGCGCACGCTTTGTGGTTGGAGTGAGAAACAGGTTCTTTGGTGTTTTCTGCGAAACGCTTTAGCAGCCCGTTGGTGCTAGTATGGAATTAGGGGATGGATGAAGAGGAGAGCCCCGTTTGGAGTGAGGCTGCAAAGGGCATGCCACGGGAAGTGTTCTGCTGTGCCAAGACTCGTGCTGCGCACGCTTTGTGGTTGGAGTGAGAAACAGGTTCTTTGGTGCTTTCTGCGAAACGCTTTAGCAGCCTGTTGGTGCTAGTATGGAGTCAGGGAATGGATGAAGCGGAGAGCCCCGTTTGGAGTGAGGCTGCAAAGGGCATGCCAAGGGAAGTGTTCTGCTGTGCCAAGACTCGTGCTGCGCACGCTTTGTGGTTGGAGTGAGAAACAGGTTCTTTGGTGTTTTCTGCGAAACGCTTTAGCAGCCCGTTGGTGCTAGTATGGAGTCAGGGGATGGATGAAGCGGAGAGCCCCGTTTGGAGTGAGGCTGCAAAGGGCATGCCAAGGGAAGTGTTCTGCTGTGCCAAGACTCGTGCTGCGCACGCTTTGTGGTTGGAGTGAGAAACAGGTTCTTTGGTGTTTTCTGCGAAACGCTTTAGCAGCCCGTTGGTGCTAGTATGGAGTCAGGGGATGGATGAAGCGGAGAGCCCCGTTTGGAGTGAGGCTGCAAAGGGTATGCCAAGAGAAGTGTTCTGCTGTGCCAAGACTCGTGCTGCGCACGCTTTGTGGTTGGAGTGAGAAACAGGTTCTTTAGTGTTTTCTGCGAAACGCTTTAGCAGGCCGTTGGTGCTAGTATGGAGTCAGGGGATGGATGAAGCGGAGAGCCCCGTTTGGAGTGAGGCTGCAAAGGGTATGCCAAGGGAAGTGTTCTGCTGTGCCAAGACTCGTGCTGCGCACGCTTTGTGGTTGGAGTGCGAAACAGGTTCTTTGGTGCTTTCTGCGAAACGCTTTAGCAGCCTCTTGGTGCTAGTATGGAGTTAGGGGATGGATGAAGCGTAGAGCCCCGTTTGGAGTGAGGCTGCAAAGGGCATGCCAAGGGAAGTGTTCTGCTGTGCCAAGACTCGTGCTGCGCACGCTTTGTGGTTGGAGTGCGAAACAGGTTCCTTGGTGTTTTCTGCGAAACGCTTTAGCAGCCTCTTGGTGCTAGTATGGCGTTAGGGGATGGATGAAGCGTAGAGCCCCGTTTGGAGTGAGGCTGCAAAGGGCATGCCAAGGGAAGTGTTCTGCTGTGCCAAGACTCGTGCTGCGCACGCTTTGTGGTTGGAGTGAGAAACAGGTTCCTTGGTGCTTTCTGCGAAACGCTTTAGGAGCCTGTTGGTGCTAGTATGGAGTTAGGGGATGGATGAAGCAGAGAGCCCCGTTTGGAGTGAGGCTGCAAAGGGCATGCCAAGGGAAGTGTTCTGCTGTGCCAAGACTCGTGCTGCGCACGCTTTGTGGTTGGAGTGAGAAACAGGTTCTTTGGTGTTTTCTGCGAAACGCTTTAGCAGCCCGTTGGTGCTAGTATGGAGTCAGGGGATGGATGAAGCGGAGAGCCCCGTTTGGAGTGAGGCTGCAAAGGGCATGCCAAGGGAAGTGTTCTGCTGTGCCAAGACTCGTGCTGCGCACGCTTTGTGGTTGGAGTGAGAAACAGGTTCTTTGGTGTTTTCTGCGAAACGCTTTAGCAGCGCGTTGGTGCTAGTATGGAGTCAGGGGATGGATGAAGCGGAGAGCCCCGTTTGGAGTGAGGCTGCAAAGGGTATGCCAAGAGAAGTGTTCTGCTGTGCCAAGACTCGTGCTGCGCACGCTTTGTGGTTGGAGTGAGAAACAGGTTCTTTGGTGCTTTCTGCGAAACGCTTTAGGAGCCTGTTGGTGCTAGTATGGAGTTAGGGGATGGATGAAGCAGAGAGCCCCGTTTGGAGTGAGGCTGCAAAGGGCATGCCAAGGGAAGTGTTCTGCTGTGCCAAGACTCGTGCTGCGCACGCTTTGTGGTTGGAGTGAGAAACAGGTTCTTTGGTGTTTTCTGCGAAACGCTTTAGCAGCCCGTTGGTGCTAGTATGGAATTAGGGGATGGATGAAGAGGAGAGCCCCGTTTGGAGTGAGGCTGCAAAGGGCATGCCAAGGGAAGTGTTCTGCTGTGCCAAGACTCGTGCTGCGCACGCTTTGTGGTTGGAGTGAGAAACAGGTTCTTTGGTGCTTTCTGCGAAACGCTTTAGCAGCGCGTTGGTGCTAGTATGGAGTCAGGGGATGGATGAAGCGGAGAGCCCCGTTTGGAGTGAGGCTGCAAAGGGCATGCCAAGGGAAGTGTTCTGCTGTGCCAAGACTCGTGCTGCGCACGCTTTGTGGTTGGAGTGAGAAACAGGTTCTTTGGTGTTTTCTGCGAAACGCTTTAGCAGCCCGTTGGTGCCAGTATGGAATTAGGGGATGGATGAAGAGGAGAGCCCCGTTTGGAGTGAGGCTGCAAAGGGCATGCCAAGGGAAGTGTTCTGCTGTGCCAAGACTCGTGCTGCGCACGCTTTGTGGTTGGAGTGAGAAACAGGTTCTTTTTTGTATTCTGCGAAACGCTTTAGCAGCCCGTTGGTGCTAGTATGGAGTCAGGGGATGGATGAAGCGGAGAGCCCCGTTTGGAGTGAGGCTGCAAAGGGTATGCCAAGAGAAGTGTTCTGCTGTGCCAAGACTCGTGCTGCGCACGCTTTGTGGTTGGAGTGAGAAACAGGTTCTTTAGTGTTTTCTGCGAAACGCTTTAGCAGGCCGTTGGTGCTAGTATGGAGTCAGGGGATGGATGAAGCGGAGAGCCCCGTTTGGAGTGAGGCTGCAAAGGGTATGCCAAGGGAAGTGTTCTGCTGTGCCAAGACTCGTGCTGCGCACGCTTTGTGGTTGGAGTGCGAAACAGGTTCCTTGGTGCTTTCTGCGAAACGCTTTAGCAGCCTCTTGGTGCTAGTATGGAGTTAGGGGATGGATGAAGCGTAGAGCCCCGTTTGGAGTGAGGCTGCAAAGGGCATGCCAAGGGAAGTGTTCTGCTGTGCCAAGACTCGTGCTGCGCACGCTTTGTGGTTGGAGTGAGAAACAGGTTCCTTGGTGTTTTCTGCGAAACGCTTTAGCAGCGCGTTGGTGCTAGTATGGAGTCAGGGGATGGATGAAGCGGAGAGCCCCGTTTGGAGTGAGGCTGCAAAGGGCATGCCAAGGGAAGTGTTCTGCTGTGCCAAGACTCGTGCTGCGCACGCTTTGTGGTTGGAGTGAGAAACAGGTTCTTTGGTGTTTTCTGCGAAACGCTTTAGCAGCTGGTTTGTGCTAGTATGGAGTCAGGGGATGGATGAAGCGGAGAGCCCCGTTTGGAGTGAGGCTGCAAAGGGTATGCCAAGAGAAGTGTTCTGCTGTGCCAAGACTCGTGCTGCGCACGCTTTGTGGTTGGAGTGAGAAACAGGTTCCTTGGTGTTTTCTGCGAAACGCTTTAGCAGCGCGTTGGTGCTAGTATGGAGTCAGGGGATGGATGAAGCAGAGAGCCCCGTTTGGAGTGAGGCTGCAAAGGGCATGCCAAGGGAAGTGTTCTGCTGTGCCAAGACTCGTGCTGCGCACGCTTTGTGGTTGGAGTGAGAAACAGGTTCTTTGGTGTTTTCTGCGAAACGCTTTAGGAGCCTGTTGGTGCTAGTATGGAGTTAGGGGATGGATGAAGCAGAGAGCCCCGTTTGGAGTGAGGCTGCAAAGGGCATGCCAAGGGAAGTGTTCTGCTGTGCCAAGACTCGTGCTGCGCACGCTTTGTGGTTGGAGTGAGAAACAGGTTCCTTGGTGTTTTCTGCGAAACGCTTTAGCAGCCCGTTGGTGCTAGTATGGAATTAGGGGATGGATGAAGAGGAGAGCCCCGTTTGGAGTGAGGCTGCAAAGGGCATGCCAAGGGAAGTGTTCTGCTGTGCCAAGACTCGTGCTGCGCACGCTTTGTGGTTGGAGTGAGAAACAGGTTCCTTGGTGTTTTCTGCGAAACGCTTTAGCAGCGCGTTGGTGCTAGTATGGAGTCAGGGGATGGATGAAGCGGAGAGCCCCGTTTGGAGTGAGGCTGCAAAGGGCATGCCAAGGGAAGTGTTCTGCTGTGCCAAGACTCGTGCTGCGCACGCTTTGTGGTTGGAGTGAGAAACAGGTTCCTTGGTGTTTTCTGCGAAACGCTTTAGCAGCGCGTTGGTGCTAGTATGGAGTCAGGGGATGGATGAAGCGGAGAGCCCCGTTTGGAGTGAGGCTGCAAAGGGCATGCCAAGGGAAGTGTTCTGCTGTGCCAAGACTCGTGCTGCGCACGCTTTGTGGTTGGAGTGAGAAACAGGTTCCTTGGTGTTTTCTGCGAAACGCTTTAGCAGCTGGTTTGTGCTAGTATGGAGTCAGGGGATGGATGAAGCGGAGAGCCCCGTTTGGAGTGAGGCTGCAAAGGGTATGCCAAGAGAAGTGTTCTGCTGTGCCAAGACTCGTGCTGCGCACGCTTTGTGGTTGGAGTGAGAAACAGGTTCCTTGGTGTTTTCTGCGAAACGCTTTAGCAGCGCGTTGGTGCTAGTATGGAGTCAGGGGATGGATGAAGCAGAGAGCCCCGTTTGGAGTGAGGCTGCAAAGGGCATGCCAAGGGAAGTGTTCTGCTGTGCCAAGACTCGTGCTGCGCACGCTTTGTGGTTGGAGTGAGAAACAGGTTCTTTGGTGTTTTCTGCGAAACGCTTTAGCAGCCCGTTGGTGCTAGTATGGAGTTAGGGGATGGATGAAGCAGAGAGCCCCGTTTGGAGTGAGGCTGCAAAGGGCATGCCAAGGGAAGTGTTCTGCTGTGCCAAGACTCGTGCTGCGCACGCTTTGTGGTTGGAGTGAGAAACAGGTTCTTTGGTGCTTTCTGCGAAACGCTTTAGGAGCCTGTTGGTGCTAGTATGGAGTTAGGGGATGGATGAAGCAGAGAGCCCCGTTTGGAGTGAGACTGCAAAGGGCATGCCAAGGGAAGTGTTCTGCTGTGCCAAGACTCGTGCTGCGCACGCTTTGTGGTTGGAGTGAGAAACAGGTTCTTTGGTGTTTTCTGCGAAACGCTTTAGCAGCCCGTTGGTGCCAGTATGGAATTAGGGGATGGATGAAGAGGAGAGCCCCGTTTGGAGTGAGGCTGCAAAGGGTATGCCAAGGGAAGTGTTCTGCTGTGCCAAGACTCGTGCTGCGCACGCTTTGTGGTTGGAGTGAGAAACAGGTTCTTTGGTGTTTTCTGCGAAACGCTTTAGCAGCGCGTTGGTGCTAGTATGGAGTCAGGGGATGGATGAAGCAGAGAGCCCCGTTTGGAGTGAGGCTGCAAAGGGCATGCCAAGGGAAGTGTTCTGCTGTGCCAAGACTCGTGCTGCGCACGCTTTGTGGTTGGAGTGAGAAACAGGTTCTTTGGTGTTTTCTGCGAAACGCTTTAGCAGCCCGTTGGTGATAGTATGGAGTTAGGGGATGGATGAAGCAGAGAGCCCCGTTTGGAGTGAGGCTGCAAAGGGTATGCCAAGGGAAGTGTTCTGCTGTGCCAAGACTCGTGCTGCGCACGCTTTGTGGTTGGAGTGAGAAACAGGTTCTTTGGTGTTTTCTGCGAAACGCTTTAGCAGCCCGTTGGTGATAGTATGGAGTTAGGGGATGGATGAAGCAGAGAGCCCCGTTTGGAGTGAGGCTGCAAAGGGTATGCCAAGGGAAGTGTTCTGCTGTGCCAAGACTCGTGCTGCGCACGCTTTGTGGTTGGAGTGAGAAACAGGTTCTTTGGTGTTTTCTGCGAAACGCTTTAGCAGCCCGTTGGTGCTAGTATGGAATTAGGGGATGAATGAAGAGGAGAGCCCCGTTTGGAGTGAGGCTGCAAAGGGCATGCCAAGGGAAGTGTTCTGCTGTGCCAAGACTCGTGCTGCGCACGCTTTGTGGTTGGAGTGAGAAACAGGTTCTTTGGTGTTTTCTGCGAAACGCTTTAGCAGCGCGTTGGTGCTAGTATGGAGTCAGGGGATGGATGAAGCGGAGAGCCCCGTTTGGAGTGAGGCTGCAAAGGGTATGCCAAGAGAAGTGTTCTGCTGTGCCAAGACTCGTGCTGCGCACGCTTTGTGGTTGGAGTGAGAAACAGGTTCTTTAGTGTTTTCTGCGAAACGCTTTAGCAGGCCGTTGGTGCTAGTATGGAGTCAGGGGATGGATGAAGCGGAGAGCCCCGTTTGGAGTGAGGCTGCAAAGGGTATGCCAAGGGAAGTGTTCTGCTGTGCCAAGACTCGTGCTGCGCACGCTTTGTGGTTGGAGTGAGAAACAGGTTCTTTGGTGCTTTCTGCGAAAGGCTTTAGCAGCCTCTTGGTGCTAGTATGGAGTTAGGGGATGGATGAAGCGGAGAGCCCCGTTTGGAGTGAGGCTGCAAAGCGCATGCCAAGGGAAGTGTTCTGCTGTGCCAAGACTCGTGCTGCGCACGCTTTGTGGTTGGAGTGAGAAACAGGTTCCTTGGTGTTTTCTGCGAAACGCTTTAGCAGCCCGTTGGTGCTAGTATGGAATTAGGGGATGGATGAAGAGGAGAGCCCCGTTTGGAGTGAGGCTGCAAAGGGCATGCCAAGGGAAGTGTTCTGCTGTGCCAAGACTCGTGCTGCGCACGCTTTGTGGTTGGAGTGAGAAACAGGTTCCTTGGTGTTTTCTGCGAAACGCTTTAGCAGCGCGTTGGTGCTAGTATGGAGTCAGGGGATGGATGAAGCGGAGAGCCCCGTTTGGAGTGAGGCTGCAAAGGGCATGCCAAGGGAAGTGTTCTGCTGTGCCAAGACTCGTGCTGCGCACGCTTTGTGGTTGGAGTGAGAAACAGGTTCCTTGGTGTTTTCTGCGAAACGCTTTAGCAGCGCGTTGGTGCTAGTATGGAGTCAGGGGATGGATGAAGCGGAGAGCCCCGTTTGGAGTGAGGCTGCAAAGGGCATGCCAAGGGAAGTGTTCTGCTGTGCCAAGACTCGTGCTGCGCACGCTTTGTGGTTGGAGTGAGAAACAGGTTCTTTGGTGTTTTCTGCGAAACGCTTTAGCAGCTGGTTTGTGCTAGTATGGAGTCAGGGGATGGATGAAGCGGAGAGCCCCGTTTGGAGTGAGGCTGCAAAGGGTATGCCAAGAGAAGTGTTCTGCTGTGCCAAGACTCGTGCTGCGCACGCTTTGTGGTTGGAGTGAGAAACAGGTTCCTTGGTGTTTTCTGCGAAACGCTTTAGCAGCGCGTTGGTGCTAGTATGGAGTCAGGGGATGGATGAAGCAGAGAGCCCCGTTTGGAGTGAGGCTGCAAAGGGCATGCCAAGGGAAGTGTTCTGCTGTGCCAAGACTCGTGCTGCGCACGCTTTGTGGTTGGAGTGAGAAACAGGTTCTTTGGTGTTTTCTGCGAAACGCTTTAGCAGCCCGTTGGTGCTAGTATGGAGTTAGGGGATGGATGAAGCAGAGAGCCCCGTTTGGAGTGAGGCTGCAAAGGGCATGCCAAGGGAAGTGTTCTGCTGTGCCAAGACTCGTGCTGCGCACGCTTTGTGGTTGGAGTGAGAAACAGGTTCTTTGGTGCTTTCTGCGAAACGCTTTAGGAGCCTGTTGGTGCTAGTATGGAGTTAGGGGATGGATGAAGCAGAGAGCCCCGTTTGGAGTGAGACTGCAAAGGGCATGCCAAGGGAAGTGTTCTGCTGTGCCAAGACTCGTGCTGCGCACGCTTTGTGGTTGGAGTGAGAAACAGGTTCTTTGGTGTTTTCTGCGAAACGCTTTAGCAGCCCGTTGGTGCCAGTATGGAATTAGGGGATGGATGAAGAGGAGAGCCCCGTTTGGAGTGAGGCTGCAAAGGGTATGCCAAGGGAAGTGTTCTGCTGTGCCAAGACTCGTGCTGCGCACGCTTTGTGGTTGGAGTGAGAAACAGGTTCTTTGGTGTTTTCTGCGAAACGCTTTAGCAGCGCGTTGGTGCTAGTATGGAGTCAGGGGATGGATGAAGCAGAGAGCCCCGTTTGGAGTGAGGCTGCAAAGGGCATGCCAAGGGAAGTGTTCTGCTGTGCCAAGACTCGTGCTGCACACGCTTTGTGGTTGGAGTGAGAAACAGGTTCTTTGGTGTTTTCTGCGAAACGCTTTAGCAGCCCGTTGGTGATAGTATGGAGTTAGGGGATGGATGAAGCAGAGAGCCCCGTTTGGAGTGAGGCTGCAAAGGGTATGCCAAGGGAAGTGTTCTGCTGTGCCAAGACTCGTGCTGCGCACGCTTTGTGGTTGGAGTGAGAAACAGGTTCTTTGGTGTTTTCTGCGAAACGCTTTAGGAGCCTGTTGGTGCTAGTATGGAGTTAGGGGATGGATGAAGCAGAGAGCCCCGTTTGGAGTGAGGCTGCAAAGGGCATGCCAAGGGAAGTGTTCTGCTGTGCCAAGACTCGTGCTGCGCACGCTTTGTGGTTGGAGTGAGAAACAGGTTCTTTGGTGCTTTCTGCGAAATGCTTTAGGAGCCTGTTGGTGCTAGTATGGAGTCAGGGGATGGATGAAGCAGAGAGCCCCGTTTGGAGTGAGGCTGCAAAGGGCATGCCAAGGGAAGTGTTCTGCTGTGCCAAGACTCGTGCTGCGCACGCTTTGTGGTTGGAGTGAGAAACAGGTTCTTTGGTGCTTTCTGCGAAACGCTTTAGGAGCCTGTTGGTGCCAGTATGGAGTTAAGGGATGGATGAAGCAGAGAGCCCCGTTTGGAGTGAGGCTGCAAAGGGCATGCCAAGGGAAGTGTTCTGCTGTGCCAAGACTCGTGCTGCGCACGCTTTGTGGTTGGAGTGAGAAACAGGTTCTTTGGTGTTTTCTGCGAAACGCTTTAGCAGCCCGTTGGTGCCAGTATGGAATTAGGGGATGGATGAAGAGGAGAGCCCCGTTTGGAGTGAGGCTGCAAAGGGTATGCCAAGGGAAGTGTTCTGCTGTGCCAAGACTCGTGCTGCGCACGCTTTGTGGTTGGAGTGAGAAACAGGTTCTTTGGTGTTTTCTGCGAAACGCTTTAGCAGCGCGTTGGTGCTAGTATGGAGTCAGGGGATGGATGAAGCAGAGAGCCCCGTTTGGAGTGAGGCTGCAAAGGGCATGCCAAGGGAAGTGTTCTGCTGTGCCAAGACTCGTGCTGCACACGCTTTGTGGTTGGAGTGAGAAACAGGTTCTTTGGTGTTTTCTGCGAAACGCTTTAGCAGCCCGTTGGTGATAGTATGGAGTTAGGGGATGGATGAAGCAGAGAGCCCCGTTTGGAGTGAGGCTGCAAAGGGTATGCCAAGGGAAGTGTTCTGCTGTGCCAAGACTCGTGCTGCGCACGCTTTGTGGTTGGAGTGAGAAACAGGTTCTTTGGTGTTTTCTGCGAAACGCTTTAGGAGCCTGTTGGTGCTAGTATGGAGTTAGGGGATGGATGAAGCAGAGAGCCCCGTTTGGAGTGAGGCTGCAAAGGGCATGCCAAGGGAAGTGTTCTGCTGTGCCAAGACTCGTGCTGCGCACGCTTTGTGGTTGGAGTGAGAAACAGGTTCTTTGGTGCTTTCTGCGAAACGCTTTAGGAGCCTGTTGGTGCTAGTATGGAGTTAGGGGATGGATGAAGCAGAGAGCCCCGTTTGGAGTGAGGCTGCAAAGGGCATGCCAAGGGAAGTGTTCTGCTGTGCCAAGACTCGTGCTGCGCACGCTTTGTGGTTGGAGTGAGAAACAGGTTCTTTGGTGTTTTTTGCGAAACGCTTTAGCAGCCCGTTGGTGCCAGTATGGAATTAGGGGATGGATGAAGAGGAGAGCCCCGTTTGGAGTGAGGCTGCAAAGGGTATGCCAAGGGAAGTGTTCTGCTGTGCCAAGACTCGTGCTGCGCACGCTTTGTGGTTGGAGTGAGAAACAGGTTCTTTGGTGCTTTCTGCGAAACGCTTTAGGAGCCTGTTGGTGCTAGTATGGAGTCAGGGGATGGATGAAGCAGAGAGCCCCGTTTGGAGTGAGGCTGCAAAGGGCATGCCAAGGGAAGTGTTCTGCTGTGCCAAGACTCGTGCTGCGCACGCTTTGTGGTTGGAGTGAGAAACAGGTTCTTTGGTGCTTTCTGCGAAACGCTTTAGGAGCCTGTTGGTGCCAGTATGGAGTTAAGGGATGGATGAAGCAGAGAGCCCCGTTTGGAGTGAGGCTGCAAAGGGCATGCCAAGGGAAGTGTTCTGCTGTGCCAAGACTCGTGCTGCGCACGCTTTGTGGTTGGAGTGAGAAACAGGTTCTTTGGTGTTTTCTGCGAAACGCTTTAGCAGCGCGTTGGTGCTAGTATGGAGTCAGGGGATGGATGAAGCGGAGAGCCCCGTTTGGAGTGAGGCTGCAAAGGGTATGCCAAGAGAAGTGTTCTGCTGTGCCAAGACTCGTGCTGCGCACGCTTTGTGGTTGGAGTGAGAAACAGGTTCCTTGGTGTTTTCTGCGAAACGCTTTAGCAGCGCGTTGGTGCTAGTATGGAGTCAGGGGATGGATGAAGCAGAGAGCCCCGTTTGGAGTGAGGCTGCAAAGGACATGCCAAGGGAAGTTTTCTGCTGTGCCAAGACTCGTGCTGCGCACGCTTTGTGGTTGGAGTGAGAAACAGGTTCTTTGGTGTTTTCTGCGAAACGCTTTAGCAGCCCGTTGGTGATAGTATGGAGTTAGGGGATGGATGAAGCAGAGAGCCCCGTTTGGAGTGAGGCTGCAAAGGGTATGCCAAGGGAAGTGTTCTGCTGTGCCAAGACTCGTGCTGCGCACGCTTTGTGGTTGGAGTGAGAAACAGGTTCTTTGGTGCTTTCTGCGAAACGCTTTAGGAGCCTGTTGGTGCTAGTATGGAGTTAGGGGATGAATGAAGAGGAGAGCCCCGTTTGGAGTGAGGCTGCAAAGGGCATGCCAAGGGAAGTGTTCTGCTGTGCCAAGACTCGTGCTGCGCACGCTTTGTGGTTGGAGTGAGAAACAGGTTCTTTGGTGTTTTCTGCGAAACGCTTTAGCAGCGCGTTGGTGCTAGTATGGAGTCAGGGGATGGATGAAGCGGAGAGCCCCGTTTGGAGTGAGGCTGCAAAGGGCATGCCAAGGGAAGTGTTCTGCTGTGCCAAGACTCGTGCTGCGCACGCTTTGTGGTTGGAGTGAGAAACAGGTTCTTTGGTGTTTTCTGCGAAACGCTTTAGCAGCCTCTTGGTGCTAGTATGGAGTTAGGGGATGGATGAAGCGGAGAGCCCCGTTTGGAGTGAGGCTGCAAAGGGCATGCCAAGGGAAGTGTTCTGCTGTGCCAAGACTCGTGCTGCGCACGCTTTGTGGTTGGAGTGAGAAACAGGTTCCTTGGTGTTTTCTGCGAAACGCTTTAGCAGCCCGTTGGTGCTAGTATGGAATTAGGGGATGGATGAAGAGGAGAGCCCCGTTTGGAGTGAGGCTGCAAAGGGCATGCCAAGGGAAGTGTTCTGCTGTGCCAAGACTCGTGCTGCGCACGCTTTGTGGTTGGAGTGAGAAACAGGTTCCTTGGTGTTTTCTGCGAAACGCTTTAGCAGCGCGTTGGTGCTAGTATGGAGTCAGGGGATGGATGAAGCGGAGAGCCCCGTTTGGAGTGAGGCTGCAAAGGGCATGCCAAGGGAAGTGTTCTGCTGTGCCAAGACTCGTGCTGCGCACGCTTTGTGGTTGGAGTGAGAAACAGGTTCTTTGGTGTTTTCTGCGAAACGCTTTACCAGCGCGTTGGTGCTAGTATGGAGTCAGGGGATGGATGAAGCGGAGAGCCCCGTTTGGAGTGAGGCTGCAAAGGGTATGCCAAGAGAAGTGTTCTGCTGTGCCAAGACTCGTGCTGCGCACGCTTTGTGGTTGGAGTGAGAAACAGGTTCCTTGGTGTTTTCTGCGAAACGCTTTAGCAGCGCGTTGGTGCTAGTATGGAGTCAGGGGATGGATGAAGCAGAGAGCCCCGTTTGGAGTGAGGCTGCAAAGGGCATGCCAAGGGAAGTGTTCTGCTGTGCCAAGACTCGTGCTGCGCACGCTTTGTGGTTGGAGTGAGAAACAGGTTCTTTGGTGTTTTCTGCGAAACGCTTTAGCAGCCCGTTGGTGCCAGTATGGAATTAGGGGATGGATGAAGAGGAGAGCCCCGTTTGGAGTGAGGCTGCAAAGGGTATGCCAAGGGAAGTGTTCTGCTGTGCCAAGACTCGTGCTGCGCACGCTTTGTGGTTGGAGTGAGAAACAGGTTCTTTGGTGCTTTCTGCGAAACGCTTTAGGAGCCTGTTGGTGCTAGTATGGAGTCAGGGGATGGATGAAGCAGAGAGCCCCGTTTGGAGTGAGGCTGCAAAGGGCATGCCAAGGGAAGTGTTCTGCTGTGCCAAGACTCGTGCTGCGCACGCTTTGTGGTTGGAGTGAGAAACAGGTTCTTTGGTGCTTTCTGCGAAACGCTTTAGGAGCCTGTTGGTGCCAGTATGAAGTTAGGGGATGGATGAAGCAGAGAGCCCCGTTTGGAGTGAGGCTGCAAAGGGCATGCCAAGGGAAGTGTTCTGCTGTGCCAAGACTCGTGCTGCGCACGCTTTGTGGTTGGAGTGAGAAACAGGTTCTTTGGTGTTTTCTGCGAAACGCTTTAGCAGCGCGTTGGTGCTAGTATGGAGTCAGGGGATGGATGAAGCGGAGAGCCCCGTTTGGAGTGAGGCTGCAAAGGGTATGCCAAGAGAAGTGTTCTGCTGTGCCAAGACTCGTGCTGCGCACGCTTTGTGGTTGGAGTGAGAAACAGGTTCCTTGGTGTTTTCTGCGAAACGCTTTAGCAGCCCGTTGGTGCTAGTATGGAGTCAGGGGATGGATGAAGCAGAGAGCCCCGTTTGGAGTGAGGCTGCAAAGGGCATGCCAAGGGAAGTGTTCTGCTGTGCCAAGACTCGTGCTGCGCACGCTTTGTGGTTGGAGTGAGAAACAGGTTCTTTGGTGCTTTCTGCGAAACGCTTTAGGAGCCTGTTGGTGCTAGTATGGAGTTAGGGGATGGATGAAGCAGAGAGCCCCGTTTGGAGTGAGGCTGCAAAGGGTATGCCAAGGGAAGTGTTCTGCTGTGCCAAGACTCGTGCTGCGCACGCTTTGTGGTTGGAGTGAGAAACAGGTTCCTTGGTGTTTTCTGCGAAACGCTTTAGCAGCCCGTTGGTGCTAGTATGGAATTAGGGGATGGATGAAGAGGAGAGCCCCGTTTGGAGTGAGGCTGCAAAGGGCATGCCAAGGGAAGTGTTCTGCTGTGCCAAGACTCGTGCTGCGCACGCTTTGTGGTTGGAGTGAGAAACAGGTTCCTTGGTGTTTTCTGCGAAACGCTTTAGCAGCCCGTTGGTGCTAGTATGGAGTCAGGGGATGGATGAAGCGGAGAGCCCCGTTTGGAGTGAGGCTGCAAAGGGCATGCCAAGGGAAGTGTTCTGCTGTGCCAAGACTCGTGCTGCGCACGCTTTGTGGTTGGAGTGAGAAACAGGTTCTTTGGTGTTTTCTGCGAAACGCTTTAGGAGCCTGTTGGTGCTAGTATGGAGTCAGGGGATGGATGAAGCGGAGAGCCCCGTTTGGAGTGAGGCTGCAAAGGGTATGCCAAGAGAAGTGTTCTGCTGTGCCAAGACTCGTGCTGCGCACGCTTTGTGGTTGGAGTGAGAAACAGGTTCCTTGGTGTTTTCTGCGAAACGCTTTAGCAGCGCGTTGGTGCTAGTATGGAGTCAGGGGATGGATGAAGCAGAGAGCCCCGTTTGGAGTGAGGCTGCAAAGGGCATGCCAAGGGAAGTGTTCTGCTGTGCCAAGACTCGTGCTGCGCACGCTTTGTGGTTGGAGTGAGAAACAGGTTCTTTGGTGTTTTCTGCGAAACGCTTTAGCAGCCCGTTGGTGCCAGTATGGAATTAGGGGATGGATGAAGAGGAGAGCCCCGTTTGGAGTGAGGCTGCAAAGGGTATGCCAAGGGAAGTGTTCTGCTGTGCCAAGACTCGTGCTGCGCACGCTTTGTGGTTGGAGTGAGAAACAGGTTCTTTGGTGCTTTCTGCGAAACGCTTTAGGAGCCTGTTGGTGCTAGTATGGAGTCAGGGGATGGATGAAGCAGAGAGCCCCGTTTGGAGTGAGGCTGCAAAGGGCATGCCAAGGGAAGTGTTCTGCTGTGCCAAGACTCGTGCTGCGCACGCTTTGTGGTTGGAGTGAGAAACAGGTTCTTTGGTGCTTTCTGCGAAACGCTTTAGGAGCCTGTTGGTGCTAGTATGGAGTTAGGGGATGGATGAAGCAGAGAGCCCCGTTTGGAGTGAGGCTGCAAAGGGCATGCCAAGGGAAGTGTTCTGCTGTGCCAAGACTCGTGCTGCGCACGCTTTGTGGTTGGAGTGAGAAACAGGTTCTTTGGTGTTTTCTGCGAAACGCTTTAGCAGCGCGTTGGTGCTAGTATGGAGTCAGGGGATGGATGAAGCGGAGAGCCCCGTTTGGAGTGAGGCTGCAAAGGGTATGCCAAGAGAAGTGTTCTGCTGTGCCAAGACTCGTGCTGCGCACGCTTTGTGGTTGGAGTGAGAAACAGGTTCCTTGGTGTTTTCTGCGAAACGCTTTAGCAGCCCGTTGGTGCTAGTATGGAGTCAGGGGATGGATGAAGCAGAGAGCCCCGTTTGGAGTGAGGCTGCAAAGGGCATGCCAAGGGAAGTGTTCTGCTGTGCCAAGACTCGTGCTGCGCACGCTTTGTGGTTGGAGTGAGAAACAGGTTCTTTGGTGCTTTCTGCGAAACGCTTTAGGAGCCTGTTGGTGCTAGTATGGAGTTAGGGGATGGATGAAGCAGAGAGCCCCGTTTGGAGTGAGGCTGCAAAGGGCATGCCAAGGGAAGTGTTCTGCTGTGCCAAGACTCGTGCTGCGCACGCTTTGTGGTTGGAGTGAGAAACAGGTTCTTTGGTGTTTTCTGCGAAACGCTTTAGCAGCCCGTTGGTGCCAGTATGGAATTAGGGGATGGATGAAGAGGAGAGCCCCGTTTGGAGTGAGGCTGCAAAGGGTATGCCAAGGGAAGTGTTCTGCTGTGCCAAGACTCGTGCTGCGCACGCTTTGTGGTTGGAGTGAGAAACAGGTTCTTTGGTGCTTTCTGCGAAACGCTTTAGCAGCCTGTTGGTGCTAGTATGGAGTCAGGGGATGGATGAAGCAGAGAGCCCCGTTTGGAGTGAGGCTGCAAAGGGCATGCCAAGGGAAGTGTTCTGCTGTGCCAAGACTCGTGCTGCGCACGCTTTGTGGTTGGAGTGAGAAACAGGTTCTTTGGTGCTTTCTGCGAAACGCTTTAGGAGCCTGTTGGTGCCAGTATGGAGTTAAGGGATGGATGAAGCAGAGAGCCCCGTTTGGAGTGAGGCTGCAAAGGGCATGCCAAGGGAAGTGTTCTGCTGTGCCAAGACTCGTGCTGCGCACGCTTTGTGGTTGGAGTGAGAAACAGGTTCTTTGGTGTTTTCTGCGAAACGCTTTAGCAGCGCGTTGGTGCTAGTATGGAGTCAGGGGATGGATGAAGCGGAGAGCCCCGTTTGGAGTGAGGCTGCAAAGGGTATGCCAAGAGAAGTGTTCTGCTGTGCCAAGACTCGTGCTGCGCACGCTTTGTGGTTGGAGTGAGAAACAGGTTCCTTGGTGTTTTCTGCGAAACGCTTTAGCAGCGCGTTGGTGCTAGTATGGAGTCAGGGGATGGATGAAGCAGAGAGCCCCGTTTGGAGTGAGGCTGCAAAGGGCATGCCAAGGGAAGTGTTCTGCTGTGCCAAGACTCGTGCTGCGCACGCTTTGTGGTTGGAGTGAGAAACAGGTTCTTTGGTGTTTTCTGCGAAACGCTTTAGCAGCCCGTTGGTGATAGTATGGAGTTAGGGGATGGATGAAGCAGAGAGCCCCGTTTGGAGTGAGGCTGCAAAGGGTATGCCAAGGGAAGTGTTCTGCTGTGCCAAGACTCGTGCTGCGCACGCTTTGTGGTTGGAGTGAGAAACAGGTTCTTTGGTGCTTTCTGCGAAACGCTTTAGGAGCCTGTTGGTGCTAGTATGGAGTTAGGGGATGGATGAAGCAGAGAGCCCCGTTTGGAGTGAGGCTGCAAAGGGCATGCCAAGGGAAGTGTTCTGCTGTGCCAAGACTCGTGCTGCGCACGCTTTGTGGTTGGAGTGAGAAACAGGTTCTTTGGTGTTTTCTGCGAAACGCTTTAGCAGCCCGTTGGTGCTAGTATGGAATTAGGGGATGAATGAAGAGGAGAGCCCCGTTTGGAGTGAGGCTGCAAAGGGCATGCCAAGGGAAGTGTTCTGCTGTGCCAAGACTCGTGCTGCGCACGCTTTGTGGTTGGAGTGAGAAACAGGTTCTTTGGTGTTTTCTGCGAAACGCTTTAGCAGCGCGTTGGTGCTAGTATGGAGTCAGGGGATGGATGAAGCGGAGAGCCCCGTTTGGAGTGAGGCTGCAAAGGGTATGCCAAGAGAAGTGTTCTGCTGTGCCAAGACTCGTGCTGCGCACGCTTTGTGGTTGGAGTGAGAAACAGGTTCTTTAGTGTTTTCTGCGAAACGCTTTAGCAGGCCCTTGGTGCTAGTATGGAGTCAGGGGATGGATGAAGCGGAGAGCCCCGTTTGGAGTGAGGCTGCAAAGGGTATGCCAAGGGAAGTGTTCTGCTGTGCCAAGACTCGTGCTGCGCACGCTTTGTGGTTGGAGTGAGAAACAGGTTCTTTGGTGTTTTCTGCGAAACGCTTTAGCAGCCTCTTGGTGCTAGTATGGAGTTAGGGGATGGATGAAGCGGAGAGCCCCGTTTGGAGTGAGGCTGCAAAGGGCATGCCAAGGGAAGTGTTCTGCTGTGCCAAGACTCGTGCTGCGCACGCTTTGTGGTTCGAGTGAGAAACAGGTTCCTTGGTGTTTTCTGCGAAACGCTTTAGCAGCCCGTTGGTGCTAGTATGGAATTAGGGGATGGATGAAGAGGAGAGCCCCGTTTGGTGTTAGGCTGCAAAGGGCATGCCAAGGGAAGTGTTCTGCTGTGCCAAGACTCGTGCTGCGCACGCTTTGTGGTTGGAGTGAGAAACAGGTTCCTTGGTGTTTTCTGCGAAACGCTTTAGCAGCGCGTTGGTGCTAGTATGGAGTCAGGGGATGGATGAAGCGGAGAGCCCCGTTTGGAGTGAGGCTGCAAAGGGCATGCCAAGGGAAGTGTTCTGCTGTGCCAAGACTCGTGCTGCGCACGCTTTGTGGTTGGAGTGAGAAACAGGTTCTTTGGTGTTTTCTGCGAAACGCTTTAGGAGCCTGTTGGTGCTAGTATGGAGTCAGGGGATGGATGAAGCGGAGAGCCCCGTTTGGAGTGAGGCTGCAAAGGGTATGCCAAGAGAAGTGTTCTGCTGTGCCAAGACTCGTGCTGCGCACGCTTTGTGGTTGGAGTGAGAAACAGGTTCCTTGGTGTTTTCTGCGAAACGCTTTAGCAGCGCGTTGGTGCTAGTATGGAGTCAGGGGATGGATGAAGCAGAGAGCCCCGTTTGGAGTGAGGCTGCAAAGGGCATGCCAAGGGAAGTGTTCTGCTGTGCCAAGACTCGTGCTGCGCACGCTTTGTGGTTGGAGTGAGAAACAGGTTCTTTGGTGTTTTCTGCGAAACGCTTTAGCAGCCCGTTGGTGCCAGTATGGAATTAGGGGATGGATGAAGAGGAGAGCCCCGTTTGGAGTGAGGCTGCAAAGGGTATGCCAAGGGAAGTGTTCTGCTGTGCCAAGACTCGTGCTGCGCACGCTTTGTGGTTGGAGTGAGAAACAGGTTCTTTGGTGCTTTCCGCGAAACGCTTTAGGAGCCTGTTGGTGCTAGTATGGAGTCAGGGGATGGATGAAGCAGAGAGCCCCGTTTGGAGTGAGGCTGCAAAGGGCATGCCAAGGGAAGTGTTCTGCTGTGCCAAGACTCGTGCTGCGCACGCTTTGTGGTTGGAGTGAGAAACAGGTTCTTTGGTGCTTTCTGCGAAACGCTTTAGGAGCCTGTTGGTGCCAGTATGAAGTTAGGGGATGGATGAAGCAGAGAGCCCCGTTTGGAGTGAGGCTGCAAAGGGCATGCCAAGGGAAGTGTTCTGCTGTGCCAAGACTCGTGCTGCGCACGCTTTGTGGTTGGAGTGAGAAACAGGTTCTTTGGTGTTTTCTGCGAAACGCTTTAGCAGCGCGTTGGTGCTAGTATGGAGTCAGGGGATGGATGAAGCGGAGAGCCCCGTTTGGAGTGAGGCTGCAAAGGGTATGCCAAGAGAAGTGTTCTGCTGTGCCAAGACTCGTGCTGCGCACGCTTTGTGGTTGGAGTGAGAAACAGGTTCTTTGGTGTTTTCTGCGAAACGCTTTAGCAGCCCGTTGGTGCTAGTATGGAGTCAGGGGATGGATGAAGCAGAGAGCCCCGTTTGGAGTGAGGCTGCAAAGGGCATGCCAAGGGAAGTGTTCTGCTGTGCCAAGACTCGTGCTGCGCACGCTTTGTGGTTGGAGTGAGAAACAGGTTCTTTGGTGCTTTCTGCGAAACGCTTTAGGAGCCTGTTGGTGCTAGTATGGAGTTAGGGGATGGATGAAGCAGAGAGCCCCGTTTGGAGTGAGGCTGCAAAGGGTATGCCAAGGGAAGTGTTCTGCTGTGCCAAGACTCGTGCTGCGCACGCTTTGTGGTTGGAGTGAGAAACAGGTTCCTTGGTGTTTTCTGCGAAACGCTTTAGCAGCCCGTTGGTGCTAGTATGGAATTAGGGGATGGATGAAGAGGAGAGCCCCGTTTGGAGTGAGGCTGCAAAGGGCATGCCAAGGGAAGTGTTCTGCTGTGCCAAGACTCGTGCTGCGCATGCTTTGTGGTTGGAGTGAGAAACAGGTTCCTTGGTGTTTTCTGCGAAACGCTTTAGCAGCCCGTTGGTGCTAGTATGGAGTCAGGGGATGGATGAAGCGGAGAGCCCCGTTTGGAGTGAGGCTGCAAAGGGCATGCCAAGGGAAGTGTTCTGCTGTGCCAAGACTCGTGCTGCGCACGCTTTGTGGTTGGAGTGAGAAACAGGTTCTTTGGTGTTTTCTGCGAAACGCTTTAGGAGCCTGTTGGTGCTAGTATGGAGTCAGGGGATGGATGAAGCGGAGAGCCCCGTTTGGAGTGAGGCTGCAAAGGGTATGCCAAGAGAAGTGTTCTGCTGTGCCAAGACTCGTGCTGCGCACGCTTTGTGGTTGGAGTGAGAAACAGGTTCCTTGGTGTTTTCTGCGAAACGCTTTAGCAGCGCGTTGGTGCTAGTATGGAGTCAGGGGATGGATGAAGCAGAGAGCCCCGTTTGGAGTGAGGCTGCAAAGGGCATGCCAAGGGAAGTGTTCTGCTGTGCCAAGACTCGTGCTGCGCACGCTTTGTGGTTGGAGTGAGAAACAGGTTCTTTGGTGTTTTCTGCGAAACGCTTTAGCAGCCCGTTGGTGCCAGTATGGAATTAGGGGATGGATGAAGAGGAGAGCCCCGTTTGGAGTGAGGCTGCAAAGGGTATGCCAAGGGAAGTGTTCTGCTGTGCCAAGACTCGTGCTGCGCACGCTTTGTGGTTGGAGTGAGAAACAGGTTCTTTGGTGCTTTCTGCGAAACGCTTTAGGAGCCTGTTGGTGCTAGTATGGAGTCAGGGGATGGATGAAGCAGAGAGCCCCGTTTGGAGTGAGGCTGCAAAGGGCATGCCAAGGGAAGTGTTCTGCTGTGCCAAGACTCGTGCTGCGCACGCTTTGTGGTTGGAGTGAGAAACAGGTTCTTTGGTGCTTTCTGCGAAACGCTTTAGGAGCCTGTTGGTGCTAGTATGGAGTTAGGGGATGGATGAAGCGGAGAGCCCCGTTTGGAGTGAGGCTGCAAAGGGCATGCCAAGGGAAGTGTTCTGCTGTGCCAAGACTCGTGCTGCGCACGCTTTGTGGTTGGAGTGAGAAACAGGTTCTTTGGTGTTTTCTGCGAAACGCTTTAGCAGCGCGTTGGTGCTAGTATGGAGTCAGGGGATGGATGAAGCGGAGAGCCCCGTTTGGAGTGAGGCTGCAAAGGGTATGCCAAGGGAAGTGTTCTGCTGTGCCAAGACTCGTGCTGCGCACGCTTTGTGGTTGGAGTGAGAAACAGGTTCCTTGGTGTTTTCTGCGAAACGCTTTAGCAGCCCGTTGGTGCTAGTATGGAGTCAGGGGATGGATGAAGCAGAGAGCCCCGTTTGGAGTGAGGCTGCAAAGGGCATGCCAAGGGAAGTGTTCTGCTGTGCCAAGACTCGTGCTGCGCACGCTTTGTGGTTGGAGTGAGAAACAGGTTCTTTGGTGCTTTCTGCGAAACGCTTTAGGAGCCTGTTGGTGCTAGTATGGAGTTAGGGGATGGATGAAGCAGAGAGCCCCGTTTGGAGTGAGGCTGCAAAGGGCATGCCAAGGGAAGTGTTCTGCTGTGCCAAGACTCGTGCTGCGCACGCTTTGTGGTTGGAGTGAGAAACAGGTTCTTTGGTGTTTTCTGCGAAACGCTTTAGCAGCCCGTTGGTGCCAGTATGGAATTAGGGGATGGATGAAGAGGAGAGCCCCGTTTGGAGTGAGGCTGCAAAGGGTATGCCAAGGGAAGTGTTCTGCTGTGCCAAGACTCGTGCTGCGCACGCTTTGTGGTTGGAGTGAGAAACAGGTTCTTTGGTGCTTTCTGCGAAACGCTTTAGGAGCCTGTTGGTGCTAGTATGGAGTCAGGGGATGGATGAAGCAGAGAGCCCCGTTTGGAGTGAGGCTGCAAAGGGCATGCCAAGGGAAGTGTTCTGCTGTGCCAAGACTCGTGCTGCGCACGCTTTGTGGTTGGAGTGAGAAACAGGTTCTTTGGTGCTTTCTGCGAAACGCTTTAGGAGCCTGTTGGTGCTAGTATGGAGTTAGGGGATGGATGAAGCAGAGAGCCCCGTTTGGAGTGAGGCTGCAAAGGGCATGCCAAGGGAAGTGTTCTGCTGTGCCAAGACTCGTGCTGCGCACGCTTTGTGGTTGGAGTGAGAAACAGGTTCTTTGGTGTTTTCTGCGAAACGCTTTAGCAGCGCGTTGGTGCTAGTATGGAGTCAGGGGATGGATGAAGCGGAGAGCCCCGTTTGGAGTGAGGCTGCAAAGGGTATGCCAAGGGAAGTGTTCTGCTGTGCCAAGACTCGTGCTGCGCACGCTTTGTGGTTGGAGTGAGAAACAGGTTCCTTGGTGTTTTCTGCGAAACGCTTTAGCAACCCGTTGGTGCTAGTATGGAGTCAGGGGATGGATGAAGCAGAGAGCCCCGTTTGGAGTGAGGCTGCAAAGGGCATGCCAAGGGAAGTGTTCTGCTGTGCCAAGACTCGTGCTGCGCACGCTTTGTGGTTGGAGTGAGAAACAGGTTCTTTGGTGCTTTCTGCGAAACGCTTTAGGAGCCTGTTGGTGCTAGTATGGAGTTAGGGGATGGATGAAGCAGAGAGCCCCGTTTGGAGTGAGGCTGCAAAGGGCATGCCAAGGGAAGTGTTCTGCTGTGCCAAGACTCGTGCTGCGCACGCTTTGTGGTTGGAGTGAGAAACAGGTTCTTTGGTGTTTTCTGCGAAACGCTTTAGCAGCCCGTTGGTGCCAGTATGGAATTAGGGGATGGATGAAGAGGAGAGCCCCGTTTGGAGTGAGGCTGCAAAGGGTATGCCAAGGGAAGTGTTCTGCTGTGCCAAGACTCGTGCTGCGCACGCTTTGTGGTTGGAGTGAGAAACAGGTTCTTTGGTGCTTTCTGCGAAACGCTTTAGGAGCCTGTTGGTGCTAGTATGGAGTTAGGGGATGGATGAAGCAGAGAGCCCCGTTTGGAGTGAGGCTGCAAAGGGCATGCCAAGGGAAGTGTTCTGCTGTGCCAAGACTCGTGCTGCGCACGCTTTGTGGTTGGAGTGAGAAACAGGTTCTTTGGTGTTTTCTGCGAAACGCTTTAGCAGCCCGTTGGTGCTAGTATGGAGTCAGGGGATGCATGAAGCGGAGAGCCCCGTTTGGAGTGAGGCTGCAAAGGGCATGCCAAGGGAAGTGTTCTGCTGTGCCAAGACTCGTGCTGCGCACGCTTTGTGGTTGGAGTGAGAAACAGGTTCTTTGGTGTTTTCTGCGAAACGCTTTAGCAGCGCGTTGGTGCTAGTATGGAGTCAGGGGATGGATGAAGCGGAGAGCCCCGTTTGGAGTGAGGCTGCAAAGGGTATGCCAAGGGAAGTGTTCTGCTGTGCCAAGACTCGTGCTGCGCACGCTTTGTGGTTGGAGTGAGAAACAGGTTCTTTGGTGTTTTCTGCGAAACGCTTTAGCAGCCCGTTGGTGATAGTATGGAGTTAGGGGATGGATGAAGCGGAGAGCCCCGTTTGGAGTGAGGCTGCAAAGGGCATGCCAAGGGAAGTGTTCTGCTGTGCCAAGACTCGTGCTGCGCACGCTTTGTGGTTGGAGTGAGAAACAGGTTCTTTGGTGTTTTCTGCGAAACGCTTTAGGAGCCTGTTGGTGCTAGTATGGAGTTAGGGGATGGATGAAGCAGAGAGCCCCGTTTGGAGTGAGGCTGCAAAGGGCATGCCAAGGGAAGTGTTCTGCTGTGCCAAGACTCGTGCTGCGCACGCTTTGTGGTTGGAGTGAGAAACAGGTTCTTTGGTGTTTTCTGCGAAACGCTTTAGCAGCCCGTTGGTGCCAGTATGGAATTAGGGGATGGATGAAGAGGAGAGCCCCGTTTGGAGTGAGGCTGCAAAGGGTATGCCAAGGGAAGTGTTCTGCTGTGCCAAGACTCGTGCTGCGCACGCTTTGTGGTTGGAGTGAGAAACAGGTTCTTTGGTGTTTTCTGCGAAACGCTTTAGGAGCCTGTTGGTGCTAGTATGGAGTTAGGGGATGGATGAAGCAGAGAGCCCCGTTTGGAGTGAGGCTGCAAAGGGCATGCCAAGGGAAGTGTTCTGCTGTGCCAAGACTCGTGCTGCGCACGCTTTGTGGTTGGAGTGAGAAACAGGTTCTTTGGTGTTTTCTGCGAAACGCTTTAGCAGCGCGTTGGTGCTAGTATGGAGTCAGGGGATGGATGAAGCAGAGAGCCCCGTTTGGAGTGAGGCTGCAAAGGGTATGCCAAGGGAAGTGTTCTGCTGTGCCAAGACTCGTGCTGCGCACGCTTTGTGGTTGGAGTGAGAAACAGGTTCTTTGGTGCTTTCTGCGAAACGCTTTAGCAGCCTCTTGGTGCTAGTATGGAGTTAGGGGATGGATGAAGCAGAGAGCCCCGTTTGGAGTGAGGCTGCAAAGGGCATGCCAAGGGAAGTGTTCTGCTGTGCCAAGACTCGTGCTGCGCACGCTTTGTGGTTGGAGTGAGAAACAGGTTCTTTGGTGTTTTCTGCGAAACGCTTTAGCAGCCCGTTGGTGCTAGTATGGAATTAGGGGATGAATGAAGAGGAGAGCCCCGTTTGGAGTGAGGCTGCAAAGGGCATGCCAAGGGAAGTGTTCTGCTGTGCCAAGACTCGTGCTGCGCACGCTTTGTGGTTGGAGTGAGAAACAGGTTCTTTGGTGTTTTCTGCGAAACGCTTTAGCAGCGCGTTGGTGCTAGTATGGAGTCAGGGGATGGATGAAGCGGAGAGCCCCGTTTGGAGTGAGGCTGCAAAGGGTATGCCAAGAGAAGTGTTCTGCTGTGCCAAGACTCGTGCTGCGCACGCTTTGTGGTTGGAGTGAGAAACAGGTTCTTTAGTGTTTTCTGCGAAACGCTTTAGCAGGCCCTTGGTGCTAGTATGGAGTCAGGGGATGGATGAAGCGGAGAGCCCCGTTTGGAGTGAGGCTGCAAAGGGTATGCCAAGGGAAGTGTTCTGCTGTGCCAAGACTCGTGCTGCGCACGCTTTGTGGTTGGAGTGAGAAACAGGTTCTTTGGTGTTTTCTGCGAAACGCTTTAGCAGCCTCTTGGTGCTAGTATGGAGTTAGGGGATGGATGAAGCGGAGAGCCCCGTTTGGAGTGAGGCTGCAAAGGGCATGCCAAGGGAAGTGTTCTGCTGTGCCAAGACTCGTGCTGCGCACGCTTTGTGGTTGGAGTGAGAAACAGGTTCCTTGGTGTTTTCTGCGAAACGCTTTAGCAGCCCGTTGGTGCTAGTATGGAATTAGGGGATGGATGAAGAGGAGAGCCCCGTTTGGAGTGAGGCTGCAAAGGGCATGCCAAGGGAAGTGTTCTGCTGTGCCAAGACTCGTGCTGCGCACGCTTTGTGGTTGGAGTGAGAAACAGGTTCCTTGGTGTTTTCTGCGAAACGCTTTAGCAGCGCGTTGGTGCTAGTATGGAGTCAGGGAATGGATGAAGCGGAGAGCCCCGTTTGGAGTGAGGCTGCAAAGGGCATGCCAAGGGAAGTGTTCTGCTGTGCCAAGACTCGTGCTGCGCACGCTTTGTGGTTGGAGTGAGAAACAGGTTCTTTGGTGTTTTCAGCGAAACGCTTTAGGAGCCTGTTGGTGCTAGTATGGAGTCAGGGGATGGATGAAGCGGAGAGCCCCGTTTGGAGTGAGGCTGCAAAGGGTATGCCAAGAGAAGTGTTCTGCTGTGCCAAGACTCGTGCTGCGCACGCTTTGTGGTTGGAGTGAGAAACAGGTTCCTTGGTGTTTTCTGCGAAACGCTTTAGCAGCGCGTTGGTGCTAGTATGGAGTCAGGGGATGGATGAAGCAGAGAGCCCCGTTTGGAGTGAGGCTGCAAAGGGCATGCCAAGGGAAGTGTTCTGCTGTGCCAAGACTCGTGCTGCGCACGCTTTGTGGTTGGAGTGAGAAACAGGTTCTTTGGTGTTTTCTGCGAAACGCTTTAGCAGCCCGTTGGTGCCAGTATGGAATTAGGGGATGGATGAAGAGGAGAGCCCCGTTTGGAGTGAGGCTGCAAAGGGTATGCCAAGGGAAGTGTTCTGCTGTGCCAAGACTCGTGCTGCGCACGCTTTGTGGTTGGAGTGAGAAACAGGTTCTTTGGTGCTTTCTGCGAAACGCTTTAGGAGCCTGTTGGTGCTAGTATGGAGTCAGGGGATGGATGAAGCAGAGAGCCCCGTTTGGAGTGAGGCTGCAAAGGGCATGCCAAGGGAAGTGTTCTGCTGTGCCAAGACTCGTGCTGCGCACGCTTTGTGGTTGGAGTGAGAAACAGGTTCTTTGGTGCTTTCTGCGAAACGCTTTAGGAGCCTGTTGGTGCCAGTATGAAGTTAGGGGATGGATGAAGCAGAGAGCCCCGTTTGGAGTGAGGCTGCAAAGGGCATGCCAAGGGAAGTGTTCTGCTGTGCCAAGACTCGTGCTGCGCACGCTTTGTGGTTGGAGTGAGAAACAGGTTCTTTGGTGTTTTCTGCGAAACGCTTTAGCAGCGCGTTGGTGCTAGTATGGAGTCAGGGGATGGATGAAGCGGAGAGCCCCGTTTGGAGTGAGGCTGCAAAGGGCATGCCAAGGGAAGTGTTCTGCTGTGCCAAGACTCGTGCTGCGCACGCTTTGTGGTTGGAGTGAGAAACAGGTTCTTTGGTGCTTTCTGCGAAACGCTTTAGGAGCCTGTTGGTGCTAGTATGGAGTCAGGGGATGGATGAAGCGGAGAGCCCCGTTTGGAGTGAGGCTGCAAAGGGTATGCCAAGAGAAGTGTTCTGCTGTGCCAAGACTCGTGCTGCGCACGCTTTGTGGTTGGAGTGAGAAACAGGTTCCTTGGTGTTTTCTGCGAAACGCTTTAGCAGCGCGTTGGTGCTAGTATGGAGTCAGGGGATGGATGAAGCAGAGAGCCCCGTTTGGAGTGAGGCTGCAAAGGGCATGCCAAGGGAAGTGTTCTGCTGTGCCAAGACTCGTGCTGCGCACGCTTTGTGGTTGGAGTGAGAAACAGGTTCTTTGGTGTTTTCTGCGAAACGCTTTAGCAGCCCGTTGGTGCCAGTATGGAATTAGGGGATGGATGAAGAGGAGAGCCCCGTTTGGAGTGAGGCTGCAAAGGGTATGCCAAGGGAAGTGTTCTGCTGTGCCAAGACTCGTGCTGCGCACGCTTTGTGGTTGGAGTGAGAAACAGGTTCTTTGGTGCTTTCTGCGAAACGCTTTAGGAGCCTGTTGGTGCTAGTATGGAGTTAGGGGATGGATGAAGCAGAGAGCCCCGTTTGGAGTGAGGCTGCAAAGGGCATGCCAAGGGAAGTGTTCTGCTGTGCCAAGACTCGTGCTGCGCACGCTTTGTGGTTGGAGTGAGAAACAGGTTCTTTGGTGTTTTCTGCGAAACGCTTTAGCAGCCCGTTGGTGCTAGTATGGAGTCAGGGGATGCATGAAGCGGAGAGCCCCGTTTGGAGTGAGGCTGCAAAGGGCATGCCAAGGGAAGTGGTCTGCTGTGCCAAGACTCGTGCTGCGCACGCTTTGTGGTTGGAGTGAGAAACAGGTTCTTTGGTGCTTTCTGCGAAACGCTTTAGGAGCCTGTTGGTGCTAGTATGGAGTCAGGGGATGGATGAAGCAGAGAGCCCCGTTTGGAGTGAGGCTGCAAAGGGCATGCCAAGGGAAGTGTTCTGCTGTGCCAAGACTCGTGCTGCGCACGCTTTGTGGTTGGAGTGAGAAACAGGATCTTTGGTGCTTTCTGCGAAACGCTTTAGGAGCCTGTTGGTGCTAGTATGGAGTCAGGGGATGGATGAAGCAGAGAGCCCCGTTTGGAGTGAGGCTGCAAAGGGCATGCCAAGGGAAGTGTTCTGCTGTGCCAAGACTCGTGCTGCGCACGCTTTGTGGTTGGAGTGAGAAACAGGTTCTTTGGTGCTTTCTGCGAAACGCTTTAGGAGCCTGTTGGTGCCAGTATGAAGTTAGGGGATGGATGAAGCAGAGAGCCCCGTTTGGAGTGAGGCTGCAAAGGGCATGCCAAGGGAAGTGTTCTGCTGTGCCAAGACTCGTGCTGCGCACGCTTTGTGGTTGGAGTGAGAAACAGGTTCCTTGGTGTTTTCTGCGAAACGCTTTAGCAGCGCGTTGGTGCTAGTATGGAGTCAGGGGATGGATGAAGCGGAGAGCCCCGTTTGGAGTGAGGCTGCAAAGGGTATGCCAAGAGAAGTGTTCTGCTGTGCCAAGACTCGTGCTGCGCACGCTTTGTGGTTGGAGTGAGAAACAGGTTCCTTGGTGTTTTCTGCGAAACGCTTTAGCAGCCCGTTGGTGCTAGTATGGAATTAGGGGATGGATGAAGAGGAGAGCCCCGTTTGGAGTGAGGCTGCAAAGGGCATGCCAAGGGAAGTGTTCTGCTGTGCCAAGACTCGTGCTGCGCACGCTTTGTGGTTGGAGTGAGAAACAGGTTCCTTGGTGTTTTCTGCGAAACGCTTTAGCAGCCCGTTGGTGCTAGTATGGAGTCAGGGGATGGATGAAGCGGAGAGCCCCGTTTGGAGTGAGGCTGCAAAGGGCATGCCAAGGGAAGTGTTCTGCTGTGCCAAGACTCGTGCTGCGCACGCTTTGTGGTTGGAGTGAGAAACAGGTTCTTTGGTGTTTTCTGCGAAACGCTTTAGGAGCCTGTTGGTGCTAGTATGGAGTCAGGGGATGGATGAAGCGGAGAGCCCCGTTTGGAGTGAGGCTGCAAAGGGTATGCCAAGAGAAGTGTTCTGCTGTGCCAAGACTCGTGCTGCGCACGCTTTGTGGTTGGAGTGAGAAACAGGTTCCTTGGTGTTTTCTGCGAAACGCTTTAGCAGCGCGTTGGTGCTAGTATGGAGTCAGGGGATGGATGAAGCAGAGAGCCCCGTTTGGAGTGAGGCTGCAAAGGGCATGCCAAGGGAAGTGTTCTGCTGTGCCAAGACTCGTGCTGCGCACGCTTTGTGGTTGGAGTGAGAAACAGGTTCTTTGGTGTTTTCTGCGAAACGCTTTAGCAGCCCGGTGGTGCCAGTATGGAATTAGGGGATGGATGAAGAGGAGAGCCCCGTTTGGAGTGAGGCTGCAAAGGGTATGCCAAGGGAAGTGTTCTGCTGTGCCAAGACTCGTGCTGCGCACGCTTTGTGGTTGGAGTGAGAAACAGGTTCTTTGGTGCTTTCTGCGAAACGCTTTAGGAGCCTGTTGGTGCTAGTATGGAGTCAGGGGATGGATGAAGCAGAGAGCCCCGTTTGGAGTGAGGCTGCAAAGGGCATGCCAAGGGAAGTGTTCTGCTGTGCCAAGACTCGTGCTGCGCACGCTTTGTGGTTGGAGTGAGAAACAGGTTCTTTGGTGCTTTCTGCGAAACGCTTTAGCAGCCTGTTGGTGCTAGTATGGAGTTAGGGGATGGATGAAGCAGAGAGCCCCGTTTGGAGTGAGGCTGCAAAGGGCATGCCAAGGGAAGTGTTCTGCTGTGCCAAGACTCGTGCTGCGCACGCTTTGTGGTTGGAGTGAGAAACAGGTTCTTTGGTGTTTTCTGCGAAACGCTTTAGCAGCGCGTTGGTGCTAGTATGGAGTCAGGGGATGGATGAAGCGGAGAGCCCCGTTTGGAGTGAGGCTGCAAAGGGTATGCCAAGAGAAGTGTTCTGCTGTGCCAAGACTCGTGCTGCGCACGCTTTGTGGTTGGAGTGAGAAACAGGTTCCTTGGTGTTTTCTGCGAAACGCTTTAGCAGCCCGTTGGTGCTAGTATGGAGTCAGGGGATGGATGAAGCAGAGAGCCCCGTTTGGAGTGAGGCTGCAAAGGGCATGCCAAGGGAAGTGTTCTGCTGTGCCAAGACTCGTGCTGCGCACGCTTTGTGGTTGGAGTGAGAAACAGGTTCTTTGGTGCTTTCTGCGAAACGCTTTAGGAGCCTGTTGGTGCTAGTATGGAGTTAGGGGATGGATGAAGCAGAGAGCCCCGTTTGGAGTGAGGCTGCAAAGGGCATGCCAAGGGAAGTGTTCTGCTGTGCCAAGACTCGTGCTGCGCACGCTTTGTGGTTGGAGTGAGAAACAGGTTCTTTGGTGTTTTCTGCGAAACGCTTTAGCAGCCCGTTGGTGCCAGTATGGAATTAGGGGATGGATGAAGAGGAGAGCCCCGTTTGGAGTGAGGCTGCAAAGGGTATGCCAAGGGAAGTGTTCTGCTGTGCCAAGACTCGTGCTGCGCACGCTTTGTGGTTGGAGTGAGAAACAGGTTCTTTGGTGCTTTCTGCGAAACGCTTTAGGAGCCTGTTGGTGCTAGTATGGAGTTAGGGGATGGATGAAGCAGAGAGCCCCGTTTGGAGTGAGGCTGCAAAGGGCATGCCAAGGGAAGTGTTCTGCTGTGCCAAGACTCGTGCTGCGCACGCTTTGTGGTTGGAGTGAGAAACAGGTTCTTTGGTGTTTTCTGCGAAACGCTTTAGCAGCCCGTTGGTGCTAGTATGGAGTCAGGGGATGCATGAAGCGGAGAGCCCCGTTTGGAGTGAGGCTGCAAAGGGCATGCCAAGGGAAGTGTTCTGCTGTGCCAAGACTCGTGCTGCGCACGCTTTGTGGTTGGAGTGAGAAACAGGTTCTTTGGTGTTTTCTGCGAAACGCTTTAGCAGCCCGTTGGTGATAGTATGGAGTTAGGGGATGGATGAAGCAGAGAGCCCCGTTTGGAGTGAGGCTGCAAAGGGTATGCCAAGGGAAGTGTTCTGCTGTGCCAAGACTCGTGCTGCGCACGCTTTGTGGTTGGAGTGAGAAACAGGTTCTTTGGTGTTTTCTGCGAAACGCTTTAGGAGCCTGTTGGTGCTAGTATGGAGTTAGGGGATGGATGAAGCAGAGAGCCCCGTTTGGAGTGAGGCTGCAAAGGGCATGCCAAGGGAAGTGTTCTGCTGTGCCAAGACTCGTGCTGCGCACGCTTTGTGGTTGGAGTGAGAAACAGGTTCTTTGGTGCTTTCTGCGAAACGCTTTAGGAGCCTGTTGGTGCTAGTATGGAGTTAGGGGATGGATGAAGCAGAGAGCCCCGTTTGGAGTGAGGCTGCAAAGGGCATGCCAAGGGAAGTGTTCTGCTGTGCCAAGACTCGTGCTGCGCACGCTTTGTGGTTGGAGTGAGAAACAGGTTCTTTGGTGTTTTCTGCGAAACGCTTTAGCAGCCCGTTGGTGCCAGTATGGAATTAGGGGATGGATGAAGAGGAGAGCCCCGTTTGGAGTGAGGCTGCAAAGGGTATGCCAAGGGAAGTGTTCTGCTGTGCCAAGACTCGTGCTGCGCACGCTTTGTGGTTGGAGTGAGAAACAGGTTCTTTGGTGCTTTCTGCGAAACGCTTTAGGAGCCTGTTGGTGCTAGTATGGAGTCAGGGGATGGATGAAGCAGAGAGCCCCGTTTGGAGTGAGGCTGCAAAGGGCATGCCAAGGGAAGTGTTCTGCTGTGCCAAGACTCGTGCTGCGCACGCTTTGTGGTTGGAGTGAGAAACAGGTTCTTTGGTGCTTTCTGCGAAACGCTTTAGGAGCCTGTTGGTGCCAGTATGGAGTTAAGGGATGGATGAAGCAGAGAGCCCCGTTTGGAGTGAGGCTGCAAAGGGCATGCCAAGGGAAGTGTTCTGCTGTGCCAAGACTCGTGCTGCGCACGCTTTGTGGTTGGAGTGAGAAACAGGTTCTTTGGTGTTTTCTGCGAAACGCTTTAGCAGCGCGTTGGTGCTAGTATGGAGTCAGGGGATGGATGAAGCGGAGAGCCCCGTTTGGAGTGAGGCTGCAAAGGGTATGCCAAGAGAAGTGTTCTGCTGTGCCAAGACTCGTGCTGCGCACGCTTTGTGGTTGGAGTGAGAAACAGGTTCCTTGGTGTTTTCTGCGAAACGCTTTAGCAGCGCGTTGGTGCTAGTATGGAGTCAGGGGATGGATGAAGCAGAGAGCCCCGTTTGGAGTGAGGCTGCAAAGGGCATGCCAAGGGAAGTGTTCTGCTGTGCCAAGACTCGTGCTGCGCACGCTTTGTGGTTGGAGTGAGAAACAGGTTCTTTGGTGTTTTCTGCGAAACGCTTTAGCAGCCCGTTGGTGATAGTATGGAGTTAGGGGATGGATGAAGCAGAGAGCCCCGTTTGGAGTGAGGCTGCAAAGGGTATGCCAAGGGAAGTGTTCTGCTGTGCCAAGACTCGTGCTGCGCACGCTTTGTGGTTGGAGTGAGAAACAGGTTCTTTGGTGCTTTCTGCGAAACGCTTTAGGAGCCTGTTGGTGCTAGTATGGAGTTAGGGGATGGATGAAGCAGAGAGCCCCGTTTGGAGTGAGGCTGCAAAGGGCATGCCAAGGGAAGTGTTCTGCTGTGCCAAGACTCGTGCTGCGCACGCTTTGTGGTTGGAGTGAGAAACAGGTTCTTTGGTGTTTTCTGCGAAACGCTTTAGCAGCCCGTTGGTGCTAGTATGGAATTAGGGGATGAATGAAGAGGAGAGCCCCGTTTGGAGTGAGGCTGCAAAGGGCATGCCAAGGGAAGTGTTCTGCTGTGCCAAGACTCGTGCTGCGCACGCTTTGTGGTTGGAGTGAGAAACAGGTTCTTTGGTGTTTTCTGCGAAACGCTTTAGCAGCGCGTTGGTGCTAGTATGGAGTCAGGGGATGGATGAAGCGGAGAGCCCCGTTTGGAGTGAGGCTGCAAAGGGTATGCCAAGAGAAGTGTTCTGCTGTGCCAAGACTCGTGCTGCGCACGCTTTGTGGTTGGAGTGAGAAACAGGTTCTTTAGTGTTTTCTGCGAAACGCTTTAGCAGGCCCTTGGTGCTAGTATGGAGTCAGGGGATGGATGAAGCGGAGAGCCCCGTTTGGAGTGAGGCTGCAAAGGGTATGCCAAGGGAAGTGTTCTGCTGTGCCAAGACTCGTGCTGCGCACGCTTTGTGGTTGGAGTGAGAAACAGGTTCTTTGGTGCTTTCTGCGAAACGCTTTAGCAGCCTCTTGGTGCTAGTATGGAGTTAGGGGATGGATGAAGCGGAGAGCCCCGTTTGGAGTGAGGCTGCAAAGGGCATGCCAAGGGAAGTGTTCTGCTGTGCCAAGACTCGTGCTGCGCACGCTTTGTGGTTGGAGTGAGAAACAGGTTCCTTGGTGTTTTCTGCGAAACGCTTTAGCAGCCCGTTGGTGCTAGTATGGAATTAGGGGATGGATGAAGAGGAGAGCCCCGTTTGGAGTGAGGCTGCAAAGGGCATGCCAAGGGAAGTGTTCTGCTGTGCCAAGACTCGTGCTGCGCACGCTTTGTGGTTGGAGTGAGAAACAGGTTCCTTGGTGTTTTCTGCGAAACGCTTTAGCAGCGCGTTGGTGCTAGTATGGAGTCAGGGGATGGATGAAGCGGAGAGCCCCGTTTGGAGTGAGGCTGCAAAGGGCATGCCAAGGGAAGTGTTCTGCTGTGCCAAGAATCGTGCTGCGCACGCTTTGTGGTTGGAGTGAGAAACAGGTTCTTTGGTGTTTTCTGCGAAACGCTTTAGGAGCCTGTTGGTGCTAGTATGGAGTCAGGGGATGGATGAAGCGGAGAGCCCCGTTTGGAGTGAGGCTGCAAAGGGTATGCCAAGAGAAGTGTTCTGCTGTGCCAAGACTCGTGCTGCGCACGCTTTGTGGTTGGAGTGAGAAACAGGTTCCTTGGTGTTTTCTGCGAAACGCTTTAGCAGCGCGTTGGTGCTAGTATGGAGTCAGGGGATGGATGAAGCAGAGAGCCCCGTTTGGAGTGAGGCTGCAAAGGGCATGCCAAGGGAAGTGTTCTGCTGTGCCAAGACTCGTGCTGCGCACGCTTTGTGGTTGGAGTGAGAAACAGGTTCTTTGGTGTTTTCTGCGAAACGCTTTAGCAGCCCGTTGGTGCCAGTATGGAATTAGGGGATGGATGAAGAGGAGAGCCCCGTTTGGAGTGAGGCTGCAAAGGGTATGCCAAGGGAAGTGTTCTGCTGTGCCAAGACTCGTGCTGTGCACGCTTTGTGGTTGGAGTGAGAAACAGGTTCTTTGGTGTTTTCTGCGAAACGCTTTAGGAGCCTGTTGGTGCTAGTATGGAGTTAGGGGATGGATGAAGCAGAGAGCCCCGTTTGGAGTGAGGCTGCAAAGGGCATGCCAAGGGAAGTGTTCTGCTGTGCCAAGACTCGTGCTGCGCACGCTTTGTGGTTGGAGTGAGAAACAGGTTCTTTGGTGTTTTCTGCGAAACGCTTTAGCAGCCCGTTGGTGCCAGTATGGAATTAGGGGATGGATGAAGAGGAGAGCCCCGTTTGGAGTGAGGCTGCAAAGGGCATGCCAAGGGAAGTGTTCTGCTGTGCCAAGACTCGTGCTGCGCACGCTTTGTGGTTGGAGTGAGAAACAGGTTCTTTGGTGTTTTCTGCGAAACGCTTTAGCAGCGCGTTGGTGCTAGTATGGAGTCAGGGGATGGATGAAGCAGAGAGCCCCGTTTGGAGTGAGGCTGCAAAGGGTATGCCAAGGGAAGTGTTCTGCTGTGCCAAGACTCGTGCTGCGCACGCTTTGTGGTTGGAGTGAGAAACAGGTTCTTTGGTGCTTTCTGCGAAACGCTTTAGGAGCCTGTTGGTGCTAGTATGGAGTTAGGGGATGGATGAAGCAGAGAGCCCCGTTTGGAGTGAGGCTGCAAAGGGCATGCCAAGGGAAGTGTTCTGCTGTGCCAAGACTCGTGCTGCGCACGCTTTGTGGTTGGAGTGAGAAACAGGTTCTTTGGTGTTTTCTGCGAAACGCTTTAGCAGCCCGTTGGTGCTAGTATGGAATTAGGGGATGAATGAAGAGGAGAGCCCCGTTTGGAGTGAGGCTGCAAAGGGCATGCCAAGGGAAGTGTTCTGCTGTGCCAAGACTCGTGCTGCGCACGCTTTGTGGTTGGAGTGAGAAACAGGTTCTTTGGTGTTTTCTGCGAAACGCTTTAGCAGCGCGTTGGTGCTAGTATGGAGTCAGGGGATGGATGAAGCGGAGAGCCCCGTTTGGAGTGAGGCTGCAAAGGGTATGCCAAGAGAAGTGTTCTGCTGTGCCAAGACTCGTGCTGCGCACGCTTTGTGGTTGGAGTGAGAAACAGGTTCTTTAGTGTTTTCTGCGAAACGCTTTAGCAGGCCCTTGGTGCTAGTATGGAGTCAGGGGATGGATGAAGCGGAGAGCCCCGTTTGGAGTGAGGCTGCAAAGGGTATGCCAAGGGAAGTGTTCTGCTGTGCCAAGACTCGTGCTGCGCACGCTTTGTGGTTGGAGTGAGAAACAGGTTCTTTGGTGTTTTCTGCGAAACGCTTTAGCAGCCTCTTGGTGCTAGTATGGAGTTAGGGGATGGATGAAGCGGAGAGCCCCGTTTGGAGTGAGGCTGCAAAGGGCATGCCAAGGGAAGTGTTCTGCTGTGCCAAGACTCGTGCTGCGCACGCTTTGTGGTTGGAGTGAGAAACAGGTTCCTTGGTGTTTTCTGCGAAACGCTTTAGCAGCCCGTTGGTGCTAGTATGGAATTAGGGGATGGATGAAGAGGAGAGCCCCGTTTGGAGTGAGGCTGCAAAGGGCATGCCAAGGGAAGTGTTCTGCTGTGCCAAGACTCGTGCTGCGCACGCTTTGTGGTTGGAGTGAGAAACAGGTTCCTTGGTGTTTTCTGCGAAACGCTTTAGCAGCGCGTTGGTGCTAGTATGGAGTCAGGGAATGGATGAAGCGGAGAGCCCCGTTTGGAGTGAGGCTGCAAAGGGCATGCCAAGGGAAGTGTTCTGCTGTGCCAAGACTCGTGCTGCGCACGCTTTGTGGTTGGAGTGAGAAACAGGTTCTTTGGTGTTTTCAGCGAAACGCTTTAGGAGCCTGTTGGTGCTAGTATGGAGTCAGGGGATGGATGAAGCGGAGAGCCCCGTTTGGAGTGAGGCTGCAAAGGGTATGCCAAGGGAAGTGTTCTGCTGTGCCAAGACTCGTGCTGCGCACGCTTTGTGGTTGGAGTGAGAAACAGGTTCTTTGGTGTTTTCTGCGAAACGCTTTAGCAGCCCGTTGGTGCCAGTATGGAATTAGGGGATGGATGAAGAGGAGAGCCCCGTTTGGAGTGAGGCTGCAAAGGGTATGCCAAGGGAAGTGTTCTGCTGTGCCAAGACTCGTGCTGCGCACGCTTTGTGGTTGGAGTGAGAAACAGGTTCTTTGGTGCTTTCTGCGAAACGCTTTAGGAGCCTGTTGGTGCTAGTATGGAGTCAGGGGATGGATGAAGCAGAGAGCCCCGTTTGGAGTGAGGCTGCAAAGGGCATGCCAAGGGAAGTGTTCTGCTGTGCCAAGACTCGTGCTGCGCACGCTTTGTGGTTGGAGTGAGAAACAGGTTCTTTGGTGCTTTCTGCGAAACGCTTTAGGAGCCTGTTGGTGCCAGTATGAAGTTAGGGGATGGATGAAGCAGAGAGCCCCGTTTGGAGTGAGGCTGCAAAGGGCATGCCAAGGGAAGTGTTCTGCTGTGCCAAGACTCGTGCTGCGCACGCTTTGTGGTTGGAGTGAGAAACAGGTTCTTTGGTGTTTTCTGCGAAACGCTTTAGCAGCGCGTTGGTGCTAGTATGGAGTCAGGGGATGGATGAAGCGGAGAGCCCCGTTTGGAGTGAGGCTGCAAAGGGTATGCCAAGAGAAGTGTTCTGCTGTGCCAAGACTCGTGCTGCGCACGCTTTGTGGTTGGAGTGAGAAACAGGTTCCTTGGTGTTTTCTGCGAAACGCTTTAGCAGCCCGTTGGTGCTAGTATGGAGTCAGGGGATGGATGAAGCAGAGAGCCCCGTTTGGAGTGAGGCTGCAAAGGGCATGCCAAGGGAAGTGTTCTGCTGTGCCAAGACTCGTGCTGCGCACGCTTTGTGGTTGGAGTGAGAAACAGGTTCTTTGGTGCTTTCTGCGAAACGCTTTAGGAGCCTGTTGGTGCTAGTATGGAGTTAGGGGATGGATGAAGCAGAGAGCCCCGTTTGGAGTGAGGCTGCAAAGGGTATGCCAAGGGAAGTGTTCTGCTGTGCCAAGACTCGTGCTGCGCACGCTTTGTGGTTGGAGTGAGAAACAGGTTCCTTGGTGTTTTCTGCGAAACGCTTTAGCAGCCCGTTGGTGCTAGTATGGAATTAGGGGATGGATGAAGAGGAGAGCCCCGTTTGGAGTGAGGCTGCAAAGGGCATGCCAAGGGAAGTGTTCTGCTGTGCCAAGACTCGTGCTGCGCACGCTTTGTGGTTGGAGTGAGAAACAGGTTCCTTGGTGTTTTCTGCGAAACGCTTTAGCAGCCCGTTGGTGCTAGTATGGAGTCAGGGGATGGATGAAGCGGAGAGCCCCGTTTGGAGTGAGGCTGCAAAGGGCATGCCAAGGGAAGTGTTCTGCTGTGCCAAGACTCGTGCTGCGCACGCTTTGTGGTTGGAGTGAGAAACAGGTTCTTTGGTGTTTTCTGCGAAACGCTTTAGGAGCCTGTTGGTGCTAGTATGGAGTCAGGGGATGGATGAAGCGGAGAGCCCCATTTGGAGTGAGGCTGCAAAGGGTATGCCAAGAGAAGTGTTCTGCTGTGCCAAGACTCGTGCTGCGCACGCTTTGTGGTTGGAGTGAGAAACAGGTTCCTTGGTGTTTTCTGCGAAACGCTTTAGCAGCGCGTTGGTGCTAGTATGGAGTCAGGGGATGGATGAAGCAGAGAGCCCCGTTTGGAGTGAGGCTGCAAAGGGCATGCCAAGGGAAGTGTTCTGCTGTGCCAAGACTCGTGCTGCGCACGCTTTGTGGTTGGAGTGAGAAACAGGTTCTTTGGTGTTTTCTGCGAAACGCTTTAGCAGCCCGTTGGTGCCAGTATGGAATTAGGGGATGGATGAAGAGGAGAGCCCCGTTTGGAGTGAGGCTGCAAAGGGTATGCCAAGGGAAGTGTTCTGCTGTGCCAAGACTCGTGCTGCGCACGCTTTGTGGTTGGAGTGAGAAACAGGTTCTTTGGTGCTTTCTGCGAAACGCTTTAGGAGCCTGTTGGTGCTAGTATGGAGTTAGGGGATGGATGAAGCAGAGAGCCCCGTTTGGAGTGAGGCTGCAAAGGGCATGCCAAGGGAAGTGTTCTGCTGTGCCAAGACTCGTGCTGCGCACGCTTTGTGGTTGGAGTGAGAAACAGGTTCTTTGGTGTTTTCTGCGAAACGCTTTAGCAGCCCGTTGGTGCTAGTATGGAGTCAGGGGATGCATGAAGCGGAGAGCCCCGTTTGGAGTGAGGCTGCAAAGGGCATGCCAAGGGAAGTGTTCTGCTGTGCCAAGACTCGTGCTGCGCACGCTTTGTGGTTGGAGTGAGAAACAGGTTCTTTGGTGCTTTCTGCGAAACGCTTTAGGAGCCTGTTGGTGCTAGTATGGAGTCAGGGGATGGATGAAGCAGAGAGCCCCGTTTGGAGTGAGGCTGCAAAGGGCATGCCAAGGGAAGTGTTCTGCTGTGCCAAGACTCGTGCTGCGCACGCTTTGTGGTTGGAGTGAGAAACAGGTTCCTTGGTGTTTTCTGCGAAACGCTTTAGCAGCCCGTTGGTGCTAGTATGGAGTCAGGGGATGGATGAAGCGGAGAGCCCCGTTTGGAGTGAGGCTGCAAAGGGCATGCCAAGGGAAGTGTTCTGCTGTGCCAAGACTCGTGCTGCGCACGCTTTGTGGTTGGAGTGAGAAACAGGTTCTTTGGTGTTTTCTGCGAAACGCTTTAGGAGCCTGTTGGTGCTAGTATGGAGTCAGGGGATGGATGAAGCGGAGAGCCCCGTTTGGAGTGAGGCTGCAAAGGGTATGCCAAGAGAAGTGTTCTGCTGTGCCAAGACTCGTGCTGCGCACGCTTTGTGGTTGGAGTGAGAAACAGGTTCCTTGGTGTTTTCTGCGAAACGCTTTAGCAGCGCGTTGGTGCTAGTATGGAGTCAGGGGATGGATGAAGCAGAGAGCCCCGTTTGGAGTGAGGCTGCAAAGGGCATGCCAAGGGAAGTGTTCTGCTGTGCCAAGACTCGTGCTGCGCACGCTTTGTGGTTGGAGTGAGAAACAGGTTCTTTGGTGTTTTCTGCGAAACGCTTTAGCAGCCCGTTGGTGCCAGTATGGAATTAGGGGATGGATGAAGAGGAGAGCCCCGTTTGGAGTGAGGCTGCAAAGGGTATGCCAAGGGAAGTGTTCTGCTGTGCCAAGACTCGTGCTGCGCACGCTTTGTGGTTGGAGTGAGAAACAGGTTCTTTGGTGCTTTCTGCGAAACGCTTTAGGAGCCTGTTGGTGCTAGTATGGAGTCAGGGGATGGATGAAGCAGAGAGCCCCGTTTGGAGTGAGGCTGCAAAGGGCATGCCAAGGGAAGTGTTCTGCTGTGCCAAGACTCGTGCTGCGCACGCTTTGTGGTTGGAGTGAGAAACAGGTTCTTTGGTGCTTTCTGCGAAACGCTTTAGGAGCCTGTTGGTGCTAGTATGGAGTTAGGGGATGGATGAAGCAGAGAGCCCCGTTTGGAGTGAGGCTGCAAAGGGCATGCCAAGGGAAGTGTTCTGCTGTGCCAAGACTCGTGCTGCGCACGCTTTGTGGTTGGAGTGAGAAACAGGTTCTTTGGTGTTTTCTGCGAAACGCTTTAGCAGCGCGTTGGTGCTAGTATGGAGTCAGGGGATGGATGAAGCGGAGAGCCCCGTTTGGAGTGAGGCTGCAAAGGGTATGCCAAGAGAAGTGTTCTGCTGTGCCAAGACTCGTGCTGCGCACGCTTTGTGGTTGGAGTGAGAAACAGGTTCCTTGGTGTTTTCTGCGAAACGCTTTAGCAGCCCGTTGGTGCTAGTATGGAGTCAGGGGATGGATGAAGCAGAGAGCCCCGTTTGGAGTGAGGCTGCAAAGGGCATGCCAAGGGAAGTGTTCTGCTGTGCCAAGACTCGTGCTGCGCACGCTTTGTGGTTGGAGTGAGAAACAGGTTCTTTGGTGCTTTCTGCGAAACGCTTTAGGAGCCTGTTGGTGCTAGTATGGAGTCAGGGGATGGATGAAGCAGAGAGCCCCGTTTGGAGTGAGGCTGCAAAGGGCATGCCAAGGGAAGTGTTCTGCTGTGCCAAGACTCGTGCTGCGCACGCTTTGTGGTTGGAGTGAGAAACAGGTTCTTTGGTGTTTTCTGCGAAACGCTTTAGCAGCCCGTTGGTGCCAGTATGGAATTAGGGGATGGATGAAGAGGAGAGCCCCGTTTGGAGTGAGGCTGCAAAGGGTATGCCAAGGGAAGTGTTCTGCTGTGCCAAGACTCGTGCTGCGCACGCTTTGTGGTTGGAGTGAGAAACAGGTTCTTTGGTGCTTTCTGCGAAACGCTTTAGGAGCCTGTTGGTGCTAGTATGGAGTTAGGGGATGGATGAAGCAGAGAGCCCCGTTTGGAGTGAGGCTGCAAAGGGCATGCCAAGGGAAGTGTTCTGCTGTGCCAAGACTCGTGCTGCGCACGCTTTGTGGTTGGAGTGAGAAACAGGTTCTTTGGTGTTTTCTGCGAAACGCTTTAGCAGCCCGTTGGTGCTAGTATGGAGTCAGGGGATGCATGAAGCGGAGAGCCCCGTTTGGAGTGAGGCTGCAAAGGGCATGCCAAGGGAAGTGTTCTGCTGTGCCAAGACTCGTGCTGCGCACGCTTTGTGGTTGGAGTGAGAAACAGGTTCTTTGGTGTTTTCTGCGAAACGCTTTAGCAGCCCGTTGGTGATAGTATGGAGTTAGGGGATGGATGAAGCAGAGAGCCCCGTTTGGAGTGAGGCTGCAAAGGGTATGCCAAGGGAAGTGTTCTGCTGTGCCAAGACTCGTGCTGCGCACGCTTTGTGGTTGGAGTGAGAAACAGGTTCTTTGGTGTTTTCTGCGAAACGCTTTAGGAGCCTGTTGGTGCTAGTATGGAGTTAGGGGATGGATGAAGCAGAGAGCCCCGTTTGGAGTGAGGCTGCAAAGGGCATGCCAAGGGAAGTGTTCTGCTGTGCCAAGACTCGTGCTGCGCACGCTTTGTGGTTGGAGTGAGAAACAGGTTCTTTGGTGCTTTCTGCGAAACGCTTTAGGAGCCTGTTGGTGCTAGTATGGAGTTAGGGGATGGATGAAGCAGAGAGCCCCGTTTGGAGTGAGGCTGCAAAGGGCATGCCAAGGGAAGTGTTCTGCTGTGCCAAGACTCGTGCTGCGCACGCTTTGTGGTTGGAGTGAGAAACAGGTTCTTTGGTGTTTTCTGCGAAACGCTTTAGCAGCCCGTTGGTGCCAGTATGGAATTAGGGGATGGATGAAGAGGAGAGCCCCGTTTGGAGTGAGGCTGCAAAGGGTATGCCAAGGGAAGTGTTCTGCTGTGCCAAGACTCGTGCTGCGCACGCTTTGTGGTTGGAGTGAGAAACAGGTTCTTTGGTGCTTTCTGCGAAACGCTTTAGGAGCCTGTTGGTGCTAGTATGGAGTCAGGGGATGGATGAAGCAGAGAGCCCCGTTTGGAGTGAGGCTGCAAAGGGCATGCCAAGGGAAGTGTTCTGCTGTGCCAAGACTCGTGCTGCGCACGCTTTGTGGTTGGAGTGAGAAACAGGTTCTTTGGTGCTTTCTGCGAAACGCTTTAGGAGCCTGTTGGTGCCAGTATGGAGTTAAGGGATGGATGAAGCAGAGAGCCCCGTTTGGAGTGAGGCTGCAAAGGGCATGCCAAGGGAAGTGTTCTGCTGTGCCAAGACTCGTGCTGCGCACGCTTTGTGGTTGGAGTGAGAAACAGGTTCTTTGGTGTTTTCTGCGAAACGCTTTAGCAGCGCGTTGGTGCTAGTATGGAGTCAGGGGATGGATGAAGCGGAGAGCCCCGTTTGGAGTGAGGCTGCAAAGGGTATGCCAAGAGAAGTGTTCTGCTGTGCCAAGACTCGTGCTGCGCACGCTTTGTGGTTGGAGTGAGAAACAGGTTCCTTGGTGTTTTCTGCGAAACGCTTTAGCAGCGCGTTGGTGCTAGTATGGAGTCAGGGGATGGATGAAGCAGAGAGCCCCGTTTGGAGTGAGGCTGCAAAGGGCATGCCAAGGGAAGTGTTCTGCTGTGCCAAGACTCGTGCTGCGCACGCTTTGTGGTTGGAGTGAGAAACAGGTTCTTTGGTGTTTTCTGCGAAACGCTTTAGCAGCCCGTTGGTGATAGTATGGAGTTAGGGGATGGATGAAGCAGAGAGCCCCGTTTGGAGTGAGGCTGCAAAGGGTATGCCAAGGGAAGTGTTCTGCTGTGCCAAGACTCGTGCTGCGCACGCTTTGTGGTTGGAGTGAGAAACAGGTTCCTTGGTGCTTTCTGCGAAACGCTTTAGGAGCCTGTTGGTGCTAGTATGGAGTTAGGGGATGGATGAAGCAGAGAGCCCCGTTTGGAGTGAGGCTGCAAAGGGCATGCCAAGGGAAGTGTTCTGCTGTGCCAAGACTCGTGCTGCGCACGCTTTGTGGTTGGAGTGAGAAACAGGTTCTTTGGTGTTTTCTGCGAAACGCTTTAGCAGCCCGTTGGTGCTAGTATGGAATTAGGGGATGAATGAAGAGGAGAGCCCCGTTTGGAGTGAGGCTGCAAAGGGCATGCCAAGGGAAGTGTTCTGCTGTGCCAAGACTCGTGCTGCGCACGCTTTGTGGTTGGAGTGAGAAACAGGTTCTTTGGTGTTTTCTGCGAAACGCTTTAGCAGCGCGTTGGTGCTAGTATGGAGTCAGGGGATGGATGAAGCGGAGAGCCCCGTTTGGAGTGAGGCTGCAAAGGGTATGCCAAGAGAAGTGTTCTGCTGTGCCAAGACTCGTGCTGCGCACGCTTTGTGGTTGGAGTGAGAAACAGGTTCTTTAGTGTTTTTCTGCGAAACGCTTTAGCAGCGCGTTGGTGCTACTATGGAGTCAGGGGATGGATGAAGCGGAGAGCCCCGTTTGGAGTGAGGCTGCAAAGAGTATGCCAAGAGAAGTGTTCTGCTGTGCCAAGACTCGTGCTGCGCACGCTTTTTGGTTGGAGTGAGAAACAGGTTCTTTGGTGCTTTCTGCGAAACGCTTTAGCAGCCTGTTGGTGCTAGTATGGAGTTAGGGGATGGATGAAGCGGAGAGCCCCGTTTGGAGTGAGGCTGCAAAGGGCATGCCAAGGGAAGTGTTCTGCTGTGCCAAGACTCGTGCTGCGCACGCTTTGTGGTTGGAGTGAGAAACAGGTTCCTTGGTGTTTTCTGCGAAACGCTTTAGCAGCCTCTTGGTGCTAGTATGGAGTTAGGGGATGGATGAAGCGTAGAGCCCCGTTTGGAGTGAGGCTGCAAAGGGCATGCCAAGGGAAGTGTTCTGCTGTGCCAAGACTCGTGCTGCGCACGCTTTGTGGTTGTAGTGAGAAACAGGTTCTTTAGTGTTTTCTGCGAAACGCTTTAGCAGGCCGTTGGTGCTAGTATGGAGTCAGGGGATGGATGAAGCGGAGAGCCCCGTTTGGAGTGAGGCTGCAAAGGGTATGCCAAGGGAAGTGTTCTGCTGTGCCAAGACTCGTGCTGCGCACGCTTTGTGGTTGGAGTGAGAAACAGGTTCTTTGGTGCTTTCTGCGAAACGCTTTAGCAGCGCGTTGGTGCTACTATGGAGTCAGGGGATGGATGAAGCGGAGAGCCCCGTTTGGAGTGAGGCTGCAAAGAGTATGCCAAGAGAAGTGTTCTGCTGTGCCAAGACTCGTGCTGCGCACGCTTTTTGGTTGGAGTGAGAAACAGGTTCTTTGGTGCTTTCTGCGAAACGCTTTAGCAGCCTGTTGGTGCTAGTATGGAGTTAGGGGATGGATGAAGCGGAGAGCCCCGTTTGGAGTGAGGCTGCAAAGGGCATGCCAAGGGAAGTGTTCTGCTGTGCCAAGACTCGTGCTGCGCACGCTTTGTGGTTGGAGTGAGAAACAGGTTCTTTGGTGTTTTCTGCGAAACGCTTCAGCAGCGCGTTGGTGCTAGTATGGAGTCAGGGGATGGATGAAGCGGAGAGCCCCGTTTGGAGTGAGGCTGCAAAGGGTATGCCAAGGGAAGTGTTCTGCTGTGCCAAGACTCGTGCTGCGCACGCTTTGTGGTTGGAGTGAGAAACAGGTTCTTTGGTGCTTTCTGCGAAACGCTTTAGCAGCGCGTTGGTGCTACTATGGAGTCAGGGGATGGATGAAGCGGAGAGCCCCGTTTGGAGTGAGGCTGCAAAGAGTATGCCAAGAGAAGTGTTCTGCTGTGCCAAGACTCGTGCTGCGCACGCTTTTTGGTTGGAGTGAGAAACAGGTTCTTTGGTGCTTTCTGCGAAACGCTTTAGCAGCCTGTTGGTGCTAGTATGGAGTTAGGGGATGGATGAAGCGGAGAGCCCCGTTTGGAGTGAGGCTGCAAAGGGCATGCCAAGGGAAGTGTTCTGCTGTGCCAAGACTCGTGCTGCGCTGCTTTGTGGTTGGAGTGAGAAACAGGTTCTTTAGTGTTTTCTGCGAAACGCTTTAGCAGCCCGTTGGTGCTAGTATGGAATTAGGGGATGGATGAAGCGGAGAGCCCCGTTTGGAGTGAGGCTGCAAAGGGCATGCCAAGGGAAGTGTTCTGCTGTGCCAAGACTCGTGCTGCGCACGCTTTGTGGTTGGAGTGAGAAACAGGTTCCTTGGTGTTTTCTGCGAAACGCTTTAGCAGCCTCTTGGTGCTAGTATGGAGTTAGGGGATGGATGAAGCGTAGAGCCCCGTTTGGAGTGAGGCTGCAAAGGGCATGCCAAGGGAAGTGTTCTGCTGTGCCAAGACTCGTGCTGCGCACGCTTTGTGGTTGGAGTGAGAAACAGGTTCCTTGGTGTTTTCTGCGAAACGCTTTAGCAGCCCGTTGGTGGTAGTATGGAGTCAGGGGATGGATGAAGCGGAGAGCCCCGTTTGGAGTGAGGCTGCAAAGCGCATGCCAAGGGAAGTGTTCTGCTATGCCAAGACTCGTGCTGCGCACGCTTTGTGGTTGGAGTGAGAAGCAGGTTCCTTGGTGTTTTCTGCGAAACGCTTTAGCAGCCTCTTGGTGCTAGTATGGAGTCAGGGGATGGATGAAGCGGAGAGCCCCGTTTGGAGTGAGGCTGCAAAGGGCATGCCAAGGGAAGTGTTCTGCTGTGCCAAGACTCGTGCTGCGCTGCTTTGTGGTTGGAGTGAGAAACAGGTTCTTTAGTGTTTTCTGCGAAACGCTTTAGCAGCCCGTTGGTGCTAGTATGGAATTAGGGGATGGATGAAGCGGAGAGCCCCGTTTGGAGTGAGGCTGCAAAGGGCATGCCAAGGGAAGTGTTCTGCTGTGCCAAGACTCGTGCTGCGCACGCTTTGTGGTTGGAGTGAGAAACAGGTTCCTTGGTGTTTTCTGCGAAACGCTTTAGCAGCCTCTTGGTGCTAGTATGGAGTTAGGGGATGGATGAAGCGTAGAGCCCCGTTTGGAGTGAGGCTGCAAAGGGCATGCCAAGGGAAGTGTTCTGCTGTGCCAAGACTCGTGCTGCGCACGCTTTGTGGTTGGAGTGAGAAACAGGTTCCTTGGTGTTTTCTGCGAAACGCTTTAGCAGCCCGTTGGTGGTAGTATGGAGTCAGGGGATGGATGAAGCGGAGAGCCCCGTTTGGAGTGAGGCTGCAAAGCGCATGCCAAGGGAAGTGTTCTGCTATGCCAAGACTCGTGCTGCGCACGCTTTGTGGTTGGAGTGAGAAGCAGGTTCCTTGGTGTTTTCTGCGAAACGCTTTAGCAGCCTGTTGGTGCTAGTATGGAGTCAGGGGATGGATGAAGCGGAGAGCCCCGTTTGGAGTGAGGCTGCAAAGGGCATGCCAAGGGAAGTGTTCTGCTGTGCCAAGACTCGTGCTGCGCACGCTTTGTGGTTGGAGTGAGAAACAGGTTCTTTGGTGCTTTCTGCGAAACGCTTTAGGAGCCTGTTGGTGCTAGTATGGAGTTAGGGGATGGATGAAGCAGAGAGCCCCGTTTGGAGTGAGGCTGCAAAGGGCATGCCAAGGGAAGTGTTCTGCTGTGCCAAGACTCGTGCTGCGCACGCTTTGTGGTTGGAGTGAGAAACAGGTTCTTTGGTGTTTTCTGCGAAACGCTTTACCAGCGCGTTGGTGCTAGTATGGAGTCAGGGTATGGATGAAGCGGAGAGCCCCGTTTGGAGTGAGGCTGCAAAGGGTATGCCAAGAGAAGTGTTCTGCTGTGCCAAGACTCGTGCTGCGCACGCTTTGTGGTTGGAGTGAGAAACAGGTTCTTTGGTGCTTTCTGCGAAACGCTTTAGGAGCCTGTTGGTGCTAGTATGGAGTTAGGGGATGGATGAAGCGGAGAGCCCCGTTTGGAGTGAGGCTGCAAAGGGCATGCCAAGGGAAGTGTTCTGCTGTGCCAAGACTCGTGCTGCGCACGCTTTGTGGTTGGAGTGAGAAACAGGTTCTTTGGTGTTTTCTGCGAAACGCTTTAGCAGCCCGTTGGTGCTAGTATGGAATTAGGGGATGGATGAAGAGGAGAGCCCCGTTTGGAGTGAGGCTGCAAAGGGCATGCCAAGGGAAGTGTTCTGCTGTGCCAAGACTCGTGCTGCGCACGCTTTGTGGTTGGAGTGAGGAACAGGTTCTTTGGTGTTTTCTGCGAAACGCTTTAGCAGCCCGTTGGTGCTAGTATGGAGTCAGGGGATGGATGAAGCGGAGAGCCCCGTTTGGAGTGAGGCTGCAAAGGGCATGCCAAGGGAAGTGTTCTGCTGTGCCAAGACTCGTGCTGCGCACGCTTTGTGGTTGGAGTGAGAAACAGGTTCTTTGGTGTTTTCTGCGAAACGCTTTAGCAGCGCGTTGGTGCTAGTATGGAGTCAGGGGATGGATGAAGCGGAGAGCCCCGTTTGGAGTGAGGCTGCAAAGGGTATGCCAAGAGAAGTGTTCTGCTGTGCCAAGACTCGTGCTGCGCACGCTTTGTGGTTGGAGTGAGAAACAGGTTCTTTAGTGTTTTCTGCGAAACGCTTTAGCAGGCCGTTGGTGCTAGTATGGAGTCAGGGGATGGATGAAGCGGAGAGCCCCGTTTGGAGTGAGGCTGCAAAGGGTATGCCAAGGGAAGTGTTCTGCTGTGCCAAGACTCGTGCTGCGCACGCTTTGTGGTTGGAGTGAGAAACAGGTTCTTTGGTGCTTTCTGCGAAACGCTTTAGGAGCCTGTTGGTGCTAGTATGGAGTTAGGGGATGGATGACACAGAGAGCCCCGTTTGGAGTGAGGCTGCAAAGGGCATGCCAAGGGAAGTGTTCTGCTGTGCCAAGACTCGTGCTGCGCACGCTTTGTGGTTGGAGTGAGAAACAGGTTCTTTGGTGTTTTCTGCGAAACGCTTTAGCAGCGCGTTGGTGCTAGTATGGAGTCAGGGGATGGATGAAGCGGAGAGCCCCGTTTGGAGTGAGGCTGCAAAGGGCATGCCAAGGGAAGTGTTCTGCTGTGCCAAGACTCGTGCTGCGCACGCTTTGTGGTTGGAGTGAGAAACAGGTTCTTTGGTGTTTTCTGCGAAACGCTTCAGCAGCGCGTTGGTGCTAGTATGGAGTCAGGGGATGGATGAAGCGGAGAGCCCCGTTTGGAGTGAGGCTGCAAAGGGTATGCCAAGAGAAGTGTTCTGCTGTGCCAAGACTCGTGCTGCGCACGCTTTGTGGTTGTAGTGAGAAACAGGTTCTTTAGTGTTTTCTGCGAAACGCTTTAGCAGGCCGTTGGTGCTAGTATGGAGTCAGGGGATGGATGAAGCGGAGAGCCCCGTTTGGAGTGAGGCTGCAAAGGGTATGCCAAGGGAAGTGTTCTGCTGTGCCAAGACTCGTGCTGCGCACGCTTTGTGGTTGGAGTGAGAAACAGGTTCTTTGGTGCTTTCTGCGAAACACTTTAGCAGCCTCTTGGTGCTAGTATGGAGTTAGGGGATGGATGAAGCGTAGAGCCCCGTTTGGAGTGAGGCTGCAAAGGGCATGCCAAGGGAAGTGTTCTGCTGTGCCAAGACTCGTGCTGCGCACGCTTTTTGGTTGGAGTGAGAAACAGGTTCCTTGGTGTTTTCTGCGAAACGCTTTAGCAGCCCGTTGGTGCTAGTATGGAGTCAGGGGATGGATGAAGCGGAGAGCCCCGTTTGGAGTGAGGCTGCAAAGCGCATGCCAAGGGAAGTGTTCTGCTATGCCAAGACTCGTGCTGCGCACGCTTTGTGGTTGGAGTGAGAAGCAGGTTCCTTGGTGTTTTCTGCGAAACGCTTTAGCAGCGCGTTGGTGCTAGTATGGAGTTAGGGGATGGATGAAGCGGAGAGCCCCGTTTGGAGTGAGGCTGCAAAGGGTATGCCAAGAGAAGTGTTCTGCTGTGCCAAGACTCGTGCTGCGCACGCTTTGTGGTTGGAGTGAGAAACAGGTTCCTTGGTGTTTTCTGCGAAACGCTTTAGCAGCGCGTTGGTGCTAGTATGGAGTCAGGGGATGGATGAAGCAGAGAGCCCCATTTGGAGTGAGGCTGCAAAGGGCATGCCAAGGGAAGTGTTCTGCTGTGCCAAGACTCGTGCTGCGCACGCTTTGTGGTTGGAGTGAGAAACAGGTTCTTTGGTGTTTTCTGCGAAACGCTTTAGCAGCCCGTTGGTGATAGTATGGAGGTTAGGGGATGGATGAAGCAGAGAGCCCCGTTTGGAGTGAGGCTGCAAAGGGCATGCCAAGGGAAGTGTTCTGCTGTGCCAAGACTCGTGCTGCGCACGCTTTGTGGTTGGAGTGAGAAACAGGTTCTTTGGTGTTTTCTGCGAAACGCTTTAGGAGCCTGTTGGTGCTAGTATGGAGTTAGGGGATGGATGAAGCAGAGAGCCCCGTTTGGAGTGAGGCTGCAAAGGGCATGCCAAGGGAAGTGTTCTGCTGTGCCAAGACTCGTGCTGCGCACGCTTTGTGGTTGGAGTGAGAAACAGGTTCTTTGGTGTTTTCTGCGAAACGCTTTAGCAGCCCGTTGGTGCCAGTATGGAATTAGGGGATGGATGAAGAGGAGAGCCCCGTTTGGAGTGAGGCTGCAAAGGGCATGCCAAGGGAAGTGTTCTGCTGTGCCAAGACTCGTGCTGCGCACGCTTTGTGGTTGGAGTGAGAAACAGGTTCTTTGGTGTTTTCTGCGAAACGCTTTAGCAGCCCGTTGGTGCTAGTATGGAGTCAGGGGATGGATGAAGCGGAGAGCCCCGTTTGGAGTGAGGCTGCAAAGGGCATGCCAAGGGAAGTGTTCTGCTGTGCCAAGACTCGTGCTGCGCACGCTTTGTGGTTGGAGTGAGAAACAGGTTCTTTGGTGTTTTCTGCAAAACGCTTTAGCAGCGCGTTGGTGCTAGTATGGAGTCAGGGGATGGATGAAGCGGAGCGCCCCGTTTGGAGTGAGGCTGCAAAGGGTATGCCAAGAGAAGTGTTCTGCTGTGCCAAGACTCGTGCTGCGCACGCTTTGTGGTTGGAGTGAGAAACAGGTTCTTTGGTGTTTTCTGCGAAACGCTTTAGCAGGCCGTTGGTGCTGGTATGGAGTCAGGGGATGGATGAAGCAGAGAGCCCCGTTTGGAGTGAGGCTGCAAAGGGCATGCCAAGGGAAGTGTTCTGCTGTGCCAAGACTCGTGCTGCGCACGCTTTGTGGTTGGAGTGAGAAACAGGTTCTTTGGTGTTTTCTGCGAAACGCTTTAGCAGCCCGTTGGTGCTAGTATGGAATTAGGGGATGGATGAAGCGGAGAGCCCCGTTTGGAGTGAGGCTGCAAAGGGCATGCCAAGGGAAGTGTTCTGCTGTGCCAAGACTCGTGCTGCGCACGCTTTGTGGTTGGAGTGAGAAACAGGTTCCTTGGTGTTTTCTGCGAAACGCTTTAGCAGCCTCTTGGTGCTAGTATGGAGTTAGGGGATGGATGAAGCGTAGAGCCCCGTTTGGAGTGAGGCTGCAAAGGGCATGCCAAGGGAAGTGTTCTGCTGTGCCAAGACTCGTGCTGCGCACGCTTTGTGGTTGGAGTGAGAAACAGGTTCCTTGGTGTTTTCTGCGAAACGCTTTAGCAGCCCGTTGGTGCTAGTATGGAGTCAGGGGATGGATGAAGCGGAGAGCCCCGTTTGGAGTGAGGCTGCAAAGCGCATGCCAAGGGAAGTGTTCTGCTATGCCAAGACTCGTGCTGCGCACGCTTTGTGGTTGGAGTGAGAAGCAGGTTCCTTGGTGTTTTCTGCGAAACGCTTTAGCAGCCTCTTGGTGCTAGTATGGAGTCAGGGGATGGATGAAGCGGAGAGCCCCGTTTGGAGTGAGGCTGCAAAGGGCATGCCAAGGGAAGTGTTCTGCTGTGCCAAGACTCGTGCTGCGCACGCTTTGTGGTTGGAGTGAGAAACAGGTTCTTTGGTGTTTTCTGCGAAACGCTTTAGCAGCCCGTTGGTGCTAGTATGGAGTCAGGGGATGGATGAAGCGGAGAGCCCCGTTTGGAGTGAGGCTGCAAAGGGTATGCCAAGAGAAGTGTTCTGCTGTGCGAAGACTCGTGCTGCGCACGCTTTGTGGTTGGAGTGAGAAACAGGTTCTTTGGTGCTTTCTGCGAAACGCTTTAGGAGCCTGTTGGTGCTAGTATGGAGTTAGGGGATGGATGAAGCAGAGAGCCCCGTTTGGAGTGAGGCTGCAAAGGGCATGCCAAGGGAAGTGTTCTGCTGTGCCAAGACTCGTGCTGCGCACGCTTTGTGGTTGGAGTGAGAAACAGGTTCTTTGGTGTTTTCTGCGAAACGCTTTAGCAGCCCGTTGGTGCTAGTATGGAATTAGGGGATGGATGAAGAGGAGAGCCCCGTTTGGAGTGAGGCTGCAAAGGGCATGCCAAGGGAAGTGTTCTGCTGTGCCAAGACTCGTGCTGCGCACGCTTTGTGCTTGGAGTGAGAAACAGGTTCTTTGGTGTTTTCTGCGAAACGCTTTACCAGCGCGTTGGTGCTAGTATGGAGTCAGGGGATGGATGAAGCGGAGAGCCCCGTTTGGAGTGAGGCTGCAAAGGGTATGCCAAGAGAAGTGTTCTGCTGTGCCAAGACTCGTGCTGCGCACGCTTTGTGGTTGGAGTGAGAAACAGGTTCTTTGGTGCTTTCTGCGAAACGCTTTAGGAGCCTGTTGGTGCTAGTATGGAGTTAGGGGATGGATGAAGCAGAGAGCCCCGTTTGGAGTGAGGCTGCAAAGGGCATGCCAAGGGAAGTGTTCTGCTGTGCCAAGACTCGTGCTGCGCACGCTTTGTGGTTGGAGTGAGAAACAGGTTCTTTGGTGTTTTCTGCGAAACGCTTTAGCAGCCCGTTGGTGCTAGTATGGAATTAGGGGATGGATGAAGAGGAGAGCCCCGTTTGGAGTGAGGCTGCAAAGGGCATGCCAAGGGAAGTGTTCTGCTGTGCCAAGACTCGTGCTGCGCACGCTTTGTGGTTGGAGTGAGAAACAGGTTCTTTGGTGTTTTCTGCGAAACGCTTTAGGAGCGCGTTGGTGCTAGTATGGAGTCAGGGGATGGATGAAGCGGAGAGCCCCGTTTGGAGTGAGGCTGCAAAGGGCATGCCAAGGGAAGTGTTCTGCTGTGCCAAGACTCGTGCTGCACACGCTTTGTGGTTGGAGTGAGAAACAGGTTCTTTGGTGTTTTCTGCGAAACGCTTTAGCAGCCCGTTGGTGCTAGTATGGAGTCAGGGGATGGATGAAGCGGAGAGCCCCGTTTGGAGTGAGGCTGCAAAGGGCATGCCAAGGGAAGTGTTCTGCTGTGCCAAGACTCGTGCTGCGCACGCTTTGTGGTTGGAGTGAGAAACAGGTTCTTTGGTGTTTTCTGCGAAACGCTTTAGCAGCGCGTTGGTGCTACTATGGAGTCAGGGGATGGATGAAGCGGAGAGCCCCGTTTGGAGTGAGGCTGCAAAGGGTATGCCAAGAGAAGTGTTCTGCTGTGCCAAGACTCGTGCTGCGCACGCTTTTTGGTTGGAGTGAGAAACAGGTTCTTTGGTGCTTTCTGCGAAACGCTTTAGCAGCCTGTTGGTGCTAGTATGGAGTTAGGGGATGGATGAAGCGGAGAGCCCCGTTTGGAGTGAGGCTGCAAAGGGCATGCCAAGGGAAGTGTTCTGCTGTGCCAAGACTCGTGCTGCGCACGCTTTGTGGTTGGAGTGAGAAACAGGTTCTTTGGTGTTTTCTGCGAAACGCTTTAGCAGCCTCTTGGTGCTAGTATGGAGTTAGGGGATGGATGAAGCGTAGAGCCCCGTTTGGAGTGAGGCTGCAAAGGGCATGCCAAGGGAAGTGTTCTGCTGTGCCAAGACTCGTGCTGCGCACGCTTTGTGGTTGGAGTGAGAAACAGGTTCCTTGGTGTTTTCTGCGAAACGCTTTAGCAGCCCGTTGGTGGTAGTATGGAGTCAGGGGATGGATGAAGCGGAGAGCCCCGTTTGGAGTGAGGCTGCAAAGCGCATGCCAAGGGAAGTGTTCTGCTATGCCAAGACTCGTGCTGCGCACGCTTTGTGGTTGGAGTGAGAAGCAGGTTCCTTGGTGTTTTCTGCGAAACGCTTTAGCAGCCTCTTGGTGCTAGTATGGAGTCAGGGGATGGATGAAGCGGAGAGCCCCGTTTGGAGTGAGGCTGCAAAGGGCATGCCAAGGGAAGTGTTCTGCTGTGCCAAGACTCGTGCTGCGCACGCTTTGTGGTTGGAGTGAGAAACAGGTTCTTTGGTGCTTTCTGCGAAACGCTTTAGGAGCCTCTTGGTGCTAGTATGGAGTTAGGGGATGGATGAAGCAGAGAGCCCCGTTTGGAGTGAGGCTGCAAAGGGCATGCCAAGGGAAGTGTTCTGCTGTGCCAAGACTCGTGCTGCGCACGCTTTGTGGTTGGAGTGAGAAACAGGTTCTTTGGTGTTTTCTGCGAAACGCTTTAGCAGCCCGTTGGTGCTAGTATGGAATTAGGGGATGGATGAAGAGGAGAGCCCCGTTTGGAGTGAGGCTGCAAAGGGCATGCCAAGGGAAGTGTTCTGCTGTGCCAAGACTCGTGCTGCGCACGCTTTGTGGTTGGAGTGAGAAACAGGTTCTTTGGTGTTTTCTGCGAAACGCTTTAGGAGCGCGTTGGTGCTAGTATGGAGTCAGGGGATGGATGAAGCGGAGAGCCCCGTTTGGAGTGAGGCTGCAAAGGGTATGCCAAGAGAAGTGTTCTGCTGTGCCAAGACTCGTGCTGCGCACGCTTTGTGGTTGGAGTGAGAAACAGGTTCTTTGGTGCTTTCTGCGAAACGCTTTAGCAGCGCGTTGGTGCTAGTATGGAGTTAGGGGATGGATGAAGCAGAGAGCCCCGTTTGGAGTGAGGCTGCAAAGGGCATGCCAAGGGAAGTGTTCTGCTGTGCCAAGACTCGTGCTGCGCACGCTTTGTGGTTGGAGTGAGAAACAGGTTCTTTGGTGTTTTCTGCGAAACGCTTTAGCAGCCCGTTGGTGCTAGTATGGAATTAGGGGATGGATGAAGAGGAGAGCCCCGTTTGGAGTGAGGCTGCAAAGGGCATGCCAAGGGAAGTGTTCTGCTGTGCCAAGACTCGTGCTGCGCACGCTTTGTGGTTGGAGTGAGAAACAGGTTCTTTGGTGTTTTCTGCGAAACGCTTTAGCAGCCCGTTGGTGCTAGTATGGAGTTAGGGGATGGATGAAGCGGAGAGCCCCGTTTGGAGTGAGGCTGCAAAGGGCATGCCAAGGGAAGTGTTCTGCTGTGCCAAGACTCGTGCTGCGCACGCTTTGTGGTTGGAGTGAGAAACAGGTTCTTTGGTGTTTTCTGCGAAACGCTTTAGCAGCGCGTTGGTGCTAGTATGGAGTCAGGGGATGGATGAAGCGGAGAGCCCCGTTTGGAGTGAGGCTGCAAAGGGTATGCCAAGAGAAGTGTTCTGCTGTGCCAAGACTCGTGCTGCGCACGCTTTGTGGTTGGAGTGAGAAACAGGTTCTTTAGTGTTTTCTGCGAAACACTTTAGCAGGCCGTTGGTGCTAGTATGGAGTCAGGGGATGGATGAAGCGGAGAGCCCCGTTTGGAGTGAGGCTGCAAAGGGTATGCCAAGGGAAGTGTTCTGCTGTGCCAAGACTCGTGCTGCGCACGCTTTGTGGTTGGAGTGAGAAACAGGTTCTTTGGTGCTTTCTGCGAAACGCTTTAGGAGCCTGTTGGTGCTAGTATGGAGTTAGGGGATGGATGACGCAGAGAGCCCCGTTTGGAGTGAGGCTGCAAAGGGCATGCCAAGGGAAGTGTTCTGCTGTGCCAAGACTCGTGCTGCGCACGCTTTGTGGTTGGAGTGAGAAACAGGTTCTTTGGTGTTTTCTGCGAAACGCTTTAGCAGCGCGTTGGTGCTAGTATGGAGTCAGGGGATGCATGAAGCGGAGAGCCCCGTTTGGAGTGAGGCTGCAAAGGGCATGCCAAGGGAAGTGTTCTGCTGTGCCAAGACTCGTGCTGCGCACGCTTTGTGGTTGGAGTGAGAAACAGGTTCTTTGGTGTTTTCTGCGAAACGCTTCAGCAGCGCGTTGGTTCTAGTATGGAGTCAGGGGATGGATGAAGCGGAGAGCCCCGTTTGGAGTGAGGCTGCAAAGGGTATGCCAAGAGAAGTGTTCTGCTGTGCCAAGACTCGTGCTGCGCACGCTTTGTGGTTGTAGTGAGAAACAGGTTCTTTAGTGTTTTCTGCGAAACGCTTTAGCAGGCCGTTGGTGCTAGTATGGAGTCAGGGGATGGATGAAGCGGAGAGCCCCGTTTGGAGTGAGGCTGCAAAGGGTATGCCAAGGGAAGTGTTCTGCTGTGCCAAGACTCGTGCTGCGCACGCTTTGTGGTTGGAGTGAGAAACAGGTTCTTTGGTGCTTTCTGCGAAACACTTTAGCAGCCTCTTGGTGCTAGTATGGAGTTAGGGGATGGATGAAGCGTAGAGCCCCGTTTGGAGTGAGGCTGCAAAGGGCATGCCAAGGGAAGTGTTCTGCTGTGCCAAGACTCGTGCTGCGCACGCTTTGTGGTTGGAGTGAGAAACAGGTTCTTTGGTGTTTTCTGCGAAACGCTTTAGCAGCCCGTTGGTGCTAGTATGGAGTCAGGGGATGGATGAAGCGGAGAGCCCCGTTTGGAGTGAGGCTGCAAAGCGCATGCCAAGGGAAGTGTTCTGCTATGCCAAGACTCGTGCTGCGCACGCTTTGTGGTTGGAGTGAGAAGCAGGTTCCTTGGTGTTTTCTGCGAAACGCTTTAGCAGCGCGTTGGTGCTAGTATGGAGTTAGGGGATGGATGAAGCGGAGAGCCCCGTTTGGAGTGAGGCTGCAAAGGGTATGCCAAGAGAAGTGTTCTGCTGTGCCAAGACTCGTGCTGCGCACGCTTTGTGGTTGGAGTGAGAAACAGGTTCCTTGGTGTTTTCTGCGAAACGCTTTAGCAGCCCGTTGGTGATAGTATGGAGGTTAGGGGATGGATGAAGCAGAGAGCCCCGTTTGGAGTGAGGCTGCAAAGGGCATGCCAAGGGAAGTGTTCTGCTGTGCCAAGACTCGTGCTGCGCACGCTTTGTGGTTGGAGTGAGAAACAGGTTCTTTGGTGCTTTCTGCGAAACGCTTTAGGAGCCTGTTGGTGCTAGTATGGAGTTAGGGGATGGATGAAGCAGAGAGCCCCGTTTGGAGTGAGGCTGCAAAGGGCATGCCAAGGGAAGTGTTCTGCTGTGCCAAGACTCGTGCTGCGCACGCTTTGTGGTTGGAGTGAGAAACAGGTTCTTTGGTGTTTTCTGCGAAACGCTTTAGCAGCCCGTTGGTGCCAGTATGGAATTAGGGGATGGATGAAGAGGAGAGCCCCGTTTGGAGTGAGGCTGCAAAGGGTATGCCAAGGGAAGTGTTCTGCTGTGCCAAGACTCGTGCTGCGCACGCTTTGTGCTTGGAGTGAGAAACAGGTTCTTTGGTGTTTTCTGCGAAACGCTTTACCAGCGCGTTGGTGCTAGTATGGAGTCAGGGGATGGATGAAGCGGAGAGCCCCGTTTGGAGTGAGGCTGCAAAGGGTATGCCAAGAGAAGTGTTCTGCTGTGCCAAGACTCGTGCTGCGCACGCTTTGTGGTTGGAGTGAGAAACAGGTTCTTTGGTGCTTTCTGCGAAACGCTTTAGGAGCCTGTTGGTGCTAGTATGGAGTTAGGGGATGGATGAAGCAGAGAGCCCCGTTTGGAGTGAGGCTGCAAAGGGCATGCCAAGGGAAGTGTTCTGCTGTGCCAAGACTCGTGCTGCGCACGCTTTGTGGTTGGAGTGAGAAACAGGTTCTTTGGTGTTTTCTGCGAAACGCTTTAGCAGCCCGTTGGTGCTAGTATGGAATTAGGGGATGGATGAAGAGGAGAGCCCCGTTTGGAGTGAGGCTGCAAAGGGCATGCCAAGGGAAGTGTTCTGCTGTGCCAAGACTCGTGCTGCGCACGCTTTGTGGTTGGAGTGAGAAACAGGTTCTTTGGTGTTTTCTGCGAAACGCTTTAGGAGCGCGTTGGTGCTAGTATGGAGTCAGGGGATGGATGAAGCGGAGAGCCCCGTTTGGAGTGAGGCTGCAAAGGGCATGCCAAGGGAAGTGTTCTGCTGTGCCAAGACTCGTGCTGCACACGCTTTGTGGTTGGAGTGAGAAACAGGTTCTTTGGTGTTTTCTGCGAAACGCTTTAGCAGCCCGTTGGTGCTAGTATGGAGTCAGGGGATGGATGAAGCGGAGAGCCCCGTTTGGAGTGAGGCTGCAAAGGGCATGCCAAGGGAAGTGTTCTGCTGTGCCAAGACTCGTGCTGCGCACGCTTTGTGGTTGGAGTGAGAAACAGGTTCTTTGGTGTTTTCTGCGAAACGCTTTAGCAGCGCGTTGGTGCTACTATGGAGTCAGGGGATGGATGAAGCGGAGAGCCCCGTTTGGAGTGAGGCTGCAAAGGGTATGCCAAGAGAAGTGTTCTGCTGTGCCAAGACTCGTGCTGCGCACGCTTTTTGGTTGGAGTGAGAAACAGGTTCTTTGGTGCTTTCTGCGAAACGCTTTAGCAGCCTGTTGGTGCTAGTATGGAGTTAGGGGATGGATGAAGCGGAGAGCCCCGTTTGGAGTGAGGCTGCAAAGGGCATGCCAAGGGAAGTGTTCTGCTGTGCCAAGACTCGTGCTGCGCACGCTTTGTGGTTGGAGTGAGAAACAGGTTCTTTGGTGTTTTCTGCGAAACGCTTTAGCAGCCTCTTGGTGCTAGTATGGAGTTAGGGGATGGATGAAGCGTAGAGCCCCGTTTGGAGTGAGGCTGCAAAGGGCATGCCAAGGGAAGTGTTCTGCTGTGCCAAGACTCGTGCTGCGCACGCTTTGTGGTTGGAGTGAGAAACAGGTTCCTTGGTGTTTTCTGCGAAACGCTTTAGCAGCCCGTTGGTGGTAGTATGGAGTCAGGGGATGGATGAAGCGGAGAGCCCCGTTTGGAGTGAGGCTGCAAAGCGCATGCCAAGGGAAGTGTTCTGCTATGCCAAGACTCGTGCTGCGCACGCTTTGTGGTTGGAGTGAGAAGCAGGTTCCTTGGTGTTTTCTGCGAAACGCTTTAGCAGCCTCTTGGTGCTAGTATGGAGTCAGGGGATGGATGAAGCGGAGAGCCCCGTTTGGAGTGAGGCTGCAAAGGGCATGCCAAGGGAAGTGTTCTGCTGTGCCAAGACTCGTGCTGCGCACGCTTTGTGGTTGGAGTGAGAAACAGGTTCTTTGGTGCTTTCTGCGAAACGCTTTAGGAGCCTGTTGGTGCTAGTATGGAGTTAGGGGATGGATGAAGCAGAGAGCCCCGTTTGGAGTGAGGCTGCAAAGGGCATGCCAAGGGAAGTGTTCTGCTGTGCCAAGACTCGTGCTGCGCACGCTTTGTGGTTGGAGTGAGAAACAGGTTCTTTGGTGTTTTCTGCGAAACGCTTTAGCAGCCCGTTGGTGCTAGTATGGAATTAGGGGATGGATGAAGAGGAGAGCCCCGTTTGGAGTGAGGCTGCAAAGGGCATGCCAAGGGAAGTGTTCTGCTGTGCCAAGACTCGTGCTGCGCACGCTTTGTGGTTGGAGTGAGAAACAGGTTCTTTGGTGTTTTCTGCGAAACGCTTTAGGAGCGCGTTGGTGCTAGTATGGAGTCAGGGGATGGATGAAGCGGAGAGCCCCGTTTGGAGTGAGGCTGCAAAGGGTATGCCAAGAGAAGTGTTCTGCTGTGCCAAGACTCGTGCTGCGCACGCTTTGTGGTTGGAGTGAGAAACAGGTTCTTTGGTGCTTTCTGCGAAACGCTTTAGGAGCCTGTTGGTGCTAGTATGGAGTTAGGGGATGGATGAAGCAGAGAGCCCCGTTTGGAGTGAGGCTGCAAAGGGCATGCCAAGGGAAGTGTTCTGCTGTGCCAAGACTCGTGCTGCGCACGCTTTGTGGTTGGAGTGAGAAACAGGTTCTTTGGTGTTTTCTGCGAAACGCTTTAGCAGCCCGTTGGTGCTAGTATGGAATTAGGGGATGGATGAAGAGGAGAGCCCCGTTTGGAGTGAGGCTGCAAAGGGCATGCCAAGGGAAGTGTTCTGCTGTGCCAAGACTCGTGCTGCGCACGCTTTGTGGTTGGAGTGAGAAACAGGTTCTTTGGTGTTTTCTGCGAAACGCTTTAGCAGCCCGTTGGTGCTAGTATGGAGTTAGGGGATGGATGAAGCGGAGAGCCCCGTTTGGAGTGAGGCTGCAAAGGGCATGCCAAGGGAAGTGTTCTGCTGTGCCAAGACTCGTGCTGCGCACGCTTTGTGGTTGGAGTGAGAAACAGGTTCTTTGGTGTTTTCTGCGAAACGCTTTAGCAGCGCGTTGGTGCTAGTATGGAGTCAGGGGATGGATGAAGCGGAGAGCCCCGTTTGGAGTGAGGCTGCAAAGGGTATGCCAAGAGAAGTGTTCTGCTGTGCCAAGACTCGTGCTGCGCACGCTTTGTGGTTGGAGTGAGAAACAGGTTCTTTAGTGTTTTCTGCGAAACACTTTAGCAGGCCGTTGGTGCTAGTATGGAGTCAGGGGATGGATGAAGCGGAGAGCCCCGTTTGGAGTGAGGCTGCAAAGGGTATGCCAAGGGAAGTGTTCTGCTGTGCCAAGACTCGTGCTGCGCACGCTTTGTGGTTGGAGTGAGAAACAGGTTCTTTGGTGCTTTCTGCGAAACGCTTTAGGAGCCTGTTGGTGCTAGTATGGAGTTAGGGGATGGATGACGCAGAGAGCCCCGTTTGGAGTGAGGCTGCAAAGGGCATGCCAAGGGAAGTGTTCTGCTGTGCCAAGACTCGTGCTGCGCACGCTTTGTGGTTGGAGTGAGAAACAGGTTCTTTGGTGTTTTCTGCGAAACGCTTTAGCAGCGCGTTGGTGCTAGTATGGAGTCAGGGGATGCATGAAGCGGAGAGCCCCGTTTGGAGTGAGGCTGCAAAGGGCATGCCAAGGGAAGTGTTCTGCTGTGCCAAGACTCGTGCTGCGCACGCTTTGTGGTTGGAGTGAGAAACAGGTTCTTTGGTGTTTTCTGCGAAACGCTTCAGCAGCGCGTTGGTTCTAGTATGGAGTCAGGGGATGGATGAAGCGGAGAGCCCCGTTTGGAGTGAGGCTGCAAAGGGTATGCCAAGAGAAGTGTTCTGCTGTGCCAAGACTCGTGCTGCGCACGCTTTGTGGTTGTAGTGAGAAACAGGTTCTTTAGTGTTTTCTGCGAAACGCTTTAGCAGGCCGTTGGTGCTAGTATGGAGTCAGGGGATGGATGAAGCGGAGAGCCCCGTTTGGAGTGAGGCTGCAAAGGGTATGCCAAGGGAAGTGTTCTGCTGTGCCAAGACTCGTGCTGCGCACGCTTTGTGGTTGGAGTGAGAAACAGGTTCTTTGGTGCTTTCTGCGAAACACTTTAGCAGCCTCTTGGTGCTAGTATGGAGTTAGGGGATGGATGAAGCGTAGAGCCCCGTTTGGAGTGAGGCTGCAAAGGGCATGCCAAGGGAAGTGTTCTGCTGTGCCAAGACTCGTGCTGCGCACGCTTTGTGGTTGGAGTGAGAAACAGGTTCTTTGGTGTTTTCTGCGAAACGCTTTAGCAGCCCGTTGGTGCTAGTATGGAGTCAGGGGATGGATGAAGCGGAGAGCCCCGTTTGGAGTGAGGCTGCAAAGCGCATGCCAAGGGAAGTGTTCTGCTATGCCAAGACTCGTGCTGCGCACGCTTTGTGGTTGGAGTGAGAAGCAGGTTCCTTGGTGTTTTCTGCGAAACGCTTTAGCAGCGCGTTGGTGCTAGTATGGAGTTAGGGGATGGATGAAGCGGAGAGCCCCGTTTGGAGTGAGGCTGCAAAGGGTATGCCAAGAGAAGTGTTCTGCTGTGCCAAGACTCGTGCTGCGCACGCTTTGTGGTTGGAGTGAGAAACAGGTTCCTTGGTGTTTTCTGCGAAACGCTTTAGCAGCCCGTTGGTGATAGTATGGAGGTTAGGGGATGGATGAAGCAGAGAGCCCCGTTTGGAGTGAGGCTGCAAAGGGCATGCCAAGGGAAGTGTTCTGCTGTGCCAAGACTCGTGCTGCGCACGCTTTGTGGTTGGAGTGAGAAACAGGTTCTTTGGTGCTTTCTGCGAAACGCTTTAGGAGCCTGTTGGTGCTAGTATGGAGTTAGGGGATGGATGAAGCAGAGAGCCCCGTTTGGAGTGAGGCTGCAAAGGGCATGCCAAGGGAAGTGTTCTGCTGTGCCAAGACTCGTGCTGCGCACGCTTTGTGGTTGGAGTGAGAAACAGGTTCTTTGGTGTTTTCTGCGAAACGCTTTAGCAGCCCGTTGGTGCCAGTATGGAATTAGGGGATGGATGAAGAGGAGAGCCCCGTTTGGAGTGAGGCTGCAAAGGGTATGCCAAGGGAAGTGTTCTGCTGTGCCAAGACTCGTGCTGCGCACGCTTTGTGGTTGGAGTGAGAAACAGGTTCTTTGGTGCTTTCTGCGAAACGCTTTAGGAGCCTGTTGGTGCTAGTATGGAGTTAGGGGATGGATGAAGCAGAGAGCCCCGTTTGGAGTGAGGCTGCAAAGGGCATGCCAAGGGAAGTGTTCTGCTGTGCCAAGACTCGTGCTGCGCACGCTTTGTGGTTGGAGTGAGAAACAGGTTCTTTGGTGTTTTCTGCGAAACGCTTTAGCAGCCCGTTGGTGCCAGTATGGAATTAGGGGATGGATGAAGAGGAGAGCCCCGTTTGGAGTGAGGCTGCAAAGGGCATGCCAAGGGAAGTGTTCTGCTGTGCCAAGACTCGTGCTGCGCACGCTTTGTGGTTGGAGTGAGAAACAGGTTCTTTGGTGTTTTCTGCGAAACGCTTTAGCAGCCCGTTGGTGCTAGTATGGAGTCAGGGGATGGATGAAGCGGAGAGCCCCGTTTGGAGTGAGACTGCAAAGGGCATGCCAAGGGAAGTGTTCTGCTGTGCCAAGACTCGTGCTGCGCACGCTTTGTGGTTGGAGTGAGAAACAGGTTCTTTGGTGTTTTCTGCAAAACGCTTTAGCAGCGCGTTGGTGCTAGTATGGAGTCAGGGGATGGATGAAGCGGAGCGCCCCGTTTGGAGTGAGGCTGCAAAGGGTATGCCAAGAGAAGTGTTCTGCTGTGCCAAGACTCGTGCTGCGCACGCTTTGTGGTTGGAGTGAGAAACAGGTTCTTTGGTGTTTTCTGCGAAACGCTTTAGCAGCCCGTTGGTGATAGTATGGAGTTAGGGGATGGATGAAGCAGAGAGCCCCGTTTGGAGTGAGGCTGCAAAGGGCATGCCAAGGGAAGTGTTCTGCTGTGCCAAGACTCGTGCTGCGCACGCTTTGTGGTTGGAGTGAGAAACAGGTTCTTTGGTGTTTTCTGCAAAACGCTTTAGCAGCGCGTTGGTGCTAGTATGGAGTCAGGGGATGGATGAAGCGGAGCGCCCCGTTTGGAGTGAGGCTGCAAAGGGTATGCCAAGAGAAGTGTTCTGCTGTGCCAAGACTCGTGCTGCGCACGCTTTGTGGTTGGAGTGAGAAACAGGTTCTTTGGTGTTTTCTGCGAAACGCTTTAGCAGCCCGTTGGTGATAGTATGGAGTTAGGGGATGGATGAAGCAGAGAGCCCCGTTTGGAGTGAGGCTGCAAAGGGCATGCCAAGGGAAGTGTTCTGCTGTGCCAAGACTCGTGCTGCGCACGCTTTGTGGTTGGAGTGAGAAACAGGTTCTTTGGTGTTTTCTGCGAAACGCTTTAGCAGCCCGTTGGTGTCAGTATGGAATTAGGGGATGGATGAAGAGGAGAGCCCCGTTTGGAGTGAGGCTGCAAAGGGTATGCCAAGGGAAGTGTTCTGCTGTGCCAAGACTCGTGCTGCGCACGCTTTGTGGTTGGAGTGAGAAACAGGTTCTTTGGTGCTTTCTGCCAAACGCTTTAGGAGCCTGTTGGTGCTAGTATGGAGTTAGGGGATGGATGAAGCAGAGAGCCCCGTTTGGAGTGAGGCTGCAAAGGGCATGCCAAGGGAAGTGTTCTGCTGTGCCAAGACTCGTGCTGCGCACGCTTTGTGGTTGGAGTGAGAAACAGGTTCTTTGGTGTTTTCTGCGAAACGCTTTAGCAGCCCCTTGGTGCTAGTATGGAGTCAGGGGATGGATGAAGCGGAGAGCCCCGTTTGGAGTGAGGCTGCAAAGGGCATGCCAAGGGAAGTGTTCTGCTGTGCCAAGACTCGTGCTGCGCACGCTTTGTGGTTGGAGTGAGAAACAGGTTCTTTGGTGTTTTCTGCAAAACGCTTTAGCAGCGCGTTGGTGCTAGTATGGAGTCAGGGGATGGATGAAGCGGAGCGCCCCGTTTGGAGTGAGGCTGCAAAGGGTATGCCAAGAGAAGTGTTCTGCTGTGCCAAGACTCGTGCTGCGCACGCTTTGTGGTTGGAGTGAGAAACAGGTTCTTTGGTGTTTTCTGCGAAACGCTTTAGCAGGCCGTTGGTGCTGGTATGGAGTCAGGGGATGGATGAAGCGGAGAGCCCCGTTTGGAGTGAGGCTGCAAAGGGTATGCCAAGAGAAGTGTTCTGCTGTGCCAAGACTCGTGCTGCGCACGCTTTGTGGTTGGAGTGAGAAACAGGTTCTTTGGTGTTTTCTGCGAAACGCTTTAGCAGCCCGTTGGTGCTAGTATGGAGTCAGGGGATGGATGAAGCGGAGAGCCCCGTTTGGAGTGAGGCTGCAAAGGGCATGCCAAGGGAAGTGTTCTGCTGTGCCAAGACTCGTGCTGCGCACGCTTTGTGGTTGGAGTGAGAAACAGGTTCTTTGGTGTTTTCTGCGAAACGCTTTAGCAGCGCGTTGGTGCTAGTATGGAGTCAGGGGATGGATGAAGCGGAGAGCCCCGTTTGGAGTGAGGCTGCAAAGGGTATGCCAAGAGAAGTGTTCTGCTGTGCCAAGACTCGTGCTGCGCACGCTTTTTGGTTGGAGTGAGAAACAGGTTCTTTGGTGCTTTCTGCGAAACGCTTTAGCAGCCTCTTGGTGCTAGTATGGAGTCAGGGGATGGATGAAGCGTAGAGCCCCGTTTGGAGTGAGGCTGCAAAGGGCATGCCAAGGGAAGTGTTCTGCTGTGCCAAGACTCGTGCTGCGCACGCTTTGTGGTTGGAGTGAGAAACAGGTTCTTTGGTGTTTTCTGCGAAACGCTTTAGCAGCGCGTTGGTGCTAGTATGGAGTCAGGGGATGGATGAAGCGGAGAGCCCCGTTTGGAGTGAGGCTGCAAAGGGTATGCCAAGAGAAGTGTTCTGCTGTGCCAAGACTCGTGCTGCGCACGCTTTGTGGTTGGAGTGAGAAACAGGTTCTTTGGTGCTTTCTGCGAAACGCTTTAGGAGCCTGTTGGTGCTAGTATGGAGTTAGGGGATGGATGAAGCAGAGAGCCCCGTTTGGAGAGAGGCTGCAAAGGGCATGCCAAGGGAAGTGTTCTGCTGTGCCAAGACTCGTGCTGCGCACGCTTTGTGGTTGGAGTGAGAAACAGGTTCTTTGGTGTTTTCTGCGAAACGCTTTAGCAGCGCGTTGGTGCTAGTATGGAGTCAGGGGATGGATGAAGCGGAGAGCCCCGTTTGGAGTGAGGCTGCAAAGGGTATGCCAAGAGAAGTGTTCTGCTGTGCCAAGACTCGTGCTGCGCACGCTTTGTGGTTGGAGTGAGAAACAGGTTCTTTAGTGTTTTCTGCGAAACGCTTTAGCAGGCCGTTGGTGCTAGTATGGAGTCAGGGGATGGATGAAGCGGAGAGCCCCGTTTGGAGTGAGGCTGCAAAGGGTATGCCAAGGGAAGTGTTCTGCTGTGCCAAGACTCGTGCTGCGCACGCTTTGTGGTTGGAGTGAGAAACAGGTTCTTTGGTGTTTTCTGCGAAACGCTTTAGCAGCCCGTTGGTGCTAGTATGGAGTCAGGGGATGGATGAAGCAGAGAGCCCCGTTTGGAGTGAGGCTGCAAAGGGCATGCCAAGGGAAGTGTTCTGCTGTGCCAAGACTCGTGCTGCGCACGCTTTGTGGTTGGAGTGAGAAACAGGTTCTTTGGTGTTTTCTGCAAAACGCTTTAGCAGCGCGTTGGTGCTAGTATGGAGTCAGGGGATGGATGAAGCGGAGAGCCCCGTTTGGAGTGAGGCTGCAAAGGGTATGCCAAGGAAAGTGTTCTGCTGTGCCAAGACTCGTGCTGCGCACGCTTTTTGGTTGGAGTGAGAAACAGGTTCTTTGGTGCTTTCTGCGAAACGCTTTAGCAGCCTGTTGGTGCTAGTATGGAATTAGGGGATGGATGAAGCGGAGAGCCCCGTTTGGAGTGAGGCTGCAAAGGGCATGCCAAGGGAAGTGTTCTGCTGTGCCAAGACTCGTGCTGCGCACGCTTTGTGGTTGGAGTGAGAAACAGGTTCTTTAGTGTTTTCTGCGAAACGCTTTAGCAGCCCGTTGGTGCTAGTATGGAATTAGGGGATGGATGAAGCGGAGAGCCCCGTTTGGAGTGAGGCTGCAAAGGGCATGCCAAGGGAAGTGTTCTGCTGTGCCAAGACTCGTGCTGCGCACGCTTTGTGGTTGGAGTGAGAAGCAGGTTCCTTGGTGTTTTCTGCGAAACGCTTTACCAGCGCGTTGGTGCTAGTATGGAGTCAGGGGATGGATGAAGCGGAGAGCCCCGTTTGGAGTGAGGCTGCAAAGGGCATGCCAAGGGAAGTGTTCTGCTGTGCCAAGACTCGTGCTGCGCACGCTTTGTGGTTGGAGTGAGAAACAGGTTCTTTGGTGTTTTCTGCGAAACGCTTTAGCAGCGCGTTGGTGCTACTATGGAGTCAGGGGATGGATGAAGCGGAGAGCCCCGTTTGGAGTGAGGCTGCAAAGGGTATGCCAAGAGAAGTGTTCTGCTGTGCCAAGACTCGTGCTGCGCACGCTTTGTGGTTGGAGTGAGAAACAGGTTCTTTGGTGCTTTCTGCGAAACGCTTTAGGAGCCTGTTGGTGCTAGTATGGAATTAGGGGATGGATGAAGCAGAGAGCCCCGTTTGGAGTGAGGCTGCAAAGGGCATGCCAAGGGAAGTGTTCTGCTGTGCCAAGACTCGTGCTGCGCACGCTTTGTGGTTGGAGTGAGAAACAGGTTCTTTGGTGTTTTCTGCGAAACGCTTTAGCAGCCCGTTGGTGCCAGTATGGAATTAGGGGATGGATGAAGAGGAGAGCCCCGTTTGGAGTGAGGCTGCAAAGGGCATGCCAAGGGAAGTGTTCTGCTGTGCCAAGACTCGTGCTGCGCACGCTTTGTGGTTGGAGTGAGAAACAGGTTCTTTGGTGTTTTCTGCGAAACGCTTTAGCAGCGCGTTGGTGCTAGTATGGAGTCAGGGGATGGATGAAGCGGAGAGCCCCGTTTGGAGTGAGGCTGCAAAGGGTATGCCAAGAGAAGTGTTCTGCTGTGCCAAGACTCCTGCTGCGCACGCTTTGTGGTTGGAGTGAGAAACAGGTTCTTTGGTGCTTTCTGCGAAACGCTTTAGGAGCCTGTTGGTGCTAGTATGGAATTAGGGGATGGATGAAGCAGAGAGCCCCGTTTGGAGTGAGGCTGCAAAGGGCATGCCAAGGGAAGTGTTCTGCTGTGCCAAGACTCGTGCTGCGCACGCTTTGTGGTTGGAGTGAGAAACAGGTTCTTTGGTGTTTTCTGCGAAACGCTTTAGCAGCCCGTTGGTGCCAGTATGGAATTAGGGGATGGATGAAGAGGAGAGCCCCGTTTGGAGTGAGGCTGCAAAGGGCATGCCAAGGGAAGTGTTCTGCTGTGCCAAGACTCGTGCTGCGCACGCTTTGTGGTTGGAGTGAGAAACAGGTTCTTTGGTGTTTTCTGCGAAACGCTTTAGCAGCCTGTTGGTGCTAGTATGGAGTTAGGGGATGGATGAAGCGGAGAGCCCCGTTTGGAGTGAGGCTGCAAAGGGCATGCCAAGGGAAGTGTTCTGCTGTGCCAAGACTCGTGCTGCGCACGCTTTGTGGTTGGAGTGAGAAACAGGTTCCTTGGTGTTTTCTGCGAAACGCTTTAGCAGCCTCTTGGTGCTAGTATGGAGTTAGGGGATGGATGAAGCGTAGAGCCCCGTTTGGAGTGAGGCTGCAAAGGGCATGCCAAGGGAAGTGTTCTGCTGTGCCAAGACTCGTGCTGCGCACGCTTTGTGGTTGGAGTGAGAAACAGGTTCTTTGGTGTTTTCTGCGAAACGCTTTAGCAGCCCGTTGGTGCTAGTATGGAGTCAGGGGATGGATGAAGCGGAGAGCCCCGTTTGGAGTGAGGCTGCAAAGGGCATGCCAAGGGAAGTGTTCTGCTGTGCCAAGACTCGTGCTGCGCACGCTTTGTGGTTGGAGTGAGAAACAGGTTCTTTGGTGTTTTCTGCGAAACGCTTTAGCAGCGCGTTGGTGCTAGTATGGAGTCAGGGGATGGATGAAGCAGAGAGCCCCGTTTGGAGTGAGGCTGCAAAGGGTATGCCAAGAGAAGTGTTCTGCTGTGCCAAGACTCGTGCTGCGCACGCTTTGTGGTTGGAGTGAGAAACAGGTTCTTTAGTGTTTTCTGCGAAACGCTTTAGCAGGCCGTTGGTGCTAGTATGGAGTCAGGGGATGGATGAAGCGGAGAGCCCCGTTTGGAGTGAGGCTGCAAAGGGTATGCCAAGGGAAGTGTTCTGCTGTGCCAAGACTCGTGCTGCGCACGCTTTGTGGTTGGAGTGAGAAACAGGTTCTTTGGTGCTTTCTGCGAAACGCTTTAGCAGCCTCTTGGTGCTAGTATGGAGTTAGGGGATGGATGAAGCGTAGAGCCCCGTTTGGAGTGAGGCTGCAAAGGGCATGCCAAGGGAAGTGTTCTGCTGTGCCAAGACTCGTGCTGCGCTCGCTTTGTGGTTGGAGTGAGAAACAGGTTCTTTGGTGTTTTCTGCGAAAGGCTTTAGCAGCCCGTTGGTGCTAGTATGGAGTTAGGGGATGGATGAAGCAGAGAGCCCCGTTTGGAGTGAGGCTGCAAAGGGCATGCCAAGGGAAGTGTTCTGCTGTGCCAAGACTCGTGCTGCGCACGCTTTGTGGTTGGAGTGAGAAACAGGTTCTTTGGTGTTTTCTGCAAAACGCTTTAGCAGCGCGTTGGTGCTAGTATGGAGTCAGGGGATGGATGAAGCGGAGAGCCCCGTTTGGAGTGAGGCTGCAAAGGGCATGCCAAGGGAAGTGTTCTGCTGTGCCAAGACTCGTGCTGCGCACGCTTTGTGGTTGGAGTGAGAAACAGGTTCTTTAGTGCTTTCTGCGAAACGCTTTAGCAGGCCGTTGGTGCTAGTATGGAGTCAGGGGATGGATGAAGCGGAGAGCCCCGTTTGGAGTGAGGCTGCAAAGGGTATGCCAAGGGAAGTGTTCTGCTGTGCCAAGACTCGTGCTGCGCACGCTTTGTGGTTGGAGTGAGAAACAGGTTCTTTGGTGTTTTCTGCGAAACGCTTTAGCAGCCCGTTGGTGCTAGTATGGAGTCAGGGGATGGATGAAGCGGAGAGCCCCGTTTGGAGTGAGGCTGCAAAGGGCATGCCAAGGGAAGTGTTCTGCTGTGCCAAGACTCGTGCTGCGCACGCTTTGTGGTTGGAGTGAGAAACAGGTTCTTTGGTGTTTTCTGCGAAACGCTTTAGCAGCGCGTTGGTGCTACTATGGAGTCAGGGGATGGATGAAGCGGAGAGCCCCGTTTGGAGTGAGGCTGCAAAGGGTATGCCAAGAGAAGTGTTCTGCTGTGCCAAGACTCGTGCTGCGCACGCTTTTTGGTTGGAGTGAGAAACAGGTTCTTTGGTGCTTTCTGCGAAACGCTTTAGCAGCCTGTTGGTGCTAGTATGGAGTTAGGGGATGGATGAAGCGGAGAGCCCCGTTTGGAGTGAGGCTGCAAAGGGCATGCCAAGGGAAGTGTTCTGCTGTGCCAAGACTCGTGCTGCGCACGCTTTGTGGTTGGAGTGAGAAACAGGTTCTTTAGTGTTTTCTGCGAAACGCTTTAGCAGCCCGTTGGTGCTAGTATGGAATTAGGGGATGGATGAAGCGGAGAGCCCCGTTTGGAGTGAGGCTGCAAAGGGCATGCCAAGGGAAGTGTTCTGCTGTGCCAAGACTCGTGCTGCGCACGCTTTGTGGTTGGAGTGAGAAACAGGTTCCTTGGTGTTTTCTGCGAAACGCTTTAGCAGCCTCTTGGTGCTAGTATGGAGTTAGGGGATGGATGAAGCGTAGAGCCCCGTTTGGAGTGAGGCTGCAAAGGGCATGCCAAGGGAAGTGTTCTGCTGTGCCAAGACTCGTGCTGCGCACGCTTTGTGGTTGGAGTGAGAAACAGGTTCCTTGGTGTTTTCTGCGAAAAGCTTTAGCAGCCCGTTGGTGGTAGTATGGAGTCAGGGGATGGATGAAGCGGAGAGCCCCGTTTGGAGTGAGGCTGCAAAGCGCATGCCAAGGGAAGTGTTCTGCTGTGCCAAGACTCGTGCTGCGCACGCTTTGTGGTTGGAGTGAGAAGCAGGTTCCTTGGTGTTTTCTGCGAAACGCTTTAGCAGCCTCTTGGTGCTAGTATGGAGTCAGGGGATGGATGAAGCGGAGAGCCCCGTTTGGAGTGAGGCTGCAAAGGGCATGCCAAGGGAAGTGTTCTGCTGTGCCAAGACTCGTGCTGCGCACGCTTTGTGGTTGGAGTGAGAAACAGGTTCTTTGGTGCTTTCTGCGAAACGCTTTAGGAGCCTGTTGGTGCTAGTATGGAGTTAGGGGATGGATGAAGCAGAGAGCCCCGTTTGGAGTGAGGCTGCAAAGGGCATGCCAAGGGAAGTGTTCTGCTGTGCCAAGACTCGTGCTGCGCACGCTTTGTGGTTGGAGTGAGAAACAGGTTCTTTGGTGTTTTCTGCGAAACGCTTTAGCAGCCCGTTGGTGCTAGTATGGAATTAGGGGATGGATGAAGAGGAGAGCCCCGTTTGGAGTGAGGCTGCAAAGGGCATGCCAAGGGAAGTGTTCTGCTGTGCCAAGACTCGTGCTGCGCACGCTTTGTGGTTGGAGTGAGAAACAGGTTCTTTGGTGTTTTCTGCGAAACGCTTTAGCAGCCCGTTGGTGCTAGTATGGAATTAGGGGATGGATGAAGAGGAGAGCCCCGTTTGGAGTGAGGCTGCAAAGGGCATGCCAAGGGAAGTGTTCTGCTGTGCCAAGACTCGTGCTGCGCACGCTTTGTGGTTGGAGTGAGAAACAGGTTCTTTGGTGTTTTCTGCGAAACGCTTTAGCAGCCCGTTGGTGCTAGTATGGAGTCAGGGGATGGATGAAGCGGAGAGCCCCGTTTGGAGTGAGGCTGCAAAGGGCATGCCAAGGGAAGTGTTCTGCTGTGCCAAGACTCGTGCTGCGCACGCTTTGTGGTTGGAGTGAGAAACAGGTTCTTTAGTGTTTTCTGCGAAACGCTTTAGCAGGCCGTTGGTGCTAGTATGGAGTCAGGGGATGGATGAAGCGGAGAGCCCCGTTTGGAGTGAGGCTGCAAAGGGTATGCCAAGGGGAGTGTTCTGCTGTGCCAAGACTCGTGCTGCGCACGCTTTGTGGTTGGAGTGAGAAACAGGTTCTTTGGTGTTTTCTGCGAAACGCTTTAGCAGCGCGTTGGTGCTAGTATGGAGTCAGGGGATGGATGAAGCGGAGAGCCCCGTTTGGAGTGAGGCTGCAAAGGGCATGCCAAGGGAAGTGTTCTGCTGTGCCAAGACTCGTGCTGCGCACGCTTTGTGGTTGGAGTGAGAAACAGGTTCTTTGGTGTTTTCTGCGAAACGCTTTAGCAGCGCGTTGGTGCTACTATGGAGTCAGGGGATGGATGAAGCGGAGAGCCCCGTTTGGAGTGAGGCTGCAAAGGGTATGCCAAGAGAAGTGTTCTGCTGTGCCAAGACTCGTGCTGCGCACGCTTTTTGGTTGGAGTGAGAAACAGGTTCTTTGGTGCTTTCTGCGAAACGCTTTAGCAGCCTGTTGGTGCTAGTATGGAGTTAGGGGATGGATGAAGCGGAGAGCCCCGTTTGGAGTGAGGCTGCAAAGGGCATGCCAAGGGAAGTGTTCTGCTGTGCCAAGACTCGTGCTGCGCACGCTTTGTGGTTGGAGTGAGAAACAGGTTCCTTGGTGTTTTCTGCGAAACGCTTTAGCAGCCTCTTGGTGCTAGTATGGAGTTAGGGGATGGATGAAGCGTAGAGCCCCCTTTGGAGTGAGGCTGCAAAGGGCATGCCAAGGGAAGTGTTCTGCTGTGCCAAGACTCGTGCTGCGCACGCTTTGTGGTTGGAGTGAGAAACAGGTTCCTTGGTGTTTTCTGCGAAACGCTTTAGCAGCCCGTTGGTGGTAGTATGGAGTCAGGGGATGGATGAAGCGGAGAGCCCCGTTTGGAGTGAGGCTGCAAAGCGCATGCCAAGGGAAGTGTTCTGCTATGCCAAGACTCGTGCTGCGCACGCTTTGTGGTTGGAGTGAGAAGCAGGTTCCTTGGTGTTTTCTGCGAAACGCTTTAGCAGCCTCTTGGTGCTAGTATGGAGTCAGGGGATGGATGAAGCGGAGAGCCCCGTTTGGAGTGAGGCTGCAAAGGGCATGCCAAGGGAAGTGTTCTGCTGTGCCAAGACTCGTGCTGCGCACGCTTTGTGGTTGGAGTGAGAAACAGGTTCTTTGGTGCTTTCTGCGAAACGCTTTAGGAGCCTGTTGGTGCTAGTATGGAGTTAGGGGATGGATGAAGCAGAGAGCCCCGTTTGGAGTGAGGCTGCAAAGGGCATGCCAAGGGAAGTGTTCTGCTGTGCCAAGACTCGTGCTGCGCACGCTTTGTGGTTGGAGTGAGAAACAGGTTCTTTGGTGTTTTCTGCGAAACGCTTTAGCAGCCCGTTGGTGCTAGTATGGAATTAGGGGATGGATGAAGAGGAGAGCCCCGTTTGGAGTGAGGCTGCAAAGGGCATGCCAAGGGAAGTGTTCTGCTGTGCCAAGACTCGTGCTGCGCACGCTTTGTGGTTGGAGTGAGAAACAGGTTCTTTGGTGTTTTCTGCGAAACGCTTTACCAGCGCGTTGGTGCTAGTATGGAGTCAGGGGATGGATGAAGCGGAGAGCCCCGTTTGGAGTGAGGCTGCAAAGGGTATGCCAAGAGAAGTGTTCTGCTGTGCCAAGACTCGTGCTGCGCACGCTTTGTGGTTGGAGTGAGAAACAGGTTCTTTGGTGCTTTCTGCGAAACGCTTTAGGAGCCTGTTGGTGCTAGTATGGAGTTAGGGGATGGATGAAGCAGAGAGCCCCGTTTGGAGTGAGGCTGCAAAGGGCATGCCAAGGGAAGTGTTCTGCTGTGCCAAGACTCGTGCTGCGCACGCTTTGTGGTTGGAGTGAGAAACAGGTTCTTTGGTGTTTTCTGCGAAACGCTTTAGCAGCCCATTGGTGCTAGTATGGAATTAGGGGATGGATGAAGAGGAGAGCCCCGTTTGGAGTGAGGCTGCAAAGGGCATGCCAAGGGAAGTGTTCTGCTGTGCCAAGACTCGTGCTGCGCACGCTTTGTGGTTGGAGTGAGAAACAGGTTCTTTGGTGTTTTCTGCGAAACGCTTTAGCAGCCCGTTGGTGCTAGTATGGAGTCAGGGGATGGATGAAGCGGAGAGCCCCGTTTGGAGTGAGGCTGCAAAGGGCATGCCAAGGGAAGTGTTCTGCTGTGCCAAGACTCGTGCTGCGCACGCTTTGTGGTTGGAGTGAGAAACAGGTTCTTTAGTGTTTTCTGCGAAACGCTTTAGCAGGCCGTTGGTGCTAGTATGGAGTCAGGGGATGGATGAAGCGGAGAGCCCCGTTTGGAGTGAGGCTGCAAAGGGTATGCCAAGGGAAGTGTTCTGCTGTGCCAAGACTCGTGCTGCGCACGCTTTGTGGTTGGAGTGAGAAACAGGTTCTTTGGTGTTTTCTGCGAAACGCTTTAGCAGCCCGTTGGTGCTAGTATGGAGTCAGGGGATGGATGAAGCGGAGAGCCCCGTTTGGAGTGAGGCTGCAAAGGGCATGCCAAGGGAAGTGTTCTGCTGTGCCAAGACTCGTGCTGCGCACGCTTTGTGGTTGGAGTGAGAAACAGGTTCTTTGGTGTTTTCTGCGAAACGCTTTAGCAGCGCGTTGGTGCTAGTATGGAGTCAGGGGATGGATGAAGCGGAGAGCCCCGTTTGGAGTGAGGCTGCAAAGGGTATGCCAAGAGAAGTGTTCTGCTGTGCCAAGACTCGTGCTGCGCACGCTTTTTGGTTGGAGTGAGAAACAGGTTCTTTGGTGCTTTCTGCGAAACGCTTTAGCAGCCTGTTGGTGCTAGTATGGAGTTAGGGGATGGATGAAGCGGAGAGCCCCGTTTGGAGTGAGGCTGCAAAGGGCATGCCAAGGGAAGTGTTCTGCTGTGCCAAGACTCGTGCTGCGCACGCTTTGTGGTTGGAGTGAGAAACAGGTTCTTTAGTGTTTTCTGCGAAACGCTTTAGCAGCCCGTTGGTGCTAGTATGGAATTAGGGGATGGATGAAGCGGAGAGCCCCGTTTGGAGTGAGGCTGCAAAGGGCATGCCAAGGGAAGTGTTCTGCTGTGCCAAGACTCGTGCTGCGCACGCTTTGTGGTTGGAGTGAGAAACAGGTTCCTTGGTGTTTTCTGCGAAACGCTTTAGCAGCCTCTTGGTGCTAGTATGGAGTTAGGGGATGGATGAAGCGTAGAGCCCCGTTTGGAGTGAGGCTGCAAAGGGCATGCCAAGGGAAGTGTTCTGCTGTGCCAAGACTCGTGCTGCGCACGCTTTGTGGTTGGAGTGAGAAACAGGTTCCTTGGTGTTTTCTGCGAAACGCTTTAGCAGCCCGTTGGTGGTAGTATGGAGTCAGGGGATGGATGAAGCGGAGAGCCCCGTTTGGAGTGAGGCTGCAAAGCGCATGCCAAGGGAAGTGTTCTGCTATGCCAAGACTCGTGCTGCGCACGCTTTGTGGTTGGAGTGAGAAGCAGGTTCCTTGGTGTTTTCTGCGAAACGCTTTAGCAGCCTCTTGGTGCTAGTATGGAGTCAGGGGATGGATGAAGCGGAGAGCCCCGTTTGGAGTGAGGCTGCAAAGGGCATGCCAAGGGAAGTGTTCTGCTGTGCCAAGACTCGTGCTGCGCACGCTTTGTGGTTGGAGTGAGAAACAGGTTCTTTGGTGCTTTCTGCGAAACGCTTTAGGAGCCTGTTGGTGCTAGTATGGAGTTAGGGGATGGATGAAGCAGAGAGCCCCGTTTGGAGTGAGGCTGCAAAGGGCATGCCAAGGGAAGTGTTCTGCTGTGCCAAGACTCGTGCTGCGCACGCTTTGTGGTTGGAGTGAGAAACAGGTTCTTTGGTGTTTTCTGCGAAACGCTTTAGCAGCCCGTTGGTGCTAGTATGGAATTAGGGGATGGATGAAGAGGAGAGCCCCGTTTGGAGTGAGGCTGCAAAGGGCATGCCAAGGGAAGTGTTCTGCTGTGCCAAGACTCGTGCTGCGCACGCTTTGTGGTTGGAGTGAGAAACAGGTTCTTTGGTGTTTTCTGCGAAACGCTTTACCAGCGCGTTGGTGCTAGTATGGAGTCAGGGGATGGATGAAGCGGAGAGCCCCGTTTGGAGTGAGGCTGCAAAGGGTATGCCAAGAGAAGTGTTCTGCTGTGCCAAGACTCGTGCTGCGCACGCTTTGTGGTTGGAGTGAGAAACAGGTTCTTTGGTGCTTTCTGCGAAACGCTTTAGGAGCCTGTTGGTGCTAGTATGGAGTTAGGGGATGGATGAAGCAGAGAGCCCCGTTTGGAGTGAGGCTGCAAAGGGCATGCCAAGGGAAGTGTTCTGCTGTGCCAAGACTCGTGCTGCGCACGCTTTGTGGTTGGAGTGAGAAACAGGTTCTTTGGTGTTTTCTGCGAAACGCTTTAGCAGCCCGTTGGTGCTAGTATGGAATTAGGGGATGGATGAAGAGGAGAGCCCCGTTTGGAGTGAGGCTGCAAAGGGCATGCCAAGGGAAGTGTTCTGCTGTGCCAAGACTCGTGCTGCGCACGCTTTGTGGTTGGAGTGAGAAACAGGTTCTTTGGTGTTTTCTGCGAAACGCTTTAGCAGCCCGTTGGTGCTAGTATGGAGTCAGGGGATGGATGAAGCGGAGAGCCCCGTTTGGAGTGAGGCTGCAAAGGGCATGCCAAGGGAAGTGTTCTGCTGTGCCAAGACTCGTGCTGCGCACGCTTTGTGGTTGGAGTGAGAAACAGGTTCTTTGGTGTTTTCTGCGAAACGCTTTAGCAGCCCGTTGGTGCTAGTATGGAGTCAGGGGATGGATGAAGCGGAGAGCCCCGTTTGGAGTGAGGCTGCAAAGGGCATGCCAAGGGAAGTGTTCTGCTGTGCCAAGACTCGTGCTGCGCACGCTTTGTGGTTGGAGTGAGAAACAGATTCTTTGGTGTTTTCTGCGAAACGCTTTAGCAGCCCGTTGGTGCTAGTATGGAGTCAGGGGATGGATGAAGCGGAGAGCCCCGTTTGGAGTGAGGCTGCAAAGGGCATGCCAAGGGAAGTGTTCTGCTGTGCCAAGACTCGTGCTGCGCACGCTTTGTGGTTGGAGTGAGAAACAGGTTCTTTGGTGTTTTCTGCGAAACGCTTTAGCAGCGCGTTGGTGCTAGTATGGAGTCAGGGGATGGATGAAGCGGAGAGCCCCGTTTGGAGTGAGGCTGCAAAGGGTATGCCAAGAGAAGTGTTCTGCTGTGCCAAGACTCGTGCTGCGCACGCTTTGTGGTTGGAGTGAGAAACAGGTTCTTTAGTGTTTTCTGCGAAACGCTTTAGCAGGCCGTTGGTGCTAGTATGGAGTCAGGGGATGGATGAAGCGGAGAGCCCCGTTTGGAGTGAGGCTGCAAAGGGTATGCCAAGGGAAGTGTTCTGCTGTGCCAAGACTCGTGCTGCGCACGCTTTGTGGTTGGAGTGAGAAACAGGTTCTTTGGTGCTTTCTGCGAAACGCTTTAGGAGCCTGTTGGTGCTAGTATGGAGTTAGGGGATGGATGAAGCGGAGAGCCCCGTTTGGAGTGAGGCTGCAAAGGGCATGCCAAGGGAAGTGTTCTGCTGTGCCAAGACTCGTGCTGCGCACGCTTTGTGGTTGGAGTGAGAAACAGGTTCTTTGGTGTTTTCTGCGAAACGCTTCAGCAGCGCGTTGGTGCTAGTATGGAGTCAGGGGATGGATGAAGCGGAGAGCCCCGTTTGGAGTGAGGCTGCAAAGGGTATGCCAAGAGAAGTGTTCTGCTGTGCCAAGACTCGTGCTGCGCACGCTTTGTGGTTGTAGTGAGAAACAGGTTCTTTAGTGTTTTCTGCGAAACGCTTTAGCAGGCCGTAGGTGCTAGTATGGAGTCAGGGGATGGATGAAGCGGAGAGCCCCGTTTGGAGTGAGGCTGCAAAGGGTATGCCAAGGGAAGTGTTCTGCTGTGCCAAGACTCGTGCTGCGCACGCTTTGTGGTTGGAGTGAGAAACAGGTTCTTTGGTGCTTTCTGCGAAACGCTTTAGGAGCCTGTTGGTGCTAGTATGGAGTTAGGGGATGGATGAAGCGGAGAGCCCCGTTTGGAGTGAGGCTGCAAAGGGCATGCCAAGGGAAGTGTTCTGCTGTGCCAAGACTCGTGCTGCGCACGCTTTGTGGTTGGAGTGAGAAACAGGTTCTTTGGTGTTTTCTGCGAAACGCTTCAGCAGCGCGTTGGTGCTAGTATGGAGTCAGGGGATGGATGAAGCGGAGAGCCCCGTTTGGAGTGAGGCTGCAAAGGGTATGCCAAGAGAAGTGTTCTGCTGTGCCAAGACTCGTGCTGCGCACGCTTTGTGGTTGTAGTGAGAAACAGGTTCTTTAGTGTTTTCTGCGAAACGCTTTAGCAGGCCGTAGGTGCTAGTATGGAGTCAGGGGATGGATGAAGCGGAGAGCCCCGTTTGGAGTGAGGCTGCAAAGGGTATGCCAAGGGAAGTGTTCTGCTGTGCCAAGACTCGTGCTGCGCACGCTTTGTGGTTGGAGTGAGAAACAGGTTCTTTGGTGCTTTCTGCGAAACACTTTAGCAGCCTCTTGGTGCTAGTATGGAGTTAGGGGATGGATGAAGCGTAGAGCCCCGTTTGGAGTGAGGCTGCAAAGGGCATGCCAAGGGAAGTGTTCTGCTGTGCCAAGACTCGTGCTGCGCACGCTTTTTGGTTGGAGTGAGAAACAGGTTCCTTGGTGTTTTCTGCGAAACGCTTTAGCAGCCCGTTGGTGCTAGTATGGAGTCAGGGGATGGATGAAGCGGAGAGCCCCGTTTGGAGTGAGGCTGCAAAGCGCATGCCAAGGGAAGTGTTCTGCTATGCCAAGACTCGTGCTGCGCACGCTTTGTGGTTGGAGTGAGAAGCAGGTTCCTTGGTGTTTTCTGCGAAACGCTTTAGCAGCGCGTTGGTGCTAGTATGGAGTTAGGGGATGGATGAAGCGGAGAGCCCCGTTTGGAGTGAGGCTGCAAAGGGTATGCCAAGAGAAGTGTTCTGCTGTGCCAAGACTCGTGCTGCGCACGCTTTGTGGTTGGAGTGAGAAACAGGTTCCTTGGTGTTTTCTGCGAAACGCTTTAGCAGCGCGTTGGTGCTAGTATGGAGTCAGGGGATGGATGAAGCAGAGAGCCCCATTTGGAGTGAGGCTGCAAAGGGCATGCCAAGGGAAGTGTTCTGCTGTGCCAAGACTCGTGCTGCGCACGCTTTGTGGTTGGAGTGAGAAACAGGTTCTTTGGTGTTTTCTGCGAAACGCTTTAGCAGCCCGTTGGTGATAGTATGGAGGTTAGGGGATGGATGAAGCAGAGAGCCCCGTTTGGAGTGAGGCTGCAAAGGGCATGCCAAGGGAAGTGTTCTGCTGTGCCAAGACTCGTGCTGCGCACGCTTTGTGGTTGGAGTGAGAAACAGGTTCTTTGGTGTTTTCTGCGAAACGCTTTAGCAGCCCGTTGGTGCTAGTATGGAGTCAGGGGATGGATGAAGCGGAGAGCCCCGTTTGGAGTGAGGCTGCAAAGGGCATGCCAAGGGAAGTGTTCTGCTGTGCCAAGACTCGTGCTGCGCACGCTTTGTGGTTGGAGTGAGAAACAGGTTCTTTGGTGTTTTCTGCGAAACGCTTTAGCAGCGCGTTGGTGCTAGTATGGAGTCAGGGGATGGATGAAGCGGAGAGCCCCGTTTGGAGTGAGGCTGCAAAGGGTATGCCAAGAGAAGTGTTCTGCTGTGCCAAGACTCGTGCTGCGCACGCTTTGTGGTTGGAGTGAGAAACAGGTTCTTTAGTGTTTTCTGCGAAACGCTTTAGCAGGCCGTTGGTGCTAGTATGGAGTCAGGGGATGGATGAAGCGGAGAGCCCCGTTTGGAGTGAGGCTGCAAAGGGTATGCCAAGGGAAGTGTTCTGCTGTGCCAAGACTCGTGCTGCGCACGCTTTGTGGTTGGAGTGAGAAACAGGTTCTTTGGTGCTTTCTGCGAAACGCTTTAGGAGCCTGTTGGTGCTAGTATGGAGTTAGGGGATGGATGAAGCGGAGAGCCCCGTTTGGAGTGAGGCTGCAAAGGGCATGCCAAGGGAAGTGTTCTGCTGTGCCAAGACTCGTGCTGCGCACGCTTTGTGGTTGGAGTGAGAAACAGGTTCTTTGGTGTTTTCTGCGAAACGCTTCAGCAGCGCGTTGGTGCTAGTATGGAGTCAGGGGATGGATGAAGCGGAGAGCCCCGTTTGGAGTGAGGCTGCAAAGGGTATGCCAAGAGAAGTGTTCTGCTGTGCCAAGACTCGTGCTGCGCACGCTTTGTGGTTGTAGTGAGAAACAGGTTCTTTAGTGTTTTCTGCGAAACGCTTTAGCAGGCCGTAGGTGCTAGTATGGAGTCAGGGGATGGATGAAGCGGAGAGCCCCGTTTGGAGTGAGGCTGCAAAGGGTATGCCAAGGGAAGTGTTCTGCTGTGCCAAGACTCGTGCTGCGCACGCTTTGTGGTTGGAGTGAGAAACAGGTTCTTTGGTGCTTTCTGCGAAACACTTTAGCAGCCTCTTGGTGCTAGTATGGAGTTAGGGGATGGATGAAGCGTAGAGCCCCGTTTGGAGTGAGGCTGCAAAGGGCATGCCAAGGGAAGTGTTCTGCTGTGCCAAGACTCGTGCTGCGCACGCTTTTTGGTTGGAGTGAGAAACAGGTTCCTTGGTGTTTTCTGCGAAACGCTTTAGCAGCCCGTTGGTGCTAGTATGGAGTCAGGGGATGGATGAAGCGGAGAGCCCCGTTTGGAGTGAGGCTGCAAAGCGCATGCCAAGGGAAGTGTTCTGCTATGCCAAGACTCGTGCTGCGCACGCTTTGTGGTTGGAGTGAGAAGCAGGTTCCTTGGTGTTTTCTGCGAAACGCTTTAGCAGCGCGTTGGTGCTAGTATGGAGTTAGGGGATGGATGAAGCGGAGAGCCCCGTTTGGAGTGAGGCTGCAAAGGGTATGCCAAGAGAAGTGTTCTGCTGTGCCAAGACTCGTGCTGCGCACGCTTTGTGGTTGGAGTGAGAAACAGGTTCCTTGGTGTTTTCTGCGAAACGCTTTAGCAGCGCGTTGGTGCTAGTATGGAGTCAGGGGATGGATGAAGCAGAGAGCCCCATTTGGAGTGAGGCTGCAAAGGGCATGCCAAGGGAAGTGTTCTGCTGTGCCAAGACTCGTGCTGCGCACGCTTTGTGGTTGGAGTGAGAAACAGGTTCTTTGGTGTTTTCTGCGAAACGCTTTAGCAGCCCGTTGGTGATAGTATGGAGGTTAGGGGATGGATGAAGCAGAGAGCCCCGTTTGGAGTGAGGCTGCAAAGGGCATGCCAAGGGAAGTGTTCTGCTGTGCCAAGACTCGTGCTGCGCACGCTTTGTGGTTGGAGTGAGAAACAGGTTCTTTGGTGCTTTCTGTGAAACGCTTTAGGAGCCTGTTGGTGCTAGTATGGAGTTAGCGATGGATGAAGCAGAGAGCCCCGTTTGGAGTGAGGCTGCAAAGGGCATGCCAAGGGAAGTGTTCTGCTGTGCCAAGACTCGTGCTGCGCACGCTTTGTGGTTGGAGTGAGAAACAGGTTCTTTGGTGTTTTCTGCGAAACGCTTTAGCAGCCCGTTGGTGCCATTATGGAATTAGGGGATGGATGAAGAGGAGAGCCCCGTTTGGAGTGAGGCTGCAAAGGGTATGCCAAGGGAAGTGTTCTGCTGTGCCAAGACTCGTGCTGCGCACGCTTTGTGGTTGGAGTGAGAAACAGGTTCTTTGGTGCTTTCTGCGAAACGCTTTAGGAGCCTGTTGGTGCTAGTATGGAGTTAGGGGATGGATGAAGCAGAGAGCCCCGTTTGGAGTGAGGCTGCAAAGGGCATGCCAAGGGAAGTGTTCTGCTGTGCCAAGACTCGTGCTGCGCACGCTTTGTGGTTGGAGTGAGAAACAGGTTCTTTGGTGTTTTCTGCGAAACGCTTTAGCAGCCCGTTGGTGCCAGTATGGAATTAGGGGATGGATGAAGAGGAGAGCCCCGTTTGGAGTGAGGCTGCAAAGGGCATGCCAAGGGAAGTGTTCTGCTGTGCCAAGACTCGTGCTGCGCACGCTTTGTGGTTGGAGTGAGAAACAGGTTCTTTGGTGTTTTCTGCGAAACGCTTTAGCAGCCCGTTGGTGCTAGTATGGAGTCAGGGGATGGATGAAGCGGAGAGCCCCGTTTGGAGTGAGACTGCAAAGGGCATGCCAAGGGAAGTGTTCTGCTGTGCCAAGACTCGTGCTGCGCACGCTTTGTGGTTGGAGTGAGAAACAGGTTCTTTGGTGTTTTCTGCAAAACGCTTTAGCAGCCCGTTGGTGCTAGTATGGAGTCAGGGGATGGATGAAGCGGAGCGCCCCGTTTGGAGTGAGGCTGCAAAGGGTATGCCAAGAGAAGTGTTCTGCTGTGCCAAGACTCGTGCTGCGCACGCTTTGTGGTTGGAGTGAGAAACAGGTTCTTTGGTGTTTTCTGCGAAACGCTTTAGCAGCCCGTTGGTGATAGTATGGAGTTAGGGGATGGATGAAGCAGAGAGCCCCGTTTGGAGTGAGGCTGCAAAGGGCATGCCAAGGGAAGTGTTCTGCTGTGCCAAGACTCGTGCTGCGCACGCTTTGTGGTTGGAGTGAGAAACAGGTTCTTTGGTGCTTTCTGCGAAACGCTTTAGGAGCCTGTTGGTGCTAGTATGGAGTTAGGGGATGGATGAAGCAGAGAGCCCCGTTTGGAGTGAGGCTGCAAAGGGCATGCCAAGGGAAGTGTTCTGCTGTGCCAAGACTCGTGCTGCGCACGCTTTGTGGTTGGAGTGAGAAACAGGTTCTTTGGTGTTTTCTGCGAAACGCTTTAGCAGCCCGTTGGTGTCAGTATGGAATTAGGGGATGGATGAAGAGGAGAGCCCCGTTTGGAGTGAGGCTGCAAAGGGTATGCCAAGGGAAGTGTTCTGCTGTGCCAAGACTCGTGCTGCGCACGCTTTGTGGTTGGAGTGAGAAACAGGTTCTTTGGTGCTTTCTGCCAAACGCTTTAGGAGCCTGTTGGTGCTAGTATGGAGTTAGGGGATGGATGAAGCAGAGAGCCCCGTTTGGAGTGAGGCTGCAAAGGGCATGCCAAGGGAAGTGTTCTGCTGTGCCAAGACTCGTGCTGCGCACGCTTTGTGGTTGGAGTGAGAAACAGGTTCTTTGGTGTTTTCTGCGAAACGCTTTAGCAGCCCGTTGGTGCCAGTATGGAATTAGGGGATGGATGAAGAGGAGAGCCCCGTTTGGAGTGAGGCTGCAAAGGGCATGCCAAGGGAAGTGTTCTGCTGTGCCAAGACTCGTGCTGCGCACGCTTTGTGGTTGGAGTGAGAAACAGGTTCTTTGGTGTTTTCTGCGAAACGCTTTAGCAGCCCGTTGGTGCTAGTATGGAGTCAGGGGATGGATGAAGCGGAGAGCCCCGTTTGGAGTGAGGCTGCAAAGGGCATGCCAAGGGAAGTGTTCTGCTGTGCCAAGACTCGTGCTGCGCACGCTTTGTGGTTGGAGTGAGAAACAGGTTCTTTGGTGTTTTCTGCAAAACGCTTTAGCAGCGCGTTGGTGCTAGTATGGAGTCAGGGGATGGATGAAGCGGAGCGCCCCGTTTGGAGTGAGGCTGCAAAGGGTATGCCAAGGGAAGTGTTCTGCTGTGCCAAGACTCGTGCTGCGCACGCTTTGTGGTTGGAGTGAGAAACAGGTTCTTTGGTGTTTTCTGCGAAACGCTTTAGCAGGCCGTTGGTGCTGGTATGGAGTCAGGGGATGGATGAAGCGGAGAGCCCCGTTTGGAGTGAGGCTGCAAAGGGTATGCCAAGAGAAGTGTTCTGCTGTGCCAAGACTCGTGCTGCGCACGCTTTGTGGTTGGAGTGAGAAACAGGTTCTTTGGTGTTTTCTGCGAAACGCTTTAGCAGCCCGTTGGTGCTAGTATGGAGTCAGGGGATGGATGAAGCGGAGAGCCCCGTTTGGAGTGAGGCTGCAAAGGGCATGCCAAGGGAAGTGTTCTGCTGTGCCAAGACTCGTGCTGCGCACGCTTTGTGGTTGGAGTGAGAAACAGGTTCTTTGGTGTTTTCTGCGAAACGCTTTAGCAGCGCGTTGGTGCTAGTATGGAGTCAGGGGATGGATGAAGCGGAGAGCCCCGTTTGGAGTGAGGCTGCAAAGGGCATGCCAAGGGAAGTGTTCTGCTGTGCCAAGACTCGTGCTGCGCACGCTTTGTGGTTGGAGTGAGAAACAGGTTCTTTGGTGTTTTCTGCGAAACGCTTTAGCAGCGCGTTGGTGCTAGTATGGAGTCAGGGGATGGATGAAGCGGAGAGCCCCGTTTGGAGTGAGGCTGCAAAGGGTATGCCAAGAGAAGTGTTCTGCTGTGCCAAGACTCGTGCTGCGCACGCTTTGTGGTTGGAGTGAGAAACAGGTTCTTTGGTGCTTTCTGCGAAACGCTTTAGGAGCCTGTTGGTGCTAGTATGGAGTTAGGGGATGGATGAAGCAGAGAGCCCCGTTTGGAGAGAGGCTGCAAAGGGCATGCCAAGGGAAGTGTTCTGCTGTGCCAAGACTCGTGCTGCGCACGCTTTGTGGTTGGAGTGAGAAACAGGTTCTTTGGTGTTTTCTGCGAAACGCTTTAGCAGCCCGTTGGTGCTAGTATGGAGTCAGGGGATGGATGAAGAGGAGAGCCCCGTTTGGAGTGAGGCTGCAAAGGGCATGCCAAGGGAAGTGTTCTGCTGTGCCAAGACTCGTGCTGCGCACGCTTTGTGCTTGGAGTGAGAAACAGGTTCTTTGGTGTTTTCTGCGAAACGCTTTACCAGCGCGTTGGTGCTAGTATGGAGTCAGGGGATGGATGAAGCGGAGAGCCCCGTTTGGAGTGAGGCTGCAAAGGGTATGCCAAGAGAAGTGTTCTGCTGTGCCAAGACTCGTGCTGCGCACGCTTTGTGGTTGGAGTGAGAAACAGGTTCTTTGGTGCTTTCTGCGAAACGCTTTAGGAGCCTGTTGGTGCTAGTATGTAGTTAGGGGATGGATGAAGCAGAGAGCCCCGTTTGGAGTGAGGCTGCAAAGGGCATGCCAAGGGAAGTGTTCTGCTGTGCCAAGACTCGTGCTGCGCACGCTTTGTGGTTGGAGTGAGAAACAGGTTTTTTGGTGTTTTCTGCGAAACGCTTTAGCAGCCCGTTGGTGCTAGTATGGAATTAGGGGATGGATGAAGAGGAGAGCCCCGTTTGGAGTGAGGCTGCAAAGGGCATGCCAAGGGAAGTGTTCTGCTGTGCCAAGACTCGTGCTGCGCACGCTTTGTGGTTGGAGTGAGAAACAGGTTCTTTGGTGTTTTCTGCGAAACGCTTTAGCAGCGCGTTGGTGCTAGTATGGAGTCAGGGGATGGATGAAGCGGAGAGCCCCGTTTGGAGTGAGGCTGCAAAGGGCATGCCAAGGGAAGTGTTCTGCTGTGCCAAGACTCGTGCTGCGCACGCTTTGTGGTTGGAGTGAGAAACAGGTTCTTTGGTGTTTTCTGCGAAACGCTTTAGCAGCGCGTTGGTGCTAGTATGGAGTCAGGGGATGGATGAAGCGGAGAGACCCGTTTGGAGTGAGGCTGCAAAGGGTATGCCAAGAGAAGTGTTCTGCTGTGCCAAGACTCGTGCTGCGCACGCTTTGTGGTTGGAGTGAGAAACAGGTTCTTTAGTGTTTTCTGCGAAACGCTTTAGCAGGCCGTTGGTGCTAGTATGGAGTCAGGGGATGGATGAAGCGGAGAGCCCCGTTTGGAGTGAGGCTGCAAAGGGTATGCCAAGGGAAGTGTTCTGCTGTGCCAAGACTCGTGCTGCGCACGCTTTGTGGTTGGAGTGAGAAACAGGTTCTTTGGTGTTTTCTGCGAAACGCTTTAGCAGCCCGTTGGTGCTAGTATGGAGTCAGGGGATGGATGAAGCAGAGAGCCCCGTTTGGAGTGAGGCTGCAAAGGGCATGCCAAGGGAAGTGTTCTGCTGAGCCAAGACTCGTGCTGCGCACGCTTTGTGGTTGGAGTGAGAAACAGGTTCTTTGGTGTTTTCTGCAAAACGCTTTAGCAGCGCGTTGGTGCTAGTATGGAGTCAGGGGATGGATGAAGCGGAGAGCCCCGTTTGGAGTGAGGCTGCAAAGGGTATGCCAAGAGAAGTGTTCTGCTGTGCCAAGACTCGTGCTGCGCACGCTTTGTGGTTGGAGTGAGAAACAGGTTCTTTTGTGTTTTCTGCGAAACGCTTTAGCAGCGCGTTGGTGCTAGTATGGAGTCAGGGGATGGATGAAGCGGAGAGCCCCGTTTGGAGTGAGGCTGCAAAGGGTATGCCAAGAGAAGTGTTCTGCTGTGCCAAGACTCGTGCTGCGCACGCTTTGTGGTTGGAGTGAGAAACAGGTTCTTTAGTGTTTTCTGCGAAACGCTTTAGCAGCGCGTTGGTGCTAGTATGGAGTCAGGGGATGGATGAAGCGGAGAGCCCCATTTGGAGTGAGGCTGCAAAGGGTATGCCAAGGGAAGTGTTCTGCTGTGCCAAGACTCGTGCTGCGCACGCTTTGTGGTTGGAGTGAGAAACAGGTTCTTTGGTGCTTTCTGCGAAACGCTTTAGCAGCCCGTTGGTGCTAGTATGGAGTTAGGGGATGGATGAAGCGTAGAGCCCCGTTTGGAGTGAGGCTGCAAAGGGCATGCCAAGGGAAGTGTTCTGCTGTGCCAAGACTCGTGCTGCGCACGCTTTGTGCTTGGAGTGAGAAACAGGTTCCTTGGTGTTTTCTGCGAAACGCTTTAGCAGCCCGTTGGTGCTAGTATGGAGTCAGGGGATGGATGAAGCGGAGAGCCCCGTTTGGAGTGAGGCTGCAAAGCGCATGCCAAGGGAAGTGTTCTGCTATGCCAAGACTCGTGCTGCGCACGCTTTGTGGTTGGAGTGAGAAGCAGGTTCCTTGGTGTTTTCTGCGAAACGCTTTACCAGCGCGTTGGTGCTAGTATGGAGTCAGGGGATGGATGAAGAGGAGAGCCCCGTTTGGAGTGAGGCTGCAAAGGGCATGCCAAGGGAAGTGTTCTGCTGTGCCAAGACTCGTGCTGCGCACGCTTTGTGGTTGGAGTGAGAAACAGGTTCTTTGGTGTTTTCTGCGAAACGCTTTAGCAGCGCGTTGGTGCTAGTATGGAGTCAGGGGATGGATGAAGCGGAGAGCCCCGTTTGGAGTGAGGCTGCAAAGGGTATGCCAAGAGAAGTGTTCTGCTGTGCCAAGACTCGTGCTGCGCACGCTTTGTGGTTGGAGTGAGAAACAGGTTCTTTGGTGCTTTCTGCGAAACGCTTTAGGAGCCTGTTGGTGCTAGTATGGAATTAGGGGATGGATGAAGCAGAGAGCCCCGTTTGGAGTGAGGCTGCAAAGGGCATGCCAAGGGAAGTGTTCTGCTGTGCCAAGACTCGTGCTGCGCACGCTTTGTGGTTGGAGTGAGAAACAGGTTCTTTGGTGTTTTCTGCGAAACGCTTTAGCAGCCCGTTGGTGCCAGTATGGAATTAGGGGATGGATGAAGAGGAGAGCCCCGTTTGGAGTGAGGCTGCAAAGGGCATGCCAAGGGAAGTGTTCTGCTGTGCCAAGACTCGTGCTGCGCACGCTTTGTGGTTGGAGTGAGAAACAGGTTCTTTGGTGTTTTCTGCGAAACGCTTTAGCAGCGCGTTGGTGCTAGTATGGAGTCAGGGGATGGATGAAGCGGAGAGCCCCGTTTGGAGTGAGGCTGCAAAGGGTATGCCAAGAGAAGTGTTCTGCTGTGCCAAGACTCGTGCTGCGCACGCTTTGTGGTTGGAGTGAGAAACAGGTTCTTTGGTGCTTTCTGCGAAACGCTTTAGGAGCCTGTTGGTGCTAGTATGGAATTAGGGGATGGATGAAGCAGAGAGCCCCGTTTGGAGTGAGGCTGCAAAGGGCATGCCAAGGGAAGTGTTCTGCTGTGCCAAGACTCGTGCTGCGCACGCTTTGTGCTTGGAGTGAGAAACAGGTTCTTTGGTGTTTTCTGCGAAACGCTTTAGCAGCGCGTTGGTGCTAGTATGGAGTCAGGGGATGGATGAAGCGGAGAGCCCCGTTTGGAGTGAGGCTGCAAAGGGTATGCCAAGAGAAGTGTTCTGCTGTGCCAAGACTCGTGCTGCGCACGCTTTGTGGTTGGAGTGAGAAACAGGTTCTTTGGTGTTTTCTGCAAAACGCTTTAGCAGCGCGTTGGTGCTAGTATGGAGTCAGGGGATGGATGAAGCGGAGCGCCCCGTTTGGAGTGAGGCTGCAAAGGGTATGCCAAGAGAAGTGTTCTGCTGTGCCAAGACTCGTGCTGCGCACGCTTTGTGGTTGGAGTGAGAAACAGGTTCTTTGGTGTTTTCTGCGAAACGCTTTAGCAGGCCGTTGGTGCTGGTATGGAGTCAGGGGATGGATGAAGCGGAGAGCCCCGTTTGGAGTGAGGCTGCAAAGGGTATGCCAAGAGAAGTGTTCTGCTGTGCCAAGACTCGTGCTGCGCACGCTTTGTGGTTGGAGTGAGAAACAGGTTCTTTGGTGTTTTCTGCGAAACGCTTTAGCAGCCCGTTGGTGCTAGTATGGAGTCAGGGGATGGATGAAGCGGAGAGCCCCGTTTGGAGTGAGGCTGCAAAGGGCATGCCAAGGGAAGTGTTCTGCTGTGCCAAGACTCGTGCTGCGCACGCTTTGTGGTTGGAGTGAGAAACAGGTTCTTTGGTGTTTTCTGCGAAACGCTTTAGCAGCGCGTTGGTGCTAGTATGGAGTCAGGGGATGGATGAAGCGGAGAGCCCCGTTTGGAGTGAGGCTGCAAAGGGTATGCCAAGAGAAGTGTTCTGCTGTGCCAAGACTCGTGCTGCGCACGCTTTTTGGTTGGAGTGAGAAACAGGTTCTTTGGTGCTTTCTGCGAAACGCTTTAGCAGCCTCTTGGTGCTAGTATGGAGTCAGGGGATGGATGAAGCGGAGAGCCCCGTTTGGAGTGAGGCTGCAAAGGGCATGCCAAGGGAAGTGTTCTGCTGTGCCAAGACTCGTGCTGCGCACGCTTTGTGGTTGGAGTGAGAAACAGGTTCTTTGGTGTTTTCTGCGAAACGCTTTAGCAGCGCGTTGGTGCTAGTATGGAGTCAGGGGATGGATGAAGCGGAGAGCCCCGTTTGGAGTGAGGCTGCAAAGGGTATGCCAAGAGAAGTGTTCTGCTGTGCCAAGACTCGTGCTGCGCACGCTTTGTGGTTGGAGTGAGAAACAGGTTCTTTGGTGCTTTCTGCGAAACGCTTTAGGAGCCTGTTGGTGCTAGTATGGAGTTAGGGGATGGATGAAGCAGAGAGCCCCGTTTGGAGAGAGGCTGCAAAGGGCATGCCAAGGGAAGTGTTCTGCTGTGCCAAGACTCGTGCTGCGCACGCTTTGTGGTTGGAGTGAGAAACAGGTTCTTTGGTGTTTTCTGCGAAACGCTTTAGCAGCCCGTTGGTGCTAGTATGGAATTAGGGGATGGATGAAGAGGAGAGCCCCGTTTGGAGTGAGGCTGCAAAGGGCATGCCAAGGGAAGTGTTCTGCTGTGCCAAGACTCGTGCTGCGCACGCTTTGTGCTTGGAGTGAGAAACAGGTTCTTTGGTGTTTTCTGCGAAACGCTTTACCAGCGCGTTGGTGCTAGTATGGAGTCAGGGGATGGATGAAGCGGAGAGCCCCGTTTGGAGTGAGGCTGCAAAGGGTATGCCAAGAGAAGTGTTCTGCTGTGCCAAGACTCGTGCTGCGCACGCTTTGTGGTTGGAGTGAGAAACAGGTTCTTTGGTGCTTTCTGCGAAACGCTTTAGGAGCCTGTTGGTGCTAGTATGTAGTTAGGGGATGGATGAAGCAGAGAGCCCCGTTTGGAGTGAGGCTGCAAAGGGCATGCCAAGGGAAGTGTTCTGCTGTGCCAAGACTCGTGCTGCGCACGCTTTGTGGTTGGAGTGAGAAACAGGTTCTTTGGTGTTTTCTGCGAAACGCTTTAGCAGCCCGTTGGTGCTAGTATGGAATTAGGGGATGGATGAAGAGGAGAGCCCCGTTTGGAGTGAGGCTGCAAAGGGCATGCCAAGGGAAGTGTTCTGCTGTGCCAAGACTCGTGCTGCGCACGCTTTGTGGTTGGAGTGAGAAACAGGTTCTTTGGTGTTTTCTGCGAAACGCTTTAGCAGCGCGTTGGTGCTAGTATGGAGTCAGGGGATGGATGAAGCGGAGAGCCCCGTTTGGAGTGAGGCTGCAAAGGGCATGCCAAGGGAAGTGTTCTGCTGTGCCAAGACTCGTGCTGCGCACGCTTTGTGGTTGGAGTGAGAAACAGGTTCTTTGGTGTTTTCTGCGAAACGCTTTAGCAGCGCGTTGGTGCTAGTATGGAGTCAGGGGATGGATGAAGCGGAGAGCCCCGTTTGGAGTGAGGCTGCAAAGGGTATGCCAAGAGAAGTGTTCTGCTGTGCCAAGACTCGTGCTGCGCACGCTTTGTGGTTGGAGTGAGAAACAGGTTCTTTAGTGTTTTCTGCGAAACGCTTTAGCAGGCCGTTGGTGCTAGTATGGAGTCAGGGGATGGATGAAGCGGAGAGCCCCGTTTGGAGTGAGGCTGCAAAGGGTATGCCAAGGGAAGTGTTCTGCTGTGCCAAGACTCGTGCTGCGCACGCTTTGTGGTTGGAGTGAGAAACAGGTTCTTTGGTGTTTTCTGCGAAACGCTTTAGCAGCCCGTTGGTGCTAGTATGGAGTCAGGGGATGGATGAAGCAGAGAGCCCCGTTTGGAGTGAGGCTGCAAAGGGCATGCCAAGGGAAGTGTTCTGCTGTGCCAAGACTCGTGCTGCGCACGCTTTGTGGTTGGAGTGAGAAACAGGTTCTTTGGTGTTTTCTGCAAAACGCTTTAGCAGCGCGTTGGTGCTAGTATGGAGTCAGGGGATGGATGAAGCGGAGAGCCCCGTTTGGAGTGAGGCTGCAAAGGGTATGCCAAGAGAAGTGTTCTGCTGTGCCAAGACTCGTGCTGCGCACGCTTTTTGGTTGGAGTGAGAAACAGGTTCTTTGGTGCTTTCTGCGAAACGCTTTAGCAGCCTGTTGGTGCTAGTATGGAGTTAGGGGATGGATGAAGCGGAGAGCCCCGTTTGGAGTGAGGCTGCAAAGGGCATGCCAAGGGAAGTGTTCTGCTGTGCCAAGACTCGTGCTGCGCACGCTTTGTGGTTGGAGTGAGAAACAGGTTCTTTAGTGTTTTCTGCGAAACGCTTTAGCAGCCCGTTGGTGCTAGTATGGAATTAGGGGATGGATGAAGCGGAGAGCCCCGTTTGGAGTGAGGCTGCAAAGGGCATGCCAAGGGAAGTGTTCTGCTGTGCCAAGACTCGTGCTGCGCACGCTTTGTGGTTGGAGTGAGAAACAGGTTCCTTGGTGTTTTCTGCGAAACGCTTTAGCAGCCTCTTGGTGCTAGTATGGAGTTAGGGGATGGATGAAGCGTAGAGCCCCGTTTGGAGTGAGGCTGCAAAGGGCATGCCAAGGGAAGTGTTCTGCTGTGCCAAGACTCGTGCTGCGCACGCTTTGTGGTTGGAGTGAGAAACAGGTTCTTTGGTGTTTTCTGCGAAACGCTTTAGCAGCCCGTTGGTGCTAGTATGGAGTCAGGGGATGGATGAAGCGGAGAGCCCCGTTTGGAGTGAGGCTGCAAAGGGCATGCCAAGGGAAGTGTTCTGCTGTGCCAAGACTCGTGCTGCGCACGCTTTGTGGTTGGAGTGAGAAACAGGTTCTTTGGTGTTTTCTGCGAAACGCTTTAGCAGCGCGTTGGTGCTAGTATGGAGTCAGGGGATGGATGAAGCGGAGAGCCCCGTTTGGAGTGAGGCTGCAAAGGGTATGCCAAGAGAAGTGTTCTGCTGTGCCAAGACTCGTGCTGCGCACGCTTTGTGGTTGGAGTGAGAAACAGGTTCTTTAGTGTTTTCTGCGAAACGCTTTAGCAGCGCGTTGGTGCTAGTATGGAGTCGGGGGATGGATGAAGCGGAGAGCCCCATTTGGAGTGAGGCTGCAAAGGGTATGCCAAGGGAAGTGTTCTGCTGTGCCAAGACTCGTGCTGCGCACGCTTTGTGGTTGGAGTGAGAAACAGGTTCTTTGGTGCTTTCTGCGAAACGCTTTAGCAGCCCGTTGGTGCTAGTATGGAGTTAGGGGATGGATGAAGCGTAGAGCCCCGTTTGGAGTGAGGCTGCAAAGGGCATGCCAAGGGAAGTGTTCTGCTGTGCCAAGACTCGTGCTGCGCACGCTTTGTGGTTGGAGTGAGAAACAGGTTCCTTGGTGTTTTCTGCGAAACGCTTTATCAGCCCGTTGGTGCTAGTATGGAGTCAGGGGATGGATGAAGCGGAGAGCCCCGTTTGGAGTGAGGCTGCAAAGCGCATGCCAAGGGAAGTGTTCTGCTATGCCAAGACTCGTGCTGCGCACGCTTTGTGGTTGGAGTGAGAAGCAGGTTCCTTGGTGTTTTCTGCGAAACGCTTTACCAGCGCGTTGGTGCTAGTATGGAGTCAGGGGATGGATGAAGCGGAGAGCCCCGTTTGGAGTGAGGCTGCAAAGGGCATGCCAAGGGAAGTGTTCTGCTGTGCCAAGACTCGTGCTGCGCACGCTTTGTGGTTGGAGTGAGAAACAGGTTCTTTGGTGTTTTCTGCGAAACGCTTTAGCAGCGCGTTGGTGCTAGTATGGAGTCAGGGGATGGATGAAGCGGAGAGCCCCGTTTGGAGTGAGGCTGCAAAGGGTATGCCAAGAGAAGTGTTCTGCTGTGCCAAGACTCGTGCTGCGCACGCTTTGTGGTTGGAGTGAGAAACAGGTTCTTTGGTGCTTTCTGCGAAACGCTTTAGGAGCCTGTTGGTGCTAGTATGGAATTAGGGGATGGATGAAGCAGAGAGCCCCGTTTGGAGTGAGGCTGCAAAGGGCATGCCAAGGGAAGTGTTCTGCTGTGCCAAGACTCGTGCTGCGCACGCTTTGTGGTTGGAGTGAGAAACAGGTTCTTTGGTGCTTTCTGCGAAACGCTTTAGCAGCCCGTTGGTGCCAGTATGGAATTAGGGGATGGATGAAGAGGAGAGCCCCGTTTGGAGTGAGGCTGCAAAGGGCATGCCAAGGGAAGTGTTCTGCTGTGCCAAGACTCGTGCTGCGCACGCTTTGTGGTTGGAGTGAGAAACAGGTTCTTTGGTGTTTTCTGCGAAACGCTTTAGCAGCGCGTTGGTGCTAGTATGGAGTTAGGGGATGGATGAAGCGGAGAGCCCCGTTTGGAGTGAGGCTGCAAAGGGTATGCCAAGAGAAGTGTTCTGCTGTGCCAAGACTCGTGCTGCGCACGCTTTGTGGTTGGAGTGAGAAACAGGTTCTTTGGTGCTTTCTGCGAAACGCTTTAGGAGCCTGTTGGTGCTAGTATGGAATTAGGGGATGGATGAAGCAGAGAGCCCCGTTTGGAGTGAGGCTGCAAAGGGCATGCCAAGGGAAGTGTTCTGCTGTGCCAAGACTCGTGCTGCGCACGCTTTGTGCTTGGAGTGAGAAACAGGTTCTTTGGTGTTTTCTGCGAAACGCTTTAGCAGCCCGTTGGTGCCAGTATGGAATTAGGGGATGGATGAAGAGGAGAGCCCCGTTTGGAGTGAGGCTGCAAAGGGCATGCCAAGGGAAGTGTTCTGCTGTGCCAAGACTCGTGCTGCGCACGCTTTGTGGTTGGAGTGAGAAACAGGTTCTTTGGTGCTTTCTGCGAAACGCTTTAGCAGCCTGTTGGTGCTAGTATGGAGTTAGGGGATGGATGAAGCGGAGAGCCCCGTTTGGAGTGAGGCTGCAAAGGGCATGCCAAGGGAAGTGTTCTGCTGTGCCAAGACTCGTGCTGCGCACGCTTTGTGGTTGGAGTGAGAAACAGGTTCCTTGGTGTTTTCTGCGAAACGCTTTAGCAGCCTCTTGGTGCTAGTATGGAGTTAGGGGATGGATGAAGCGTAGAGCCCCGTTTGGAGTGAGGCTGCAAAGGGCATGCCAAGGGAAGTGTTCTGCTGTGCCAAGACTCGTGCTGCGCACGCTTTGTGGTTGGAGTGAGAAACAGGTTCTTTGGTGTTTTCTGCGAAACGCTTTAGCAGCCCGTTGGTGCTAGTATGGAGTCAGGGGATGGATGAAGCGGAGAGCCCCGTTTGGAGTGAGGCTGCAAAGGGCATGCCAAGGGAAGTGTTCTGCTGTGCCAAGACTCGTGCTGCGCACGCTTTGTGGTTGGAGTGAGAAACAGGTTCTTTGGTGTTTTCTGCGAAACGCTTTAGCAGCGCGTTGGTGCTAGTATGGAGTCAGGGGATGGATGAAGCAGAGAGCCCCGTTTGGAGTGAGGCTGCAAAGGGTATGCCAAGAGAAGTGTTCTGCTGTGCCAAGACTCGTGCTGCGCACGCTTTGTGGTTGGAGTGAGAAACAGGTTCTTTAGTGTTTTCTGCGAAACGCTTTAGCAGCCCGTTGGTGCTAGTATGGAGTCAGGGGATGGATGAAGCGGAGAGCCCCGTTTGGAGTGAGGCTGCAAAGGGTATGCCAAGGGAAGTGTTCTGCTGTGCCAAGACTCGTGCTGCGCACGCTTTGTGGTTGGAGTGAGAAACAGGTTCTTTGGTGTTTTCTGCGAAACGCTTTAGCAGCCCGTTGGTGCTAGTATGGAGTCAGGGGATGGATGAAGCAGAGAGCCCCGTTTGGAGTGAGGCTGCAAAGGGCATGCCAAGGGAAGTGTTCTGCTGTGCCAAGACTCGTGCTGCGCACGCTTTGTGGTTGGAGTGAGAAACAGGTTCTTTGGTGTTTTCTGCAAAACGCTTTAGCAGCGCGTTGGTGCTAGTATGGAGTCAGGGGATGGATGAAGCGGAGAGCCCCGTTTGGAGTGAGGCTGCAAAGGGTATGCCAAGAGAAGTGTTCTGCTGTGCCAAGACTCGTGCTGCGCACGCTTTTTGGTTGGAGTGAGAAACAGGTTCTTTGGTGCTTTCTGCGAAACGCTTTAGCAGCCTGTTGGTGCTAGTATGGAGTTAGGGGATGGATGAAGCGGAGAGCCCCGTTTGGAGTGAGGCTGCAAAGGGCATGCCAAGGGAAGTGTTCTGCTGTGCCAAGACTCGTGCTGCGCACGCTTTGTGGTTGGAGTGAGAAACAGGTTCTTTAGTGTTTTCTGCGAAACGCTTTAGCAGCCCGTTGGTGCTAGTATGGAATTAGGGGATGGATGAAGCGGAGAGCCCCGTTTGGAGTGAGGCTGCAAAGGGCATGCCAAGGGAAGTGTTCTGCTGTGCCAAGACTCGTGCTGCGCACGCTTTGTGGTTGGAGTGAGAAACAGGTTCTTTGGTGTTTTCTGCGAAACGCTTTAGCAGCGCGTTGGTGCTAGTATGGAGTCAGGGGATGGATGAAGCGGAGAGCCCCGTTTGGAGTGAGGCTGCAAAGGGTATGCCAAGAGAAGTGTTCTGCTGTGCCAAGACTCGTGCTGCGCACGCTTTGTGGTTGGAGTGAGAAACAGGTTCTTTAGTGTTTTCTGCGAAACGCTTTAGCAGCGCGTTGGTGCTAGTATGGAGTCAGGGGATGGATGAAGCGGAGAGCCCCATTTGGAGTGAGGCTGCAAAGGGCATGCCAAGGGAAGTGTTCTGCTGTGCCAAGACTCGTGCTGCGCACGCTTTGTGGTTGGAGTGAGAAACAGGTTTTTTGGTGCTTTCTGCGAAACGCTTTAGCAGCCCGTTGGTGCTAGTATGGAGTTAGGGGATGGATGAAGCGTAGAGCCCCGTTTGGAGTGAGGCTGCAAAGGGCATGCCAAGGGAAGTGTTCTGCTGTGCCAAGACTCGTGCTGCGCACGCTTTGTGCTTGGAGTGAGAAACAGGTTCCTTGGTGTTTTCTGCGAAACGCTTTAGCAGCGCGTTGGTGCTAGTATGGAGTCAGGGGATGGATGAAGCGGAGAGCCCCGTTTGGAGTGAGGCTGCAAAGGGTATGCCAAGAGAAGTGTTCTGCTGTGCCAAGACTCGTGCTGCGCACGCTTTGTGGTTGGAGTGAGAAACAGGTTCTTTGGTGCTTTCTGCGAAACGCTTTAGGAGCCTGTTGGTGCTAGTATGGAATTAGGGGATGGATGAAGCAGAGAGCCCCGTTTGGAGTGAGGCTGCAAAGGGCATGCCAAGGGAAGTGTTCTGCTGTGCCAAGACTCGTGCTGCGCACGCTTTGTGGTTGGAGTGAGAAACAGGTTCTTTGGTGTTTTCTGCGAAACGCTTTAGCAGCCCGTTGGTGCCAGTATGGAATTAGGGGATGGATGAAGAGGAGAGCCCCGTTTGGAGTGAGGCTGCAAAGGGCATGCCAAGGGAAGTGTTCTGCTGTGCCAAGACTCGTGCTGCGCACGCTTTGTGGTTGGAGTGAGAAACAGGTTCTTTGGTGTTTTCTGCGAAACGCTTTAGCAGCGCGTTGGTGCTAGTATGGAGTCAGGGGATGGATGAAGCGGAGAGCCCCGTTTGGAGTGAGGCTGCAAAGGGTATGCCAAGAGAAGTGTTCTGCTGTGCCAAGACTCGTGCTGCGCACGCTTTGTGGTTGGAGTGAGAAACAGGTTCTTTGGTGCTTTCTGCGAAACGCTTTAGGAGCCTGTTGGTGCTAGTATGGAATTAGGGGATGGATGAAGCAGAGAGCCCCGTTTGGAGTGAGGCTGCAAAGGGCATGCCAAGGGAAGTGTTCTGCTGTGCCAAGACTCGTGCTGCGCACGCTTTGTGGTTGGAGTGAGAAACAGGTTCTTTGGTGTTTTCTGCGAAACGCTTTAGCAGCCCGTTGGTGCTAGTATGGAGTCAGGGGATGGATGAAGCGGAGAGCCCCGTTTGGAGTGAGGCTGCAAAGGGCATGCCAAGGGAAGTGTTCTGCTGTGCCAAGACTCGTGCTGCGCACGCTTTGTGGTTGGAGTGAGAAACAGGTTCTTTGGTGTTTTCTGCGAAACGCTTTAGCAGCGCGTTGGTGCTAGTATGGAGTCAGGGGATGGATGAAGCGGAGAGCCCCGTTTGGAGTGAGGCTGCAAAGGGTATGCCAAGAGAAGTGTTCTGCTGTGCCAAGACTCGTGCTGCGCACGCTTTGTGGTTGGAGTGAGAAACAGGTTCTTTAGTGTTTTCTGCGAAACGCTTTAGCAGCGCGTTGGTGCTAGTATGGAGTCAGGGGATGGATGAAGCGGAGAGCCCCATTTGGAGTGAGGCTGCAAAGGGTATGCCAAGGGAAGTGTTCTGCTGTGCCAAGACTCGTGCTGCGCACGCTTTGTGGTTGGAGTGAGAAACAGGTTCTTTGGTGCTTTCTGCGAAACGCTTTAGCAGCCCGTTGGTGCTAGTATGGAGTTAGGGGATGGATGAAGCGTAGAGCCCCGTTTGGAGTGAGGCTGCAAAGGGCATGCCAAGGGAAGTGTTCTGCTGTGCCAAGACTCGTGCTGCGCACGCTTTGTGCTTGGAGTGAGAAACAGGTTCCTTGGTGTTTTCTGCGAAACGCTTTAGCAGCCCGTTGGTGCTAGTATGGAGTCAGGGGATGGATGAAGCGGAGAGCCCCGTTTGGAGTGAGGCTGCAAAGCGCATGCCAAGGGAAGTGTTCTGCTATGCCAAGACTCGTGCTGCGCACGCTTTGTGGTTGGAGTGAGAAGCAGGTTCCTTGGTGTTTTCTGCGAAACGCTTTACCAGCGCGTTGGTGCTAGTATGGAGTCAGGGGATGGATGAAGCGGAGAGCCCCGTTTGGAGTGAGGCTGCAAAGGGCATGCCAAGGGAAGTGTTCTGCTGTGCCAAGACTCGTGCTGCGCACGCTTTGTGGTTGGAGTGAGAAACAGGTTCTTTGGTGTTTTCTGCGAAACGCTTTAGCAGCGCGTTGGTGCTAGTATGGAGTCAGGGGATGGATGAAGCGGAGAGCCCCGTTTGGAGTGAGGCTGCAAAGGGTATGCCAAGAGAAGTGTTCTGCTGTGCCAAGACTCGTGCTGCGCACGCTTTGTGGTTGGAGTGAGAAACAGGTTCTTTGGTGCTTTCTGCGAAACGCTTTAGGATCCTGTTGGTGCTAGTATGGAATTAGGGGATGGATGAAGCAGAGAGCCCCGTTTGGAGTGAGGCTGCAAAGGGCATGCCAAGGGAAGTGTTCTGCTGTGCCAAGACTCGTGCTGCGCACGCTTTGTGGTTGGAGTGAGAAACAGGTTCTTTGGTGTTTTCTGCGAAACGCTTTAGCAGCCCGTTGGTGCCAGTATGGAATTAGGGGATGGATGAAGAGGAGAGCCCCGTTTGGAGTGAGGCTGCAAAGGGCATGCCAAGGGAAGTGTTCTGCTGTGCCAAGACTCGTGCTGCGCACGCTTTGTGGTTGGAGTGAGAAACAGGTTCTTTGGTGTTTTCTGCGAAACGCTTTAGCAGCGCGTTGGTGCTAGTATGGAGTCAGGGGATGGATGAAGCGGAGAGCCCCGTTTGGAGTGAGGCTGCAAAGGGTATGCCAAGAGAAGTGTTCTGCTGTGCCAAGACTCGTGCTGCGCACGCTTTGTGGTTGGAGTGAGAAACAGGTTCTTTGGTGCTTTCTGCGAAACGCTTTAGGAGCCTGTTGGTGCTAGTATGGAATTAGGGGATGGATGAAGCAGAGAGCCCCGTTTGGAGTGAGGCTGCAAAGGGCATGCCAAGGGAAGTGTTCTGCTGTGCCAAGACTCGTGCTGCGCACGCTTTGTGGTTGGAGTGAGAAACAGGTTCTTTGGTGTTTTCTGCGAAACGCTTTAGCAGCCCGTTGGTGCTAGTATGGAGTCAGGGGATGGATGAAGCGGAGAGCCCCGTTTGGAGTGAGGCTGCAAAGGGTATGCCAAGAGAAGTGTTCTGCTGTGCCAAGACTCGTGCTGCGCACGCTTTGTGGTTGGAGTGAGAAACAGGTTCTTTAGTGTTTTCTGCGAAACGCTTTAGCAGCGCGTTGGTGCTAGTATGGAGTCAGGGGATGGATGAAGCGGAGAGCCCCATTTGGAGTGAGGCTGCAAAGGGTATGCCAAGGGAAGTGTTCTGCTGTGCCAAGACTCGTGCTGCGCACGCTTTGTGGTTGGAGTGAGAAACAGGTTCTTTGGTGCTTTCTGCGAAACGCTTTAGCAGCCCGTTGGTGCTAGTATGGAGTTAGGGGATGGATGAAGCGTAGAGCCCCGTTTGGAGTGAGGCTGCAAAGGGCATGCCAAGGGAAGTGTTCTGCTGTGCCAAGACTCGTGCTGCGCACGCTTTGTGCTTGGAGTGAGAAACAGGTTCCTTGGTGTTTTCTGCGAAACGCTTTAGCAGCCCGTTGGTGCTAGTATGGAGTCAGGGGATGGATGAAGCGGAGAGCCCCGTTTGGAGTGAGGCTGCAAAGCGCATGCCAAGGGAAGTGTTCTGCTATGCCAAGACTCGTGCTGCGCACGCTTTGTGGTTGGAGTGAGAAGCAGGTTCCTTGGTGTTTTCTGCGAAACGCTTTACCAGCGCGTTGGTGCTAGTATGGAGTCAGGGGATGGATGAAGCGGAGAGCCCCGTTTGGAGTGAGGCTGCAAAGGGCATGCCAAGAGAAGTGTTCTGCTGTGCCAAGACTCGTGCTGCGCACGCTTTGTGGTTGGAGTGAGAAACAGGTTCTTTGGTGTTTTCTGCGAAACGCTTTAGCAGCGCGTTGGTGCTAGTATGGAGTCAGGGGATGGATGAAGCGGAGAGCCCCGTTTGGAGTGAGGCTGCAAAGGGTATGCCAAGAGAAGTGTTCTGCTGTGCCAAGACTCGTGCTGCGCACGCTTTGTGGTTGGAGTGAGAAACAGGTTCTTTGGTGCTTTCTGCGAAACGCTTTAGGAGCCTGTTGGTGCTAGTATGGAATTAGGGGATGGATGAAGCAGAGAGCCCCGTTTGGAGTGAGGCTGCAAAGGGCATGCCAAGGGAAGTGTTCTGCTGTGCCAAGACTCGTGCTGCGCACGCTTTGTGGTTGGAGTGAGAAACAGGTTCTTTGGTGCTTTCTGCGAAACGCTTTAGGAGCCTGTTGGTGCTAGTATGGAATTAGGGGATGGATGAAGCAGAGAGCCCCGTTTGGAGTGAGGCTGCAAAGGGCATGCCAAGGGAAGTGTTCTGCTGTGCCAAGACTCGTGCTGCGCACGCTTTGTGGTTGGAGTGAGAAACAGGTTCTTTGGTGCTTTCTGCGAAACGCTTTAGGAGCCCGTTGGTGCTAGTATGGAATTAGGGGATGGATGAAGCAGAGAGCCCCGTTTGGAGTGAGGCTGCAAAGGGCATGCCAAGGGAAGTGTTCTGCTGTGCCAAGACTCGTGCTGCGCACGCTTTGTGCTTGGAGTGAGAAACAGGTTCTTTGGTGTTTTCTGCGAAACGCTTTAGCAGCCCGTTGGTGCCAGTATGGAATTAGGGGATGGATGAAGAGGAGAGCCCCGTTTGGAGTGAGGCTGCAAAGGGCATGCCAAGGGAAGTGTTCTGCTGTGCCAAGACTCGTGCTGCGCACGCTTTGTGGTTGGAGTGAGAAACAGGTTCTTTGGTGCTTTCTGCGAAACGCTTTAGCAGCCTGTTGGTGCTAGTATGGAGTTAGGGGATGGATGAAGCGGAGAGCCCCGTTTGGAGTGAGGCTGCAAAGGGTATGCCAAGAGAAGTGTTCTGCTGTGCCAAGACTCGTGCTGCGCACGCTTTGTGGTTGGAGTGAGAAACAGGTTCTTTGGTGCTTTCTGCGAAACGCTTTAGGAGCCTGTTGGTGCTAGTATGGAGTTAGGGGATGGATGAAGCAGAGAGCCCCGTTTGGAGAGAGGCTGCAAAGGGCATGCCAAGGGAAGTGTTCTGCTGTGCCAAGACTCGTGCTGCGCACGCTTTGTGGTTGGAGTGAGAAACAGGTTCTTTGGTGTTTTCTGCGAAACGCTTTAGCAGCCCGTTGGTGCTAGTATGGAATTAGGGGATGGATGAAGAGGAGAGCCCCGTTTGGAGTGAGGCTGCAAAGGGCATGCCAAGGGAAGTGTTCTGCTGTGCCAAGACTCGTGCTGCGCACGCTTTGTGGTTGGAGTGAGAAACAGGTTCTTTGGTGCTTTCTGCGAAACGCTTTAGGAGCCTGTTGGTGCTAGTATGGAGTTAGGGGATGGATGAAGCAGAGAGCCCCGTTTGGAGAGAGGCTGCAAAGGGCATGCCAAGGGAAGTGTTCTGCTGTGCCAAGACTCGTGCTGCGCACGCTTTGTGGTTGGAGTGAGAAACAGGTTCTTTGGTGCTTTCTGCGAAACGCTTTAGGAGCCTGTTGGTGCTAGTATGTAGTTAGGGGATGGATGAAGCAGAGAGCCCCGTTTGGAGTGAGGCTGCAAAGGGCATGCCAAGGGAAGTGTTCTGCTGTGCCAAGACTCGTGCTGCGCACGCTTTGTGGTTGGAGTGAGAAACAGGTTCTTTGGTGTTTTCTGCGAAACGCTTTAGCAGCGCGTTGGTGCTAGTATGGAGTCAGGGGATGGATGAAGCGGAGAGCCCCGTTTGGAGTGAGGCTGCAAAGGGCATGCCAAGGGAAGTGTTCTGCTGTGCCAAGACTCGTGCTGCGCACGCTTTGTGGTTGGAGTGAGAAACAGGTTCTTTAGTGTTTTCTGCGAAACGCTTTAGCAGGCCGTTGGTGCTAGTATGGAGTCAGGGGATGGATGAAGCGGAGAGCCCCGTTTGGAGTGAGGCTGCAAAGGGTATGCCAAGGGAAGTGTTCTGCTGTGCCAAGACTCGTGCTGCGCACGCTTTGTGGTTGGAGTGAGAAACAGGTTCTTTGGTGTTTTCTGCGAAACGCTTTAGCAGCCCGTTGGTGCTAGTATGGAGTCAGGGGATGGATGAAGTGGAGAGCCCCGTTTGGAGTGAGGCTGCAAAGGGCATGCCAAGGGAAGTGTTCTGCTGTGCCAAGACTCGTGCTGCGCACGCTTTGTGGTTGGAGTGAGAAACAGGTTCTTTGGTGTTTTCTGCAAAACGCTTTAGCAGCCCGTTGGTGCTAGTATGGAGTCAGGGGATGGATGAAGCGGAGAGCCCCGTTTGGAGTGAGGCTGCAAAGGGTATGCCAAGAGAAGTGTTCTGCTGTGCCAAGACTCGTGCTGCGCACGCTTTTTGGTTGGAGTGAGAAACAGGTTCTTTGGTGCTTTCTGCGAAACGCTTTAGCAGCCTGTTGGTGCTAGTATGGAATTAGGGGATGGATGAAGCGGAGAGCCCCGTTTGGAGTGAGGCTGCAAAGGGCATGCCAAGGGAAGTGTTCTGCTGTGCCAAGACTCGTGCTGCGCACGCTTTGTGGTTGGAGTGAGAAACAGGTTCTTTAGTGTTTTCTGCGAAACGCTTTAGCAGCCCGTTGGTGCTAGTATGGAATTAGGGGATGGATGAAGCGGAGAGCCCCGTTTGGAGTGAGGCTGCAAAGGGCATGCCAAGGGAAGTGTTCTGCTGTGCCAAGACTCGTGCTGCGCACGCTTTGTGGTTGGAGTGAGAAACAGGTTCCTTGGTGTTTTCTGCGAAACGCTTTAGCAGCCTCTTGGTGCTAGTATGGAGTTAGGGGATGGATGAAGCGTAGAGCCCCGTTTGGAGTGAGGCTGCAAAGGGCATGCCAAGGGAAGTGTTCTGCTGTGCCAAGACTCGTGCTGCGCACGCTTTGTGGTTGGAGTGAGAAACAGGTTCTTTGGTGTTTTCTGCGAAACGCTTTAGCAGCCCGTTGGTGCTAGTATGGAGTCAGGGGATGGATGAAGCGGAGAGCCCCGTTTGGAGTGAGGCTGCAAAGGGCATGCCAAGGGAAGTGTTCTGCTGTGCCAAGACTCGTGCTGCGCACGCTTTGTGGTTGGAGTGAGAAACAGGTTCTTTGGTGTTTTCTGCGAAACGCTTTAGCAGCGCGTTGGTGCTAGTATGGAGTCAGGGGATGGATGAAGCGGAGAGCCCCGTTTGGAGTGAGGCTGCAAAGGGTATGCCAAGAGAAGTGTTCTGCTGTGCCAAGACTCGTGCTGCGCACGCTTTGTGGTTGGAGTGAGAAACAGGTTCTTTAGTGTTTTCTGCGAAACGCTTTAGCAGCGCGTTGGTGCTAGTATGGAGTCAGGGGATGGATGAAGCGGAGAGCCCCATTTGGAGTGAGGCTGCAAAGGGTATGCCAAGGGAAGTGTTCTGCTGTGCCAAGACTCGTGCTGCGCACGCTTTGTGGTTGGAGTGAGAAACAGGTTCTTTGGTGCTTTCTGCGAAACGCTTTAGCAGCCCGTTGGTGCTAGTATGGAGTTAGGGGATGGATGAAGCGTAGAGCCCCATTTGGAGTGAGGCTGCAAAGGGCACGCCAAGGGAAGTGTTCTGCTGTGCCAAGACTCGTGCTGCGCACGCTTTGTGCTTGGAGTGAGAAACAGGTTCCTTGGTGTTTTCTGCGAAACGCTTTAGCAGCCCGTTGGTGCTAGTATGGAGTCAGGGGATGGATGAAGCGGAGAGCCCCGTTTGGAGTGAGGCTGCAAAGCGCATGCCAAGGGAAGTGTTCTGCTATGCCAAGACTCGTGCTGCGCACGCTTTGTGGTTGGAGTGAGAAGCAGGTTCCTTGGTGTTTTCTGCGAAACGCTTTACCAGCGCGTTGGTGCTAGTATGGAGTCAGGGGATGGATGAAGCGGAGAGCCCCGTTTGGAGTGAGGCTGCAAAGGGCATGCCAAGGGAAGTGTTCTGCTGTGCCAAGACTCGTGCTGCGCACGCTTTGTGGTTGGAGTGAGAAACAGGTTCTTTGGTGTTTTCTGCGAAACGCTTTAGCAGCGCGTTGGTGCTAGTATGGAGTCAGGGGATGGATGAAGCGGAGAGCCCCGTTTGGAGTGAGGCTGCAAAGGGTATGCCAAGAGAAGTGTTCTGCTGTGCCAAGACTCGTGCTGCGCACGCTTTGTGGTTGGAGTGAGAAACAGGTTCTTTGGTGCTTTCTGCGAAACGCTTTAGGAGCCTGTTGGTGCTAGTATGGAATTAGGGGATGGATGAAGCAGAGAGCCCCGTTTGGAGTGAGGCTGCAAAGGGCATGCCAAGGGAAGTGTTCTGCTGTGCCAAGACTCGTGCTGCGCACGCTTTGTGGTTGGAGTGAGAAACAGGTTCTTTGGTGTTTTCTGCGAAACGCTTTAGCAGCCCGTTGGTGCCAGTATGGAATTAGGGGATGGATGAAGAGGAGAGCCCCGTTTGGAGTGAGGCTGCAAAGGGCATGCCAAGGGAAGTGTTCTGCTGTGCCAAGACTCGTGCTGCGCACGCTTTGTGGTTGGAGTGAGAAACAGGTTCTTTGGTGTTTTCTGCGAAACGCTTTAGCAGCGCGTTGGTGCTAGTATGGAGTCAGGGGATGGATGAAGCGGAGAGCCCCGTTTGGAGTGAGGCTGCAAAGGGTATGCCAAGAGAAGTGTTCTGCTGTGCCAAGACTCGTGCTGCGCACGCTTTGTGGTTGGAGTGAGAAACAGGTTCTTTGGTGCTTTCTGCGAAACGCTTTAGGAGCCTGTTGGTGCTAGTATGGAATTAGGGGATGGATGAAGCAGAGAGCCCCGTTTGGAGTGAGGCTGCAAAGGGCATGCCAAGGGAAGTGTTCTGCTGTGCCAAGACTCGTGCTGCGCACGCTTTGTGGTTGGAGTGAGAAACAGGTTCTTTGGTGCTTTCTGCGAAACGCTTTAGCAGCCTGTTGGTGCTAGTATGGAGTCAGGGGATGGATGAAGCGGAGAGCCCCGTTTGGAGTGAGGCTGCAAAGGGTATGCCAAGAGAAGTGTTCTGCTGTGCCAAGACTCGTGCTGCGCACGCTTTGTGGTTGGAGTGAGAAACAGGTTCTTTGGTGCTTTCTGCGAAACGCTTTAGGAGCCTGTTGGTGCTAGTATGGAGTTAGGGGATGCATGAAGCAGAGAGCCCCGTTTGGAGTGAGGCTGCAAAGGGCATGCCAAGGGAAGTGTTCTGCTGTGCCAAGACTCGTGCTGCGCACGCTTTGTGGTTGGAGTGAGAAACAGGTTCTTTGGTGTTTTCTGCGAAACGCTTTAGGAGCGCGTTGGTGCTAGTATGGAGTCAGGGGATGGATGAAGCGGAGAGCCCCGTTTGGAGTGAGGCTGCAAAGGGCATGCCAAGGGAAGTGTTCTGCTGTGCCAAGACTCGTGCTGCGCACGCTTTGTGGTTGGAGTGAGAAACAGGTTCTTTGGTGTTTTCTGCGAAACGCTTTAGCAGCGCGTTGGTGCTAGTATGGAGTCAGGGGATGGATGAAGCGGAGAGCCCCGTTTGGAGTGAGGCTGCAAAGGGTATGCCAAGAGAAGTGTTCTGCTGTGCCAAGACTCGTGCTGCGCACGCTTTGTGGTTGGAGTGAGAAACAGGTTCTTTAGTGTTTTCTGCGAAACGCTTTAGCAGCCCGTTGGTGCTAGTATGGAGTCAGGGGATGGATGAAGCGGAGAGCCCCGTTTGGAGTGAGGCTGCAAAGGGTATGCCAAGGGAAGTGTTCTGCTGTGCCAAGACTCGTGCTGCGCACGCTTTGTGGTTGGAGTGAGAAACAGGTTCTTTGGTGTTTTCTGCGAAACGCTTTAGCAGCCCGTTGGTGCTAGTATGGAGTCAGGGGATGGATGAAGCGGAGAGCCCCGTTTGGAGTGAGGCTGCAAAGGGCATGCCAAGGGAAGTGTTCTGCTGTGCCAAGACTCGTGCTGCGCACGCTTTGTGGTTGGAGTGAGAAACAGGTTCTTTGGTGTTTTCTGCGAAACGCTTTAGCAGCGCGTTGGTGCTACTATGGAGTCAGGGGATGGATGAAGCGGAGAGCCCCGTTTGGAGTGAGGCTGCAAAGAGTATGCCAAGAGAAGTGTTCTGCTGTGCCAAGACTCGTGCTGCGCACGCTTTTTGCTTGGAGTGAGAAACAGGTTCTTTGGTGCTTTCTGCGAAACGCTTTAGCAGCCTGTTGGTGCTAGTATGGAGTTAGGGGATGGATGAAGCGGAGAGCCCCGTTTGGAGTGAGGCTGCAAAGGGCATGCCAAGGGAAGTGTTCTGCTGTGCCAAGACTCGTGCTGCGCTGCTTTGTGGTTGGAGTGAGAAACAGGTTCTTTAGTGTTTTCTGCGAAACGCTTTAGCAGCCCGTTGGTGCTAGTATGGAATTAGGGGATGGATGAAGCGGAGAGCCCCGTTTGGAGTGAGGCTGCAAAGGGCATGCCAAGGGAAGTGTTCTGCTGTGCCAAGACTCGTGCTGCGCACGCTTTGTGGTTGGAGTGAGAAACAGGTTCCTTGGTGTTTTCTGCGAAACGCTTTAGCAGCCCGTTGGTGCTAGTATGGAGTCAGGGGATGGATGAAGCGGAGAGCCCCGTTTGGAGTGAGGCTGCAAAGCGCATGCCAAGGGAAGTGTTCTGCTATGCCAAGACTCGTGCTGCGCACGCTTTGTGGTTGGAGTGAGAAGCAGGTTCCTTGGTGTTTTCTGCGAAACGCTTTAGCAGCCTCTTGGTGCTAGTATGGAGTCAGGGGATGGATGAAGCGGAGAGCCCCGTTTGGAGTGAGGCTGCAAAGGGCATGCCAAGGGAAGTGTTCTGCTGTGCCAAGACTCGTGCTGCGCACGCTTTGTGGTTGGAGTGAGAAACAGGTTCTTTGGTGTTTTCTGCGAAACGCTTTAGCAGCCCGTTGGTGCTAGTATGGAGTCAGGGGATGGATGAAGCGGAGAGCCCCGTTTGGAGTGAGGCTGCAAAGGGTATGCCAAGGGAAGTGTTCTGCTGTGCCAAGACTCGTGCTGCGCACGCTTTGTGCTTGGAGTGAGAAACAGGTTCTTTGGTGTTTTCTGCGAAACGCTTTACCAGCGCGTTGGTGCTAGTATGGAGTCAGGGGATGGATGAAGCGGAGAGCCCCGTTTGGAGTGAGGCTGCAAAGGGTATGCCAAGAGAAGTGTTCTGCTGTGCCAAGACTCGTGCTGCGCACGCTTTGTGGTTGGAGTGAGAAACAGGTTCTTTGGTGCTTTCTGCGAAACGCTTTAGGAGCCTGTTGGTGCTAGTATGGAGTTAGGGGATGGATGAAGCAGAGAGCCCCGTTTGGAGTGAGGCTGCAAAGGGCATGCCAAGGGAAGTGTTCTGCTGTGCCAAGACTCGTGCTGCGCACGCTTTGTGGTTGGAGTGAGAAACAGGTTCTTTGGTGTTTTCTGCGAAACGCTTTAGCAGGCCGTTGGTGCTACTATGGAGTCAGGGGATGGATGAAGCGGAGAGCCCCGTTTGGAGTGAGGCTGCAAAGGGTATGCCAAGAGAAGTGTTCTGCTGTGCCAAGACTCGTGCTGCGCACGCTTTTTGGTTGGAGTGAGAAACAGGTTCTTTGGTGCTTTCTGCGAAACGCTTTAGCAGCCTGTTGGTGCTAGTATGGAGTTAGGGGATGGATGAAGCGGAGAGCCCCGTTTGGAGTGAGGCTGCAAAGGGCATGCCAAGGGAAGTGTTCTGCTGTGCCAAGACTCGTGCTGCGCACGCTTTGTGGTTGGAGTGAGAAACAGGTTCTTTGGTGTTTTCTGCGAAACGCTTTAGCAGCCCGTTGGTGCTAGTATGGAATTAGGGGATGGATGAAGCGGAGAGCCCCGTTTGGAGTGAGGCTGCAAAGGGCATGCCAAGGGAAGTGTTCTGCTGTGCCAAGACTCGTGCTGCGCACGCTTTGTGGTTGGAGTGAGAAACAGGTTCTTTGGTGTTTTCTGCGAAACGCTTTAGCAGCCCGTTGGTGCTAGTATGGAATTAGGGGATGGATGAAGCGGAGAGCCCCGTTTGGAGTGAGGCTGCAAAGGGCATGCCAAGGGAAGTGTTCTGCTGTGCCAAGACTCGTGCTGCGCACGCTTTGTGGTTGGAGTGAGAAACAGGTTCCTTGGTGTTTTCTGCGAAACGCTTTAGCAGCCTCTTGGTGCTAGTATGGAGTTAGGGGATGGATGAAGCGTAGAGCCCCGTTTGGAGTGAGGCTGCAAAGGGCATGCCAAGGGAAGTGTTCTGCTGTGCCAAGACTCGTGCTGCGCACGCTTTGTGGTTGGAGTGAGAAACAGGTTCTTTGGTGTTTTCTGCGAAACGCTTTAGCAGCCCGTTGGTGCTAGTATGGAGTCAGGGGATGGATGAAGCGGAGAGCCCCGTTTGGAGTGAGGCTGCAAAGGGTATGCCAAGAGAAGTGTTCTGCTGTGCCAAGACTCGTGCTGCGCACGCTTTGTGGTTGGAGTGAGAAACAGGTTCTTTGGTGCTTTCTGCGAAACGCTTTAGGAGCCTGTTGGTGCTAGTATGGAGTTAGGGGATGGATGAAGCAGAGAGCCCCGTTTGGAGTGAGGCTGCAAAGGGCATGCCAAGGGAAGTGTTCTGCTGTGCCAAGACTCGTGCTGCGCACGCTTTGTGGTTGGAGTGAGAAACAGGTTCTTTGGTGTTTTCTGCGAAACGCTTTAGCAGCCCGTTGGTGCTAGTATGGAATTAGGGGATGGATGAAGAGGAGAGCCCCGTTTGGAGTGAGGCTGCAAAGGGCATGCCAAGGGAAGTGTTCTGCTGTGCCAAGACTCGTGCTGCGCACGCTTTGTGCTTGGAGTGAGAAACAGGTTCTTTGGTGTTTTCTGCGAAACGCTTTACCAGCGCGTTGGTGCTAGTATGGAGTCAGGGGATGGATGAAGCGGAGAGCCCCGTTTGGAGTGAGGCTGCAAAGGGTATGCCAAGAGAAGTGTTCTGCTGTGCCAAGACTCGTGCTGCGCACGCTTTGTGGTTGGAGTGAGAAACAGGTTCTTTGGTGCTTTCTGCGAAACGCTTTAGGAGCCTGTTGGTGCTAGTATGGAGTTAGGGGATGGATGAAGCAGAGAGCCCCGTTTGGAGTGAGGCTGCAAAGGGCATGCCAAGGGAAGTGTTCTGCTGTGCCAAGACTCGTGCTGCGCACGCTTTGTGGTTGGAGTGAGAAACAGGTTCTTTGGTGTTTTCTGCGAAACGCTTTAGCAGCCCGTTGGTGCTAGTATGGAATTAGGGGATGGATGAAGAGGAGAGCCCCGTTTGGAGTGAGGCTGCAAAGGGCATGCCAAGGGAAGTGTTCTGCTGTGCCAAGACTCGTGCTGCGCACGCTTTGTGGTTGGAGTGAGAAACAGGTTCTTTGGTGTTTTCTGCGAAACGCTTTAGGAGCGCGTTGGTGCTAGTATGGAGTCAGGGGATGGATGAAGCGGAGAGCCCCGTTTGGAGTGAGGCTGCAAAGGGCATGCCAAGGGAAGTGTTCTGCTGTGCCAAGACTCGTGCTGCGCACGCTTTGTGGTTGGAGTGAGAAACAGGTTCTTTGGTGTTTTCTGCGAAACGCTTTAGCAGCGCGTTGGTGCTAGTATGGAGTCAGGGGATGGATGAAGCGGAGAGCCCCGTTTGGAGTGAGGCTGCAAAGGGTATGCCAAGAGAAGTGTTCTGCTGTGCCAAGACTCGTGCTGCGCACGCTTTGTGGTTGGAGTGAGAAACAGGTTCTTTAGTGTTTTCTGCGAAACGCTTTAGCAGCGCTTTGGTGCTAGTATGGAGTCAGGGGATGGATGAAGCGGAGAGCCCCGTTTGGAGTGAGGCTGCAAAGGGTATGCCAAGGGAAGTGTTCTGCTGTGCCAAGACTCGTGCTGCGCACGCTTTGTGGTTGGAGTGAGAAACAGGTTCTTTGGTGTTTTCTGCGAAACGCTTTAGCAGCCCGTTGGTGCTAGTATGGAGTCAGGGGATGGATGAAGCGGAGAGCCCCGTTTGGAGTGAGGCTGCAAAGGGCATGCCAAGGGAAGTGTTCTGCTGTGCCAAGACTCGTGCTGCGCACGCTTTGTGGTTGGAGTGAGAAACAGGTTCTTTGGTGTTTTCTGCGAAACGCTTTAGCAGCGCGTTGGTGCTACTATGGAGTCAGGGGATGGATGAAGCGGAGAGCCCCGTTTGGAGTGAGGCTGCAAAGAGTATGCCAAGAGAAGTGTTCTGCTGTGCCAAGACTCGTGCTGCGCACGCTTTTTGGTTGGAGTGAGAAACAGGTTCTTTGGTGCTTTCTGCGAAACGCTTTAGCAGCCTGTTGGTGCTAGTATGGAGTTAGGGGATGGATGAAGCGGAGAGCCCCGTTTGGAGTGAGGCTGCAAAGGGCATGCCAAGGGAAGTGTTCTGCTGTGCCAAGACTCGTGCTGCGCTGCTTTGTGGTTGGAGTGAGAAACAGGTTCTTTAGTGTTTTCTGCGAAACGCTTTAGCAGCCCGTTGGTGCTAGTATGGAATTAGGGGATGGATGAAGCGGAGAGCCCCGTTTGGAGTGAGGCTGCAAAGGGCATGCCAAGGGAAGTGTTCTGCTGTGCCAAGACTCGTGCTGCGCACGCTTTGTGGTTGGAGTGAGAAACAGGTTCCTTGGTGTTTTCTGCGAAACGCTTTAGCAGCCTCTTGGTGCTAGTATGGAGTTAGGGGATGGATGAAGCGTAGAGCCCCGTTTGGAGTGAGGCTGCAAAGGGCATGCCAAGGGAAGTGTTCTGCTGTGCCAAGACTCGTGCTGCGCACGCTTTGTGGTTGGAGTGAGAAACAGGTTCCTTGGTGTTTTCTGCGAAACGCTTTAGCAGCCCGTTGGTGGTAGTATGGAGTCAGGGGATGGATGAAGCGGAGAGCCCCGTTTGGAGTGAGGCTGCAAAGGGCATGCCCAGGGAAGTGTTCTGCTATGCCAAGACTCGTGCTGCGCACGCTTTGTGGTTGGAGTGAGAAGCAGGTTCCTTGGTGTTTTCTGCGAAACGCTTTAGCAGCCTCTTGGTGCTAGTATGGAGTCAGGGGATGGATGAAGCGGAGAGCCCCGTTTGGAGTGAGGCTGCAAAGGGCATGCCAAGGGAAGTGTTCTGCTGTGCCAAGACTCGTGCTGCGCACGCTTTGTGGTTGGAGTGAGAAACAGGTTCTTTGGTGCTTTCTGCGAAACGCTTTAGGAGCCTGTTGGTGCTAGTATGGAGTTAGGGGATGGATGAAGCAGAGAGCCCCGTTTGGAGTGAGGCTGCAAAGGGCATGCCAAGGGAAGTGTTCTGCTGTGCCAAGACTCGTGCTGCGCACGCTTTGTGGTTGGAGTGAGAAACAGGTTCTTTGGTGTTTTCTGCGAAACGCTTTAGCAGCCCGTTGGTGCTAGTATGGAATTAGGGGATGGATGAAGAGGAGAGCCCCGTTTGGAGTGAGGCTGCAAAGGGCATGCCAAGGGAAGTGTTCTGCTGTGCCAAGACTCGTGCTGCGCACGCTTTGTGGTTGGAGTGAGAAACAGGTTCTTTGGTGTTTTCTGCGAAACGCTTTAGCAGCGCGTTGGTGCTAGTATGGAGTCAGGGGATGGATGAAGCGGAGAGCCCCGTTTGGAGTGAGGCTGCAAAGGGTATGCCAAGAGAAGTGTTCTGCTGTGCCAAGACTCGTGCTGCGCACGCTTTGTGGTTGGAGTGAGAAACAGGTTCTTTGGTGCTTTCTGCGAAACGCTTTAGGAGCCTGTTGGTGCTAGTATGGAGTTAGGGGATGGATGAAGCAGAGAGCCCCGTTTGGAGTGAGGCTGCAAAGGGCATGCCAAGGGAAGTGTTCTGCTGTGCCAAGACTCGTGCTGCGCACGCTTTGTGGTTGGAGTGAGAAACAGGTTCTTTGGTGTTTTCTGCGAAACGCTTTAGCAGCCCGTTGGTGCTAGTATGGAATTAGGGGATGGATGAAGAGGAGAGCCCCGTTTGGAGTGAGGCTGCAAAGGGCATGCCAAGGGAAGTGTTCTGCTGTGCCAAGACTCGTGCTGCGCACGCTTTGTGGTTGGAGTGAGAAACAGGTTCTTTGGTGTTTTCTGCGAAACGCTTTAGCAGCGCGTTGGTGCTAGTATGGAGTCAGGGGATGGATGAAGCGGAGAGCCCCGTTTGGAGTGAGGCTGCAAAGGGCATGCCAAGGGAAGTGTTCTGCTGTGCCAAGACTCGTGCTGCGCACGCTTTGTGGTTGGAGTGAGAAACAGGTTCTTTGGTGTTTTCTGCGAAACGCTTTAGCAGCGCGTTGGTGCTAGTATGGAGTCAGGGGATGGATGAAGCGGAGAGCCCCGTTTGGAGTGAGGCTGCAAAGGGTATGCCAAGAGAAGTGTTCTGCTGTGCCAAGACTCGTGCTGCGCACGCTTTGTGGTTGGAGTGAGAAACAGGTTCTTTAGTGTTTTCTGCGAAACGCTTTAGCAGGCCGTTGGTGCTAGTATGGAGTCAGGGGATGGATGAAGCGGAGAGCCCCGTTTGGAGTGAGGCTGCAAAGGGTATGCCAAGGGAAGTGTTCTGCTGTGCCAAGACTCGTGCTGCGCACGCTTTGTGGTTGGAGTGAGAAACAGGTTCTTTGGTGCTTTCTGCGAAACGCTTTAGGAGCCTGTTGGTGCTAGTATGGAGTTAGGGGATGGATGACGCAGAGAGCCCCGTTTGGAGTGAGGCTGCAAAGGGCATGCCAAGGGAAGTGTTCTGCTGTGCCAAGACTCGTGCTGCGCACGCTTTGTGGTTGGAGTGAGAAACAGGTTCTTTGGTGTTTTCTGCGAAACGCTTTAGCAGCGCGTTGGTGCTAGTATGGAGTCAGGGGATGGATGAAGCGGAGAGCCCCGTTTGGAGTGAGGCTGCAAAGGGTATGCCAAGAGAAGTGTTCTGCTGTGCCAAGACTCGTGCTGCGCACGCTTTGTGGTTGGAGTGAGAAACAGGTTCCTTGGTGTTTTCTGCGAAACGCTTTAGCAGCGCGTTGGTGCTAGTATGGAGTTAGGGGATGGATGAAGCAGAGAGCCCCGTTTGGAGTGAGGCTGCAAAGGGCATGCCAAGGGAAGTGTTCTGCTGTGCCAAGACTCGTGCTGCGCACGCTTTGTGGTTGGAGTGAGAAACAGGTTCTTTGGTGTTTTCTGCGAAACGCTTTAGCAGCCCGTTGGTGCCAGTATGGAATTAGGGGATGGATGAAGAGGAGAGCCCCGTTTGGAGTGAGGCTGCAAAGGGTATGCCAAGGGAAGTGTTCTGCTGTGCCAAGACTCGTGCTGCGCACGCTTTGTGGTTGGAGTGAGAAACAGGTTCTTTGGTGTTTTCTGCGAAACGCTTTAGCAGCCCGTTGGTGCTAGTATGGAATTAGGGGATGGATGAAGAGGAGAGCCCCGTTTGGAGTGAGGCTGCAAAGGGCATGCCAAGGGAAGTGTTCTGCTGTGCCAAGACTCGTGCTGCGCACGCTTTGTGGTTGGAGTGAGAAACAGGTTCTTTGGTGTTTTCTGCGAAACGCTTTACCAGCGCGTTGGTGCTAGTATGGAGTCAGGGGATGGATGAAGCGGAGAGCCCCGTTTGGAGTGAGGCTGCAAAGGGTATGCCAAGAGAAGTGTTCTGCTGTGCCAAGACTCGTGCTGCGCACGCTTTGTGGTTGGAGTGAGAAACAGGTTCTTTGGTGCTTTCTGCGAAACGCTTTAGGAGCCTGTTGGTGCTAGTATGGAGTTAGGGGATGGATGAAGCAGAGAGCCCCGTTTGGAGTGAGGCTGCAAAGGGCATGCCAAGGGAAGTGTTCTGCTGTGCCAAGACTCGTGCTGCGCACGCTTTGTGGTTGGAGTGAGAAACAGGTTCTTTGGTGTTTTCTGCGAAACGCTTTAGCAGCCCGTTGGTGCTAGTATGGAATTAGGGGATGGATGAAGAGGAGAGCCCCGTTTGGAGTGAGGCTGCAAAGGGCATGCCAAGGGAAGTGTTCTGCTGTGCCAAGACTCGTGCTGCGCACGCTTTGTGGTTGGAGTGAGAAACAGGTTCTTTGGTGTTTTCTGCGAAACGCTTTAGCAGCCCGTTGGTGCTAGTATGGAGTCAGGGGATGGATGAAGCGGAGAGCCCCGTTTGGAGTGAGGCTGCAAAGGGCATGCCAAGGGAAGTGTTCTGCTGTGCCAAGACTCGTGCTGCGCACGCTTTGTGGTTGGAGTGAGAAACAGGTTCTTTGGTGTTTTCTGCGAAACGCTTTAGCAGCGCGTTGGTGCTAGTATGGAGTCAGGGGATGGATGAAGCGGAGAGCCCCGTTTGGAGTGAGGCTGCAAAGGGTATGCCAAGAGAAGTGTTCTGCTGTGCCAAGACTCGTGCTGCGCACGCTTTGTGGTTGGAGTGAGAAACAGGTTCTTTAGTGTTTTCTGCGAAACGCTTTAGCAGGCCGTTGGTGCTAGTATGGAGTCAGGGGATGGATGAAGCGGAGAGCCCCGTTTGGAGTGAGGCTGCAAAGGGCATGCCAAGGGAAGTGTTCTGCTGTGCCAAGACTCGTGCTGCGCTGCTTTGTGGTTGGAGTGAGAAACAGGTTCTTTAGTGTTTTCTGCGAAACGCTTTAGCAGCCCGTTGGTGCTAGTATGGAATTAGGGGATGGATGAAGCGGAGAGCCCCGTTTGGAGTGAGGCTGCAAAGGGCATGCCAAGGGAAGTGTTCTGCTGTGCCAAGACTCGTGCTGCGCACGCTTTGTGGTTGGAGTGAGAAACAGGTTCCTTGGTGTTTTCTGCGAAACGCTTTAGCAGCCTCTTGGTGCTAGTATGGAGTTAGGGGATGGATGAAGCGTAGAGCCCCGTTTGGAGTGAGGCTGCAAAGGGCATGCCAAGGGAAGTGTTCTGCTGTGCCAAGACTCGTGCTGCGCACGCTTTGTGGTTGGAGTGAGAAACAGGTTCCTTGGTGTTTTCTGCGAAACGCTTTAGCAGCCCGTTGGTGGTAGTATGGAGTCAGGGGATGGATGAAGCGGAGAGCCCCGTTTGGAGTGAGGCTGCAAAGGGCATGCCCAGGGAAGTGTTCTGCTATGCCAAGACTCGTGCTGCGCACGCTTTGTGGTTGGAGTGAGAAGCAGGTTCCTTGGTGTTTTCTGCGAAACGCTTTAGCAGCCTCTTGGTGCTAGTATGGAGTCAGGGGATGGATGAAGCGGAGAGCCCCGTTTGGAGTGAGGCTGCAAAGGGCATGCCAAGGGAAGTGTTCTGCTGTGCCAAGACTCGTGCTGCGCACGCTTTGTGGTTGGAGTGAGAAACAGGTTCTTTGGTGCTTTCTGCGAAACGCTTTAGGAGCCTGTTGGTGCTAGTATGGAGTTAGGGGATGGATGAAGCAGAGAGCCCCGTTTGGAGTGAGGCTGCAAAGGGCATGCCAAGGGAAGTGTTCTGCTGTGCCAAGACTCGTGCTGCGCACGCTTTGTGGTTGGAGTGAGAAACAGGTTCTTTGGTGTTTTCTGCGAAACGCTTTAGCAGCCCGTTGGTGCTAGTATGGAATTAGGGGATGGATGAAGAGGAGAGCCCCGTTTGGAGTGAGGCTGCAAAGGGCATGCCAAGGGAAGTGTTCTGCTGTGCCAAGACTCGTGCTGCGCACGCTTTGTGGTTGGAGTGAGAAACAGGTTCTTTGGTGTTTTCTGCGAAACGCTTTACCAGCGCGTTGGTGCTAGTATGGAGTCAGGGGATGGATGAAGCGGAGAGCCCCGTTTGGAGTGAGGCTGCAAAGGGTATGCCAAGAGAAGTGTTCTGCTGTGCCAAGACTCGTGCTGCGCACGCTTTGTGGTTGGAGTGAGAAACAGGTTCTTTGGTGCTTTCTGCGAAACGCTTTAGGAGCCTGTTGGTGCTAGTATGGAGTTAGGGGATGGATGAAGCAGAGAGCCCCGTTTGGAGTGAGGCTGCAAAGGGCATGCCAAGGGAAGTGTTCTGCTGTGCCAAGACTCGTGCTGCGCACGCTTTGTGGTTGGAGTGAGAAACAGGTTCTTTGGTGTTTTCTGCGAAACGCTTTAGCAGCCCGTTGGTGCTAGTATGGAATTAGGGGATGGATGAAGAGGAGAGCCCCGTTTGGAGTGAGGCTGCAAAGGGCATGCCAAGGGAAGTGTTCTGCTGTGCCAAGACTCGTGCTGCGCACGCTTTGTGGTTGGAGTGAGAAACAGGTTCTTTGGTGTTTTCTGCGAAACGCTTTAGCAGCCCGTTGGTGCTAGTATGGAGTCAGGGGATGGATGAAGCGGAGAGCCCCGTTTGGAGTGAGGCTGCAAAGGGCATGCCAAGGGAAGTGTTCTGCTGTGCCAAGACTCGTGCTGCGCACGCTTTGTGGTTGGAGTGAGAAACAGGTTCTTTGGTGTTTTCTGCGAAACGCTTTAGCAGCGCGTTGGTGCTAGTATGGAGTCAGGGGATGGATGAAGCGGAGAGCCCCGTTTGGAGTGAGGCTGCAAAGGGTATGCCAAGAGAAGTGTTCTGCTGTGCCAAGACTCGTGCTGCGCACGCTTTGTGGTTGGAGTGAGAAACAGGTTCTTTAGTGTTTTCTGCGAAACGCTTTAGCAGGCCGTTGGTGCTAGTATGGAGTCAGGGGATGGATGAAGCGGAGAGCCCCGTTTGGAGTGAGGCTGCAAAGGGTATGCCAAGGGAAGTGTTCTGCTGTGCCAAGACTCGTGCTGCGCACGCTTTGTGGTTGGAGTGAGAAACAGGTTCTTTGGTGCTTTCTGCGAAACGCTTTAGGAGCCTGTTGGTGCTAGTATGGAGTTAGGGGATGGATGACGCAGAGAGCCCCGTTTGGAGTGAGGCTGCAAAGGGCATGCCAAGGGAAGTGTTCTGCTGTGCCAAGACTCGTGCTGCGCACGCTTTGTGGTTGGAGTGAGAAACAGGTTCTTTGGTGTTTTCTGCGAAACGCTTTAGCAGCGCGTTGGTGCTAGTATGGAGTCAGGGGATGGATGAAGCGGAGAGCCCCGTTTGGAGTGAGGCTGCAAAGGGTATGCCAAGAGAAGTGTTCTGCTGTGCCAAGACTCGTGCTGCGCACGCTTTGTGGTTGGAGTGAGAAACAGGTTCCTTGGTGTTTTCTGCGAAACGCTTTAGCAGCGCGTTGGTGCTAGTATGGAGTTAGGGGATGGATGAAGCAGAGAGCCCCGTTTGGAGTGAGGCTGCAAAGGGCATGCCAAGGGAAGTGTTCTGCTGTGCCAAGACTCGTGCTGCGCACGCTTTGTGGTTGGAGTGAGAAACAGGTTCTTTGGTGTTTTCTGCGAAACGCTTTAGCAGCCCGTTGGTGCCAGTATGGAATTAGGGGATGGATGAAGAGGAGAGCCCCGTTTGGAGTGAGGCTGCAAAGGGTATGCCAAGGGAAGTGTTCTGCTGTGCCAAGACTCGTGCTGCGCACGCTTTGTGGTTGGAGTGAGAAACAGGTTCTTTGGTGTTTTCTGCGAAACGCTTTAGCAGCCCGTTGGTGCTAGTATGGAATTAGGGGATGGATGAAGAGGAGAGCCCCGTTTGGAGTGAGGCTGCAAAGGGCATGCCAAGGGAAGTGTTCTGCTGTGCCAAGACTCGTGCTGCGCACGCTTTGTGCTTGGAGTGAGAAACAGGTTCTTTGGTGTTTTCTGCGAAACGCTTTACCAGCGCGTTGGTGCTAGTATGGAGTCAGGGGATGGATGAAGCGGAGAGCCCCGTTTGGAGTGAGGCTGCAAAGGGTATGCCAAGAGAAGTGTTCTGCTGTGCCAAGACTCGTGCTGCGCACGCTTTGTGGTTGGAGTGAGAAACAGGTTCTTTGGTGCTTTCTGCGAAACGCTTTAGGAGCCTGTTGGTGCTAGTATGGAGTTAGGGGATGGATGAAGCAGAGAGCCCCGTTTGGAGTGAGGCTGCAAAGGGCATGCCAAGGGAAGTGTTCTGCTGTGCCAAGACTCGTGCTGCGCACGCTTTGTGGTTGGAGTGAGAAACAGGTTCTTTGGTGTTTTCTGCGAAACGCTTTAGCAGCCCGTTGGTGCTAGTATGGAATTAGGGGATGGATGAAGAGGAGAGCCCCGTTTGGAGTGAGGCTGCAAAGGGCATGCCAAGGGAAGTGTTCTGCTGTGCCAAGACTCGTGCTGCGCACGCTTTGTGGTTGGAGTGAGAAACAGGTTCTTTGGTGTTTTCTGCGAAACGCTTTAGCAGCCCGTTGGTGCTAGTATGGAGTCAGGGGATGGATGAAGCGGAGAGCCCCGTTTGGAGTGAGGCTGCAAAGGGCATGCCAAGGGAAGTGTTCTGCTGTGCCAAGACTCGTGCTGCGCACGCTTTGTGGTTGGAGTGAGAAACAGGTTCTTTGGTGTTTTCTGCGAAACGCTTTAGCAGCGCGTTGGTGCTAGTATGGAGTCAGGGGATGGATGAAGCGGAGAGCCCCGTTTGGAGTGAGGCTGCAAAGGGTATGCCAAGAGAAGTGTTCTGCTGTGCCAAGACTCGTGCTGCGCACGCTTTGTGGTTGGAGTGAGAAACAGGTTCTTTAGTGTTTTCTGCGAAACGCTTTAGCAGGCCGTTGGTGCTAGTATGGAGTCAGGGGATGGATGAAGCGGAGAGCCCCGTTTGGAGTGAGGCTGCAAAGGGTATGCCAAGGGAAGTGTTCTGCTGTGCCAAGACTCGTGCTGCGCACGCTTTGTGGTTGGAGTGAGAAACAGGTTCTTTGGTGCTTTCTGCGAAACGCTTTAGGAGCCTGTTGGTGCTAGTATGGAGTTAGGGGATGGATGACGCAGAGAGCCCCGTTTGGAGTGAGGCTGCAAAGGGCATGCCAAGGGAAGTGTTCTGCTGTGCCAAGACTCGTGCTGCGCACGCTTTGTGGTTGGAGTGAGAAACAGGTTCTTTGGTGTTTTCTGCGAAACGCTTTAGCAGCCCGTTGGTGCCAGTATGGAATTAGGGGATGGATGAAGAGGAGAGCCCCGTTTGGAGTGAGGCTGCAAAGGGTATGCCAAGGGAAGTGTTCTGCTGTGCCAAGACTCGTGCTGCGCACGCTTTGTGGTTGGAGTGAGAAACAGGTTCTTTGGTGCTTTCTGCGAAACGCTTTAGGAGCCTGTTGGTGCTAGTATGGAGTTAGGGGATGGATGAAGCAGAGAGCCCCGTTTGGAGTGAGGCTGCAAAGGGCATGCCAAGGGAAGTGTTCTGCTGTGCCAAGACTCGTGCTGCGCACGCTTTGTGGTTGGAGTGAGAAACAGGTTCTTTGGTGTTTTCTGCGAAACGCTTTAGCAGCCCGTTGGTGCCAGTATGGAATTAGGGGATGGATGAAGCGTAGAGCCCCGTTTGGAGTGAGGCTGCAAAGGGCATGCCAAGGGAAGTGTTCTGCTGTGCCAAGACTCGTGCTGCGCACGCTTTGTGCTTGGAGTGAGAAACAGGTTCCTTGGTGTTTTCAGCGAAACGCTTTAGCAGCCCGTTGGTGCTAGTATGGAGTCAGGGGATGGATGAAGCGGAGAGCCCCGTTTGGAGTGAGGCTGCAAAGCGCATGCCAAGGGAAGTGTTCTGCTGTGCCAAGACTCGTGCTGCGCACGCTTTGTGGTTGGAGTGAGAAACAGGTTCCTTGGTGTTTTCTGCGAAACGCTTTAGCAGCCTCTTGGTGCTAGTATGGAGTCAGGGGATGGATGAAGCGGAGAGCCCCGTTTGGAGTGAGGCTGCAAAGGGCATGCCAAGGGAAGTGTTCTGCTGTGCCAAGACTCGTGCTGCGCACGCTTTGTGGTTGGAGTGAGAAACAGGTTCTTTGGTGTTTTCTGCGAAACGCTTTAGCAGCGCGTTGGTGCTAGTATGGAGTCAGGGGATGGATGAAGCGGAGAGCCCCGTTTGGAGTGAGGCTGCAAAGGGTATGCCAAGAGAAGTGTTCTGCTGTGCCAAGACTCGTGCTGCGCACGCTTTGTGGTTGGAGTGAGAAACAGGTTCTTTGGTGTTTTCTGCGAAACGCTTTAGCAGCGCGTTGGTGCTAGTATGGAGTCAGGGGATGCATGAAGCGGAGAGCCCCGTTTGGAGTGAGGCTGCAAAGGGCATGCCAAGGGAAGTGTTCTGCTGTGCCAAGACTCGTGCTGCGCACGCTTTGTGGTTGGAGTGAGAAACAGGTTCTTTGGTGTTTTCTGCGAAACGCTTTAGCAGCGCGTTGGTGCTAGTATGGAGTCAGGGGATGGATGAAGCGGAGAGCCCCGTTTGGAGTGAGGCTGCAAAGGGTATGCCAAGAGAAGTGTTCTGCTGTGCCAAGACTCGTGCTGCGCACGCTTTGTGGTTGGAGTGAGAAACAGGTTCTTTAGTGTTTTCTGCGAAACGCTTTAGCAGGCCGTTGGTGCTAGTATGGAGTCAGGGGATGGATGAAGCGGAGAGCCCCGTTTGGAGTGAGGCTGCAAAGGGTATGCCAAGGGAAGTGTTCTGCTGTGCCAAGACTCGTGCTGCGCACGCTTTGTGGTTGGAGTGAGAAACAGGTTCTTTGGTGCTTTCTGCGAAACGCTTTAGCAGCCTCTTGGTGCTAGTATGGAGTTAGGGGATGGATGAAGCGTAGAGCCCCGTTTGGAGTGAGGCTGCAAAGGGCATGCCCAGGGAAGTGTTCTGCTGTGCCAAGACTCGTGCTGCGCACGCTTTTTGGTTGGAGTGAGAAGCAGGTTCCTTGGTGTTTTCTGCGAAACGCTATAGCAGCGCGTTGGTGCTAGTATGGAGTTAGGGGATGGATGAAGCGGAGAGCCCCGTTTGGAGTGAGGCTGCAAAGGGTATGCCAAGAGAAGTGTTCTGCTGTGCCAAGACTCGTGCTGCGCACGCTTTGTGGTTGGAGTGAGAAACAGGTTCCTTGGTGTTTTCTGCGAAACGCTTTAGCAGCGCGTTGGTGCTAGTATGGAGTCAGGGGATGGATGAAGCAGAGAGCCCCATTTGGAGTGAGGCTGCAAAGGGCATGCCAAGGGAAGTGTTCTGCTGTGCCAAGACTCGTGCTGCGCACGCTTTGTGGTTGGAGTGAGAAACAGGTTCTTTGGTGTTTTCTGCGAAACGCTTTAGCAGCCCGTTGGTGATAGTATGGAGTCAGGGGATGGATGAAGCAGAGAGCCCCGTTTGGAGTGAGGCTGCAAAGGGCATGCCAAGGGAAGTGTTCTGCTGTGCCAAGACTCGTGCTGCGCACGCTTTGTGGTTGGAGTGAGAAACAGGTTCTTTGGTGCTTTCTGCGAAACGCTTTAGGAGCCTGTTGGTGCTAGTATGGAGTTAGGGGATGGATGAAGCAGAGAGCCCCGTTTGGAGTGAGCCTGCAAAGGGCATGCCAAGGGAAGTGTTCTGCTGTGCCAAGACTCGTGCTGCGCACGCTTTGTGGTTGGAGTGAGAAACAGGTTCTTTGGTGTTTTCTGCGAAACGCTTTAGCAGCCCGTTGGTGCCAGTATGGAATTAGGGGATGGATGAAGAGGAGAGCCCCGTTTGGAGTGAGGCTGCAAAGGGTATGCCAAGGGAAGTGTTCTGCTGTGCCAAGACTCGTGCTGCGCACGCTTTGTGGTTGGAGTGAGAAACAGGTTCTTTGGTGCTTTCTGCGAAACGCTTTAGGAGCCTGTTGGTGCTAGTATGGAGTTAGGGATGGATGAAGCAGAGAGCCCCGTTTGGAGTGAGGCTGCAAAGGGCATGCCAAGGGAAGTGTTCTGCTGTGCCAAGACTCGTGCTGCGCACGCTTTGTGGTTGGAGTGAGAAACAGGTTCTTTGGTGTTTTCTGCGAAACGCTTTAGCAGCCCGTTGGTGCCAGTATGGAATTAGGGGATGGATGAAGAGGAGAGCCCCGTTTGGAGTGAGGCTGCAAAGGGCATGCCAAGGGAAGTGTTCTGCTGTGCCAAGACTCGTGCTGCGCACGCTTTGTGGTTGGAGTGAGAAACAGGTTCTTTGGTGTTTTCTGCGAAACGCTTTAGCAGCCCGTTGGTGCTAGTATGGAGTTAGGGGATGGATGAAGCGTAGAGCCCCGTTTGGAGTGAGGCTGCAAAGGGCATGCCAAGGGAAGTGTTCTGCTGTGCCAAGACTCGTGCTGCGCACGCTTTGTGGTTGGAGTGAGAAACAGGTTCTTTGGTGTTTTCTGCAAAACGCTTTAGCAGCGCGTTGGTGCTAGTATGGAGTCAGGGGATGGATGAAGCGGAGCGCCCCGTTTGGAGTGAGGCTGCAAAGGGTATGCCAAGAGAAGTGTTCTGCTGTGCCAAGACTCGTGCTGCGCACGCTTTGTGGTTGGAGTGAGAAACAGGTTCTTTGGTGTTTTCTGCGAAACGCTTTAGCAGCGCGTTGGTGCTAGTATGGAGTCAGGGGATGGATGAAGCGGAGAGCCCCGTTTGGAGTGAGGCTGCAAAGGGTATGCCAAGAGAAGTGTTCTGCTGTGCCAAGACTCGTGCTGCGCACGCTTTGTGGTTGGAGTGAGAAACAGGTTCTTTGGTGTTTTCTGCGAAACGCTTTAGCAGCCCGTTGGTGCTAGTATGGAGTCAGGGGATGGATGAAGCGGAGAGCCCCGTTTGGAGTGAGGCTGCAAAGGGCATGCCAAGGGAAGTGTTCTGCTGTGCCAAGACTCGTGCTGCGCACGCTTTGTGGTTGGAGTGAGAAACAGGTTCTTTGGTGTTTTCTGCGAAACGCTTTAGCAGCGCGTTGGTGCTAGTATGGAGTCAGGGGATGGATGAAGCGGAGAGCCCCGTTTGGAGTGAGGCTGCAAAGGGTATGCCAAGAGAAGTGTTCTGCTGTGCCAAGACTCGTGCTGCGCACGCTTTTTGGTTGGAGTGAGAAACAGATTCTTTGGTGCTTTCTGCGAAACGCTTTAGCAGCCTGTTGGTGCTAGTATGGAGTTAGGGGATGGATGAAGCGGAGAGCCCCGTTTGGATTGAGGCTGCAAAGGGCATGCCAAGGGAAGTGTTCTGCTGTGCCAAGACTCGTGCTGCGCACGCTTTGTGGTTGGAGTGAGAAACAGGTTCTTTGGTGTTTTCTGCGAAACGCTTTAGCAGCCCATTGGTGCTAGTATGGAATTAGGGGATGGATGAAGCGGAGAGCCCCGTTTGGAGTGAGGCTGCAAAGGGCATGCCAAGGGAAGTGTTCTGCTGTGCCAAGACTCGTGCTGCGCACGCTTTGTGGTTGGAGTGAGAAACAGGTTCCTTGGTGTTTTCTGCGAAACGCTTTAGCAGCCTCTTGGTGCTAGTATGGAGTTAGGGGATGGATGAAGCGTAGAGCCCCGTTTGGAGTGAGGCTGCAAAGGGCATGCCAAGGGAAGTGTTCTGCTGTGCCAAGACTCGTGCTGCGCACGCTTTGTGGTTGGAGTGAGAAACAGGTTCCTTGGTGTTTTCTGCGAAACGCTTTAGCAGCCCGTTGGTGCTAGTATGGAGTCAGGGGATGGATGAAGCGGAGAGCCCCGTTTGGAGTGAGGCTGCAAAGCGCATGCCAAGGGAAGTGTTCTGCTATGCCAAGACTCGTGCTGCGCACGCTTTGTGGTTGGAGTGAGAAGCAGGTTCCTTGGTGTTTTCTGCGAAACGCTTTAGCAGCCTCTTGGTGCTAGTATGGAGTCAGGGGATGGATGAAGCGGAGAGCCCCGTTTGGAGTGAGGCTGCAAAGGGCATGCCAAGGGAAGTGTTCTGCTGTGCCAAGACTCGTGCTGCGCACGCTTTGTGGTTGGAGTGAGAAACAGGTTCTTTGGTGTTTTCTGCGAAACGCTTTAGCAGCCCGTTGGTGCTAGTATGGAGTCAGGGGATGGATGAAGCGGAGAGCCCCGTTTGGAGTGAGGCTGCAAAGGGTATGCCAAGGGAAGTGTTCTGCTGTGCGAAGACTCGTGCTGCGCACGCTTTGTCGTTGGAGTGAGAAACAGGTTCTTTGGTGCTTTCTGCGAAACGCTTTAGGAGCCTGTTGGTGCTAGTATGGAGTTAGGGGATGGATGAAGCAGAGAGCCCCGTTTGGAGTGAGGCTGCAAAGGGCATGCCAAGGGAAGTGTTCTGCTGTGCCAAGACTCGTGCTGCGCACGCTTTGTGGTTGGAGTGAGAAACAGGTTCTTTAGTGTTTTCTGCGAAACGCTTTAGCAGCCCGTTGGTGCTAGTATGGAATTAGGGGATGGATGAAGAGGAGAGCCCCGTTTGGAGTGAGGCTGCAAAGGGCATGCCAAGGGAAGTGTTCTGCTGTGCCAAGACTCGTGCTGCGCACGCTTTGTGCTTGGAGTGAGAAACAGGTTCTTTGGTGCTTTCTGCGAAACGCTTTAGGAGCCTGTTGGTGCTAGTATGGAGTTAGGGGATGGATGAAGCAGAGAGCCCCGTTTGGAGTGAGGCTGCAAAGGGCATGCCAAGGGAAGTGTTCTGCTGTGCCAAGACTCGTGCTGCGCACGCTTTGTGGTTGGAGTGAGAAACAGGTTCTTTGGTGTTTTCTGCGAAACGCTTTAGCAGGCCGTTGGTGCTACTATGGAGTCAGGGGATGGATGAAGCGGAGAGCCCCGTTTGGAGTGAGGCTGCAAAGGGTATGCCAAGAGAAGTGTTCTGCTGTGCCAAGACTCGTGCTGCGCACGCTTTTTGGTTGGAGTGAGAAACAGGTTCTTTGGTGCTTTCTGCGAAACGGTTTAGCAGCCTGTTGGTGCTAGTATGGAGTTAGGGGATGGATGAAGCGGAGAGCCCCGTTTGGAGTGAGGCTGCAAAGGGCATGCCAAGGGAAGTGTTCTGCTGTGCCAAGACTCGTGCTGCGCACGCTTTGTGGTTGGAGTGAGAAACAGGTTCTTTGGTGTTTTCTGCGAAACGCTTTAGCAGCCCGTTGGTGCTAGTATGGAATTAGGGGATGGATGAAGCGGAGAGCCCCGTTTGGAGTGAGGCTGCAAAGGGCATGCCAAGGGAAGTGTTCTGCTGTGCCAAGACTCGTGCTGCGCACGCTTTGTGGTTGGAGTGAGAAACAGGTTCCTTGGTGTTTTCTGCGAAACGCTTTAGCAGCCTCTTGGTGCTAGTATGGAGTTAGGGGATGGATGAAGCGTAGAGCCCCGTTTGGAGTGAGGCTGCAAAGGGCATGCCAAGGGAAGTGTTCTGCTGTGCCAAGACTCGTGCTGCGCACGCTTTGTGGTTGGAGTGAGAAACAGGTTCCTTGGTGTTTTCTGCGAAACGCTTTAGCAGCCCGTTGGTGCTAGTATGGAGTCAGGGGATGGATGAAGCGGAGAGCCCCGTTTGGAGTGAGGCTGCAAAGCGCATGCCAAGGGAAGTGTTCTGCTATGCCAAGACTCGTGCTGCGCACGCTTTGTGGTTGGAGTGAGAAGCAGGTTCCTTGGTGTTTTCTGCGAAACGCTTTAGCAGCCTCTTGGTGCTAGTATGGAGTCAGGGGATGGATGAAGAGGAGAGCCCCGTTTGGAGTGAGGCTGCAAAGGGCATGCCAAGGGAAGTGTTCTGCTGTGCCAAGACTCGTGCTGCGCACGCTTTGTGCTTGGAGTGAGAAACAGGTTCTTTGGTGCTTTCTGCGAAACGCTTTAGGAGCCTGTTGGTGCTAGTATGGAGTTAGGGGATGGATGAAGCAGAGAGCCCCGTTTGGAGTGAGGCTGCAAAGGGCATGCCAAGGGAAGTGTTCTGCTGTGCCAAGACTCGTGCTGCGCACGCTTTGTGGTTGGAGTGAGAAACAGGTTCTTTGGTGTTTTCTGCGAAACGCTTTAGCAGGCCGTTGGTGCTACTATGGAGTCAGGGGATGGATGAAGCGGAGAGCCCCGTTTGGAGTGAGGCTGCAAAGGGTATGCCAAGAGAAGTGTTCTGCTGTGCCAAGACTCGTGCTGCGCACGCTTTTTGGTTGGAGTGAGAAACAGGTTCTTTGGTGCTTTCTGCGAAACGCTTTAGCTGCCTGTTGGTGCTAGTATGGAGTTAGGGGATGGATGAAGCGGAGAGCCCCGTTTGGAGTGAGGCTGCAAAGGGCATGCCAAGGGAAGTGTTCTGCTGTGCCAAGACTCGTGCTGCGCACGCTTTGTGGTTGGAGTGAGAAACAGGTTCTTTGGTGTTTTCTGCGAAACGCTTTAGCAGCCCGTTGGTGCTAGTATGGAATTAGGGGATGGATGAAGCGGAGAGCCCCGTTTGGAGTGAGGCTGCAAAGGGCATGCCAAGGGAAGTGTTCTGCTGTGCCAAGACTCGTGCTGCGCACGCTTTGTGGTTGGAGTGAGAAACAGGTTCCTTGGTGTTTTCTGCGAAACGCTTTAGCAGCCTCTTGGTGCTAGTATGGAGTTAGGGGATGGATGAAGCGTAGAGCCCCGTTTGGAGTGAGGCTGCAAAGGGCATGCCAAGGGAAGTGTTCTGCTGTGCCAAGACTCGTGCTGCGCACGCTTTGTGGTTGGAGTGAGAAACAGGTTCCTTGGTGTTTTCTGCGAAACGCTTTAGCAGCCCGTTGGTGCTAGTATGGAGTCAGGGGATGGATGAAGCGGAGAGCCCCGTTTGGAGTGAGGCTGCAAAGCGCATGCCAAGGGAAGTGTTCTGCTATGCCAAGACTCGTGCTGCGCACGCTTTGTGGTTGGAGTGAGAAGCAGGTTCCTTGGTGTTTTCTGCGAAACGCTTTAGCAGCCTCTTGGTGCTAGTATGGAGTCAGGGGATGGATGAAGCGGAGAGCCCCGTTTGGAGTGAGGCTGCAAAGGGCATGCCAAGGGAAGTGTTCTGCTGTGCCAAGACTCGTGCTGCGCACGCTTTGTGGTTGGAGTGAGAAACAGGTTCTTTGGTGTTTTCTGCGAAACGCTTTAGCAGCCCGTTGGTGCTAGTATGGAGTCAGGGGATGGATGAAGCGGAGAGCCCCGTTTGGAGTGAGGCTGCAAAGGGTATGCCAAGAGAAGTGTTCTGCTGTGCGAAGACTCGTGCTGCGCACGCTTTGTGGTTGGAGTGAGAAACAGGTTCTTTGGTGCTTTCTGCGAAACGCTTTAGCAGGCCGTTGGTGCTAGTATGGAGTCAGGGGATGGATGAAGCGGAGAGCCCCGTTTGGAGTGAGGCTGCAAAGGGTATGCCAAGGGAAGTGTTCTGCTGTGCCAAGACTCGTGCTGCGCACGCTTTGTGGTTGGAGTGAGAAACAGGTTCTTTGGTGCTTTCTGCGAAACACTTTAGCAGCCTCTTGGTGCTAGTATGGAGTTAGGGGATGGATGAAGCGTAGAGCCCCGTTTGGAGTGAGGCTGCAAAGGGCATGCCAAGGGAAGTGTTCTGCTGTGCCAAGACTCGTGCTGCGCACGCTTTTTGGTTGGAGTGAGAAACAGGTTCCTTGGTGTTTTCTGCGAAACGCTTTAGCAGCCCGTTGGTGCTAGTATGGAGTCAGGGGATGGATGAAGCGGAGAGCCCCGTTTGGAGTGAGGCTGCAAAGCGCATGCCAAGGGAAGTGTTCTGCTATGCCAAGACTCGTGCTGCGCACGCTTTGTGGTTGGAGTGAGAAGCAGGTTCCTTGGTGTTTTCTGCGAAACGCTTTAGCAGCGCGTTGGTGCTAGTATGGAGTTAGGGGATGGATGAAGCGGAGAGCCCCGTTTGGAGTGAGGCTGCAAAGGGTATGCCAAGAGAAGTGTTCTGCTGTGCCAAGACTCGTGCTGCGCACGCTTTGTGGTTGGAGTGAGAAACAGGTTCCTTGGTGTTTTCTGCGAAACGCTTTAGCAGCGCGTTGGTGCTAGTATGGAGTCAGGGGATGGATGAAGCAGAGAGCCCCATTTGGAGTGAGGCTGCAAAGGGCATGCCAAGGGAAGTGTTCTGCTGTGCCAAGACTCGTGCTGCGCACGCTTTGTGGTTGGAGTGAGAAACAGGTTCTTTGGTGTTTTCTGCGAAACGCTTTAGCAGCCCGTTGGTGATAGTATGGAGGTTAGGGGATGGATGAAGCAGAGAGCCCCGTTTGGAGTGAGGCTGCAAAGGGCATGCCAAGGGAAGTGTTCTGCTGTGCCAAGACTCGTGCTGCGCACGCTTTGTGGTTGGAGTGAGAAACAGGTTCTTTGGTGTTTTCTGCGAAACGCTTTAGCAGGCCGTTGGTGCTACTATGGAGTCAGGGGATGGATGAAGCGGAGAGCCCCGTTTGGAGTGAGGCTGCAAAGGGTATGCCAAGAGAAGTGTTCTGCTGTGCCAAGACTCGTGCTGCGCACGCTTTTTGGTTGGAGTGAGAAACAGGTTCTTTGGTGCTTTCTGCGAAACGCTTTAGCAGCCTGTTGGTGCTAGTATGGAGTTAGGGGATGGATGAAGCGGAGAGCCCCGTTTGGAGTGAGGCTGCAAAGGGCATGCCAAGGGAAGTGTTCTGCTGTGCCAAGACTCGTGCTGCGCACGCTTTGTGGTTGGAGTGAGAAACAGGTTCTTTGGTGTTTTCTGCGAAACGCTTTAGCAGCCCGTTGGTGCTAGTATGGAATTAGGGGATGGATGAAGCGGAGAGCCCCGTTTGGAGTGAGGCTGCAAAGGGCATGCCAAGGGAAGTGTTCTGCTGTGCCAAGACTCGTGCTGCGCACGCTTTGTGGTTGGAGTGAGAAACAGGTTCCTTGGTGTTTTCTGCGAAACGCTTTAGCAGCCTCTTGGTGCTAGTATGGAGTTAGGGGATGGATGAAGCGTAGAGCCCCGTTTGGAGTGAGGCTGCAAAGGGCATGCCAAGGGAAGTGTTCTGCTGTGCCAAGACTCGTGCTGCGCACGCTTTGTGGTTGGAGTGAGAAACAGGTTCCTTGGTGTTTTCTGCGAAACGCTTTAGCAGCCCGTTGGTGCTAGTATGGAGTCAGGGGATGGATGAAGCGGAGAGCCCCGTTTGGAGTGAGGCTGCAAAGCGCATGCCAAGGGAAGTGTTCTGCTATGCCAAGACTCGTGCTGCGCACGCTTTGTGGTTGGAGTGAGAAGCAGGTTCCTTGGTGTTTTCTGCGAAACGCTTTAGCAGCCTCTTGGTGCTAGTATGGAGTCAGGGGATGGATGAAGCGGAGAGCCCCGTTTGGAGTGAGGCTGCAAAGGGTATGCCAAGGGAAGTGTTCTGCTGTGCCAAGACTCGTGCTGCGCACGCTTTGTGGTTGGAGTGAGAAACAGGTTCTTTGGTGTTTTCTGCGAAACGCTTTAGCAGCCCGTTGGTGCTAGTATGGAGTCAGGGGATGGATGAAGCGGAGAGCCCCGTTTGGAGTGAGGCTGCAAAGGGTATGCCAAGAGAAGTGTTCTGCTGTGCGAAGACTCGTGCTGCGCACGCTTTGTGGTTGGAGTGAGAAACAGGTTCTTTGGTGCTTTCTGCGAAACGCTTTAGGAGCCTGTTGGTGCTAGTATGGAGTCAGGGGATGGATGAAGCAGAGAGCCCCGTTTGGAGTGAGGCTGCAAAGGGCATGCCAAGGGAAGTGTTCTGCTGTGCCAAGACTCGTGCTGCGCACGCTTTGTGGTTGGAGTGAGAAACAGGTTCTTTGGTGTTTTCTGCGAAACGCTTTAGCAGCCCGTTGGTGCTAGTATGGAATTAGGGGATGGATGAAGAGGAGAGCCCCGTTTGGAGTGAGGCTGCAAAGGGCATGCCAAGGGAAGTGTTCTGCTGTGCCAAGACTCGTGCTGCGCACGCTTTGTGCTTGGAGTGAGAAACAGGTTCTTTGGTGTTTTCTGCGAAACGCTTTACCAGCGCGTTGGTGCTAGTATGGAGTCAGGGGATGGATGAAGCGGAGAGCCCCGTTTGGAGTGAGGCTGCAAAGGGTATGCCAAGAGAAGTGTTCTGCTGTGCCAAGACTCGTGCTGCGCACGCTTTGTGGTTGGAGTGAGAAACA